>NC_134573.1:11141990-11441990 GCF_050947875.1 Dermacentor variabilis | reverse complement strand
CCCAAGGGCTTCAAGGAGGCCAGTGGTGCCTAAATCGACCGCTGGGTAGGCGTCGTCACATTCTAATAAAATATGCTCCGTCGTTTCCCTGGCCTTACCGCAGCGAGCACATGCTTCTTCTTCCTTCTTATATCTTGCTTTATAGGTGCGTGTTCTAAGGTATCCCGATCTCGCTTCGAACAGTAATGAGCTTCCCTTTGAGTTATCATAAATGGTTTCTTTCCTGATTTCTTTTTTCCTCTTAAGTAGTTACTCATGGGAGGTTCCTTTTCCATTGCCGCCACCCATGAGATTAATTCAGCCTCTCTGACTTTCCGCTTGACCTCCTTTGTTGCTGTGTTGCCTACCCCACAGGCCGCATACTTGCTGGTAAGCTTCCTAGTTCTTTTCTGAGCAACTCAGCACAATTCCTGTTAAGAAGGTGTTTCGCTACATCGACGATTTTCTGGTGATCCTATCTGCCCACCCTAATGAAGCCACAACCCTGGTCGACCAAGTGTTTGAAAAATTCGAGTGCATCTATCGAGGTTTGGCGTTCACAAGATAACTGCCGGAAAAAGGCCAAATCCGCTTCCTAGACCTTGCATTACACCTCCAGGAAGGGCACACGTGTTGGATGTATCCCCCGCGTTCCAAAAAACAACTTCTGCCCTATACATCCAACCATTCTAAAGTGGTGAAGCGCTCCATCGCCCTAGGGGCCCTTAGAAATGCGGTCGTTCGCTCTTGCCACCACTCGATGTCCAGCAGCCTCTCCAATCAAGTCCAGCGGCTTAAAGCAAGTGGCTATCCTGAACAACTGCTGTCATCCTTGGCGGAAGTTTTATTGCAAGAGGCTCGTTCCCCCAAGAAACAGCGCGAAGCGGGTGATGTCTTAACCAAGACTGTTGCGATACCGTATATACATGGTGGGTCCCACATCGCATCAAGAAAGCCGCAGGCCGGGCTGGTATAAAGGTCGTGTTCACTGCGCCTAACAAGTTGGGAAGGATGTGCAAAAAACATAAACGAAAGCCGGAGAACACCTGGACCGTGCAATAAGCAACATGTCGCCAAGCCTGTACATTGCAGTACCAATGTAGTGTATTCCATTCCCACCACTTGCGGCTGCACTTACATAGAGCAAACAGGACGCTGTATTAATGAACGTTTGCGCCAGCATGCTCGCTGTGTCAAGATTAAGACTGGCAGTAATCTGGCTGTTCATTGTGCCAAGTGTGGCTGCACTCCACTACTTGACCACACACGTGTGTTGAAAAAGTACAGCAATCAGATGGCCAGAGAAATCTTTGAGGCATTTTCAATGTGTCAGTTAGGAGCCACCTGTGTTAGTTCCCCTTCTATTGCACTTTGTGATAAAGAACTTAAGTTCCTTAGAAGTTAAGCAGTTTGGCCTGTGTCCACCATGTTATGGTTTCTTTTATATTGTTTAATGTCATTGACGCATGCGCAGCAGTAGTTGACCGACGATGGCTCGCCTTCCCCTCCCCTTCTTTCACTCTCTTTATGCCTGTTGCAAATTGTATATATTTGCGCATGCTCCAATAAAGGTGCTGTTGGCACAGCGCTCGTCCTGTGTCCTCCCTTGTCCGTGTTTTTTGTGCTGTTTTAAATATGAATAGTTCTTTTCCTCCACTGTGAATCAATGTTTTGCCTGTAAAGATACCTGAACACTCTCCCAGCCCATTTACTTTCTTCCATATTCCTCAGCCGTTCTTCATACTCAATTTTATTGCGAGCTTCCCTCACTTCAAAACTAGTCCAGCCCATATCCCCCTGCACAGCTTCATTTATAGTGGTCCCGTGAGCGCCCAATGCGAGGCGACCCACTGACCTTTGGGTCCCATCGAGTCCTGATTGTACTCCTGATTTAAAGCAAACAACCGCATTTCCAAAAGTAAGTCCTGGAACCATTACCCCTTTCCACATACCTCGGAGGACCTCGTACCTATTGTATCCCCATAGCGCTCTGTGCTTCATTATGGCTGCATTTCTCTTCCCCTTGACTGTTATGGTTTTTTCCTGTGTTTCCATATATCCGTTGCCTTCGTTTATCCATATACCAAGGTATTTATATTCTGTTACCCGAGGTATTTCTTGGCCCTGTATCTCCACTGTCTGTTCACTGTTTTCATTGAATACAATAACACCTGATTTTCTAACACTAAATTGCAAACCTAAATTGTTGCCTTCCTGTCCACAGATATTTGCCAGATGTTGCAAATCAATTTGCTTGTTAGCGAGCAACACAATGTCATCCACATAAAATAAACCTGGGAGTTGCTGCTCTATTACTGTACCTGCCTGTTTGTATGAGAGATTAAACCCGATATTACTTCCTTCTAGCGCCCTCTCCATCCTCACCATGTACATCATAAACAGCAGCGGAGATAAAGGGCACCCCTGCCTCAGTCCCTTGTTGATATGAACTTTCTCCGCGCTCCTCATCCCTTCCCATTCAACGCAAACGGTATTTTCTAGGTAAATCTCTCTCAAAAGCTGTAGACAATCGTTACCTAAGCCTTCCCCTTCCAGAATATCCCCCGAAATGTTGCGGTCTACGTTGTCGTAGGGTCCTGTAATGTCCAAAAACGCCACATACAACGGTCTGCTATCTGCTTTTGATATTTCAATACAGTAGTAAGAACGAACAAGTTATCATCCAAACGCCTACCTATTCTAAAGTCATACTGAAGCTCTCCCAAAATGTCATTATTCTCTGCCCATGCTTGAAGCTTTAATTTGATTGCCTGCATTGCTAGCCTGTATATTACCGATGTAATGGTCAACGGTCTATACGAGTGAATTCTGTCTTTCTCCTCCTTACCTTTATAAATTCATTCTACTTTGTCGCCAACTGTCTGGTATTCGTCTATCTTTTAAGGTTTTTTCCACTGCTTTCACCAGAGCTTCCTTACTTTTTGGTCCCAGTTCATTTATCAGCCTAACGGGAACCTCATCTAGCCCTGTGGCTGTGCGCTTAGGAATTTTCTCTTCCGCTTTCTTCCAGTCTAAATTTGTCAGCACCAGCTCCGTTTCCACTTGGGTCTCTTTCATGCTCTTTTTTTCTTCAAATACAACGTCGTCCTTGCCTTGGAAAAATTCGGCTGTTACTTTTTGGATGTAATTTATTGCCGCTTCTCCTTCCAGTCTGTTTTCATCTTCGTCTAGGATATGTTGTTGTATTGTTGTTGACTTCCTGCCTAATAATTTTATGTGATTCCAAAATATTCTAGGTGCGGCCTTCTTTTTCTCACGTATTTCTGACAATCAACGCTCACTTTCACCTTTTAATTTTGCTTGCACCAGTATTTGAACCATAGACTTTTTCTCCCGGTATATTTCCCATTTACTGGTTACTTCAGCCTGTGGCAACTGCGCCTTCTTTGCCTGCCTGTGCTCTCGAGATGCGTTCTGTCGTTCGGCGATCGCTTCTCGTATCTCCTTGTTCCACCAGCTTTTCGGTTTCTTTTTCGTTTCCAACGAATATGTTGTTTCTCTTTCCTTATTTCTGTCGTTATTACACTTAGAAGCTCACCATATTCCCACTCCTTACTTGGCCACTTGCCAAGTTATTCCTCAACTCTAGTGACTTTATTTGCTATTTGTTCAGCGTTCAAATTTGGACTGGCCATTGTGCTTTCCTTGCTCTCTTTCCCAACTACCTATCCCCTTTTCAAAATGATGCGTGTATGGTCACTCCCTATGCTGCTATACCCTTCCTCATCGATGACCATTTCTCTGAACTTATCATGAATTCCTTCTGTCATCAGACAGTAATTAATGGTCGATTGCCGGTTTCCCACTTCCCACGTGATCTGTCCTTCACACTTAGGCCCTGTATTCACGATCACGAGGTTATGTTGCTCGCAAAGGTCTACCATTGACTTCCCGTTGTTGTCGGTATAGCCATCTAAATCCTGTATGTGGGTATTTATGTCACCTAATAAGACAATTTAAGCACCATTACCGAAACCCTTAATATCAGCGCTTATGCATTCCACTAACTCTTTATTCTTCTCTGTGCAATTTTTTCTGGTCCACAAATACGTAACCCCCAGCCAAGTTTCTTTCCCACTCATTGTACCTGATAACCAAAGATGCTCTTGACATTGTGAATTTACTCTTTTCCATTTGGCTCCCTGATGGATGAGCATTCCGACTCGCCCTCCCTTTCTTTCCGACTTAGTTCTGTTGCACCCTTCCCATACATAATTCTCAATAACTGGCGGCTCTTCTGAGTCTCTAAGGTGCGTTTCTGTAACCGCATACACCCCTATTTGTTCTCTATGTAACTGCTCCTCAATCTCTGCCCACTTTTCCTTTCTTCTGCCGCCCTGCATGTTTATTTAGCCTATTGCATTGCGAGCTCTTGTTCTTGCTTTCCTCCTTTTTCTGTTATCGACGGCGATGCTCTTCTGATTTTCCCCTAGGGGACCTTCTTCATTACTACCTACTCTGACCTCCTGAGCGCCCGCGGGCCCCCTAAAAAAGCAACAGCGCGACCCCCAAGTCGCCAGCCCACTTCTCGTGCTAGCCTGTAATTGAAGTGGATCCCTTCTCGTTTAAAACCACCACAACTTCTCACTTCCCTGTTTACTTCGACCAGCTCGAAGCCCTTCTCTCGGCTCATTTTCTATATTGCCTCATTGGCAGCCATTACGGCTCTTTGTACGTGACTGTCACGCACAGGCACCTTAGGCACCGTGCACACCACGATCTGCACCTGAGGGGATAGCTCGCGCAAGTCGTCCACCCCCTTCGCCAAGCGCTGGGCTAGTCCTGGCCCTTTCCTCTTTAGGACGTCATCTAGCCCACCTGCTACTACGACAAGGTTGCGCACGTGGGCATTTTCCGTGAGCTTTTCTCTTGCTCGCTCCATGACAGAACTCAGTGTCCGCCCTGGAAATGTCCCTAACGCCACTATTTTGTCACCTTTCACCCTCTCCACAATTGCTTTTGAGCACCCAGCCATGTTTGAGTCGCCAGCGATAATCACCCTTTCACTTTCTCCTAGCTCTCCTTGCTTCCCTTTGTCATTTTCCGCGTGATTCGGACTCGACAAAGGGCATTGTCCCCTGGGCTCCTGCTTTTTCCGCGTGGCGGCCTCAAGGTAGGTGCCGCTCTTTCCAGCTTCCTGTGGCTGCAGCGTCGCCTCACTCGGGGCGTGTTGCGCTGCTTCACTATAGCTACGCCGATTCACCGGCGGCGAGCTGGCGACCGCTTGCTTTGGCTCCTTGCCTCCCACTTCGCCTGTAGGGTCTACCCTACTTTCTGAGTCTTTGCCACCGCTTTGGTGTCATGACCCGACATTCTCCGCTGCCCGCGTCTCAAGCGCGTCGAGCCGCTTTTTCAGTTCGGCGCTCCTTTCTTTCTCTTCCTCAAGCACGGCCACAGTCCTTACTAACTGCGCGGCCTGGGCCGCCTCCACCTTGACGAAATTTTCAACTTTCGCCTGCAGTGCTACCCGCTTCTCCTGCTCCTCCCTCAGCTTTGCCTTAAGCTCTTCTGACTTAGCCGCCCAATTCCTTTCCAGTTTTTGGACGGCTTCCCTGACGCCCTCGCACGACCTGCACGTGAAGCTAGACCCCTCCGCGTCTGCTAAATTCTGGAATTTAGTCTCGTCCAGGAAGCACCATCGCAGGCACTCGTCGCACTGCACTTGCTCCCCGTCCCCCACGGCCTTCACGTTCTTCGATTTCATCGCTAGGCCTACGTCCCTAGGCCCAACGAGCAAGTTCGCCAAATCACTCACGCAAAGCCGACCTCGACCGCTATCCCAAACAAAAATAAAGAATTATCACTCCCTACTCCATATAAGAATCCGAAGAGCTAGCTGAAAGAATTAAATAAGCCTATCAAATAGGTCCCTCCTACTATCTAGGCCTAACGGGGGAGCCGCCAGAGCTAGACAAAGCCGGTGCGTTTACTACTCCTACCAAGAATTCAAAATTTGCGCCCCTACTCCATGCAAAAGAAAACACTTCAAAACACTAGTTAATAAAGTTAAAAGAGTACTTAGCTACGAACGAAGTCGCTGAAGCCTCGTGCACAGGAGCGTCCGCGAGCCACCACTCTGAAACGCGAAAACCGCGAAAACCCGAAAATGGTGGTAAAAAAAAGTTGTTGTGCCATACTACGAGCGCCACGTGGCGACCACGAGGTGACGGGAGCTCCCACTTTTCCGCCTTAGTTAAAAGGGCCTCAGTTCGAAGCGCCACTGGTGGCGCGCTTTGAAAGCAGAGCATTGGCGCGCTGCGGCTCCCGGCGCCTTTCGCTCACCTAAAGTATTCTTCCATCGTGGTCAAGGGGCATGCGTCTATTTCTCGTACAAAAATCCCTCAAGTGACCTGATCCTAGGTGCCTAGGGACAGCATCGTTTAGGGATTTTTCGGAAGGCGCGATGCTGGCGCCGAGCGACGCCGTGGCGTGTTCGTCCTCGGCGTGATCGTTCTCTAGACCGCGCATTGTTCAACATTGCTCGTGTGATCGTATGTGCGTTGCTTGTGTGTTGGTTGTAGGTTCTCTGTTACTTGGCGGAAAGCCGTGAGTAGTGGCGGTGCGGCTTTGGCCTCGGTGAGCTCTGGCAGTACAGAATCTGCGTTGTGAGACCCGTGCTTTCTTGAGAACCCGGCGGTGGTGACGATTGCAATATCGAAGCGGCCTAGCGCCTCGACAGCGAAGTTCTGCGAACCGCGATGTGGCGTCGCCGTGTCCGACTTTGCTTAACGGACATCTAGAGATCTGCAGCTCGCTGCAAGTCATGTAAATGCAACTGAGTCGACCGCCCGTTGTTCAGCGCTGAATGTGCGTTTGGTGTGCTGTGCTTTAAACAAGTGGTGCAGCCCTGCAGCGGGGGTGGTGGAGGAGCAGAGTGGCTTAGGGGCTCCGTTTGCGCGTTCACAGACATGTGCTCCCATCTTGGTCTCATTAGCGGTGGCGCGGGATTGTGGTGTGCTTGCTCCTTGCCTAGCACGAAGTTTACGACGCTAACACACAGCATGTTCACGTTTTTCCGCGCTATATGTTATTTGCATAACGGCCGAGTTGAAAACGAGACGCATATCTGTGTTCTTTGCGTTTGTGCGTTGTAAATTACTTGTATTGTGGAAGTTCTGGGAGTCTTATTACGCAAGCAGTACGAACGTAAACATACACACGTGTGTCTGAAATATTGAATTACCCATAATACCCTTTACGACTAATAAGTGCGCTACACGGCCTGTGTGAATCAGCTACCATATGTTGCGACGCTCTTCCATGTGGTATACTGATGTATGGTGCGCGTTTATTTCTGTACTGTATTAAAAACCATTTGTGTATTCACTCAAAACAAATGTACGGCTTCTTCACCGCAGTTCATTAAAGTTACGCGGTGAAGCATACTAAAAGTGGGAGGGGGCCGCTATCAGCCAGCATAGTACGTCCAATTAGGCGACCTGAGAAGTGGCGGGTACGCGAGTGTATAATTAAAGAACTCTTATTATGTCCAGTGACAATGGCCCATTTTCACTTTTAGTATGCTTCACCGCAGTACATTGCTTAGGCTTCACAGCGAAATATTAGTGTATTGCGAGAAAGATAATTGTAAAAAGCCTGATTATGCAACGTTTCTTTTGTAGCTTGCTACACCGCCATACAGGGGTGTAAATAAGCATCGTGCAGTAAAGCATACTAAGAGTGGAAAGGGCACATAGGTTTACACTGTGCTCATTATTTTCAATTGTGACATAATTTGCAAGTGCATCTGTGCTCGTGAAAAGCTTCATTGACAGTTCTTTGTACATTACAAAGTCATATTGCAGGGAAGCTTACTAAAGCACATTCGCCATTATGGTACGTGTTATTCACCTTCAATGCAGGAGCACAATGCGGATTCTTGCCCCTGCTTTTGGCTGGACTGCACATGCTCTTTGAGAATTGATTCATTGTTCATAAGTGCACTGGTACTTTAAACTGGAGGGCTCAAGATGATATGGAAGCACAATTTTTATTAAGGGGACAAGATGTTGCCCGGATGGTCGCAGCACAGCTTTTTTTCTTTTCTACTTGAAGCTTCCATTGCAGTGTTTCGAGCCTCTTTGAACCAGCACATAGTGTATATAAAAATTGGACACTGATTGGGAACATCACCTAAGTTCATGCCTATCTATAGTAAAGAGGTGTAGCACGACCAGACAAAATAAAAGAAAGGGGTGGGCTGTAGCAGTATTAAGTGTTAAATGGTGCTTTATCCTTTGAGTTTTCAGTTTTTGTGCTTTTTATGGATCCTCCGCAGTAACCACGCGAGTGCCGAGCTTGAGCTTGTTGGTTTCAAGTCTCATGGTTGTTACTAATAGAACAGTGTGATAAACGAACAAGGGCTTGGAGGCATCCATTCACCTTGCTTGCCTCACGGTGCTGCTTCATAAGCACCGTGAGCATCCAGGCCAACTAGGAAGGGAGGTTTGTTGCAATCGCTTCTGGACTGTATTGCCACCAAACCAACAGTGCTCTCAATGATAGCTTTTGGACAGTAAAATGCTTGCACCCAGCAAAGTTGTAAGAAGGAAGCATTCAGGATGTGCAAAGCAGGCTTTTGAAGCTGGCAGCATTACTGAAGGGGCTTTGCCCATGTGCCCTCTTTATGGATACACAAAGATGATTTCCTCTTTAAGAGGGATTGTTTCAGAGGTCGTTACATGGCAACAGTGTTGTTTGTTTAGTAGCTTGTCTTTGCCCACTGTTAATAATCTGTTGCTTCTCCAGTGCCCCTGTGAAGTGCCTACTTCTTGGACACAATGTGCTCTCCATGCATGCATGCATTTTTAGCTTGTAAGGACGTCTATTAGCTCTTGCCTCAAGCTGGTCCTTGCTGATGTCACCCAAGAAGGCATTGGGGAGTATGGCAATGTACACTTACAAAACAATGTTGATACCAGTGAAACCAAATTAATGGAGCTGCTGTTCTTTTTTTTTTGTCCACTCCATCCTGGTTAGTTACAATAAGCAATGTCCGAACAGAAGGCACCTGTAGTTGGTCGTGCATATCCTGCGCACTAAGACTTGTTGGCATGTTATTACCTTAGCGCAGTGTTTATATGTAAAAACCTTCTGATGTGTTGATGACTTCCTTCTCTTTATCATACTTTGCCTGATGGAGCCAGCAAATGGGTCAACCAGATGTTCAACAGGCTTCCCACTAGTTTTCCCACAGTCTCCTTTACCAGGGTGCTGCTCATAGATATCTGTTTTCTTGACCTTGCACTGCACTTCAACCATGGCCACACCTGCTAAACCTATAGCATGCGATCAAAAAAGTGCTATACATCACGTTGCTCCAAACTCGTGACATATGCTACAAGGCCTTGAGGAACGCCCTCATGATACTGTACGAAGCTTCGCATGATAAGTGCAATGATTAACATCTGCTGGTTTTTCAGTGTTATTCCTGTCCAGTTTGCTGAAAGTTATGCCGAGTGTTTCAAATGCAAAAGACTGCTGCCAGACAAGAAGTGCATAAAACAAGGGTCGCTATAACCACATATGTCACACAAAATGAAAGGGCACTGAGTGTACAGGCAGTTTGCTTCATATCCAACAAGTTTGATTCTCCCTCTGCAAGTGGGTCAACTCAACTTGCCCCAAAGACATGGCCTATGACAAATTATGTGCCAGATGCTGTGTCCCCTGCAAAGCTGAAGATGTGTACAAGAGCCTGACACCCTGCAGCAGCTTCTACACTGGGCAAACAGGTCACTATAAAAACGACTGCCTTTACTAACATGCTAATAACATGAAAAGAGGCAGAAATTTGGCTATTCATTGGCCCCAACTGCAGGTGCAAGCTACTCGTCCACCAGGTGTGTGTTGTTCACAAGAACTGGACCTATACAAATGCAGATAAGAACAATGATGTTTGAAAGTAGTAGAGTTGCACTATATTCTGCACAAGCAGTGCTATTTGCCCCGCTGGTACCTTATAGACCTCAAACTCTACCGAGGCGGCGCTGCGGAAAAACCCGTCACCAGCGCCCCCATCGGAGCCTTGGCACGAACTGAGTAGTGCAAGGGGAGCTGTCCACAAGCGAAGGTGCATAGGCCACAATGGTCCCTTCTCTTTCGTTTGTGTTGAGGCACGGTTTCCTAAAAATCAAGGACCTGGAAAGCTTCTTCCGCCCATCCACGATTCAGAAAGGAAGCTCGGCAGGGCGAAGTACGTGTACAATATAATATAAAGTCTCAAGTGTTATTTCGGCGTGCTGCAACTCGCAAGTACAGAGAGCATCAGGCTTGTCTATAGGCATATCAGCATAAAAGTCTAAGCATTAAAATTGGTTCATACTGAATATGTCCTGAACACAAGACTTATTAAGTATAGCCCATATTTTTATGTATTTTATCGTAATGTTTTGTCTCGCGCAAGTATTTACAGAGAGTAAATCCATTCATAGCCTTTTCCAGGGCAACAAACAGAAAACGTTTTCCAAGGCAGCAAATAGCGTGCGATCATAACGAAAGTAAGCTTCCTACAGTGCCTACGTGCTGCATCTTTCTTTCTCGCAGAAGCTACAGCATCGCTCAATGCCTTAATTTGAACTTTTTGCAGACGCTTCGAGCAACAAGCACGCACAAATAAATGTAAATAAACGCAACATTTCTTTCTTTACACATGTGCATTATTTCGCAATTACTCATCCAGTGCTTCTACAGCAACTTTATTACTCACATTTGAAAAACGCAGTCGAGCATGCTCAGCACATTGCGAAGCGTGCTTGTTGTATCGGCGCAGGACATACAAAATAGTGAAAGTAGAAATGAGCTCGCAATACAACGATGCTCTAGAACAGGATTTTGAATTTATAAACGAACCAAAATGTTTGGTTAAACTGACCTGCCAAATCTCTCCGTTCCACTTGTTGAGTTAAGCGGAGGCGGACGTCTGTTAAAAGGCGGAGATATTGATGGCACATAAGCAGGATGGTTCGCAACATTGTTTTTTCTGTTACCAACGAAGTGGCGGCTGCAGATTCTTCAGTTTTCACTTGGTTACCACGGTCCTCCGTCAGGGCTACGCAAAACAATTATAGAAGAACAAAATTGTCGCACTTTCTCATGCGAGCCGCTGTGTTGTGGGGAATGCAAGTAATCCGATTACCCAACAGGTTGAACAACCCGTATCCAGCGCTCTCGCCTTTCCCCTTCATACGATCGCTATGGAAATCGGTAAAACTGAACGTTGTTATTCCGTCCTTCACGTTCATGGCAATTTACAACAAAACAGGAGCGTCTATTGCGGCGTTTCTTCGTAGCGCATGGAGCTATCGCGGTTGCCGTCGTTTCCGCCATCAGTCTGATCAGTGAGCCAGCAAGCGCTTTATGGCAGTTCGGCGGCGCGTCCGACTAGCATAGAAATTCATAGCTCTCTGTCTGGGTGTTAAATGCGCAAAAAACTCGCCGTATGGACCAAAATCTAGTTAAATCATCGTTTCGCCATCGCTAGCTGCATAGGCAACTTAGCAAGGGAGTCGGCCTTTGCACTACTCAATTACTGCCTCTTCGCATCGGCAGGTGGCACTAGGCGTCTTGCAAAATTCCAGAGTCTGACGTCCATAGCCACAATTTATGGCTGCACCACCATGCAAAGGCACTATTCTTGAATTAACTTCTATTTAATATATTTATAGTGGCCATATATTGCAAATGTCACATGTGTCATGTCACCAGCAGTGGGTAGCAATCTTTCAAGCTTGGGTGACAGGCAAAACATCAAAATGCTACAATCACACTCAAATGTAAAACAGCCTTGGACACAAAACACTGACATCATGTACAGAATGTACACATGTACACATAATTGACATGGTGTAAAAAATGTTGACATGCCCTACCCATAAAGAAAATGCAAAAAACACAGAAAACACACCTTAAAATGCAATGTGCAGAGTCTGAAACCAAGAAAAAACAACCCAAAAAGATTTGTAAGTCTTTCAACGATTAAAATTGTCAAACTGTCTCATCACTTAATGAACCTGCACAGCTGAAAAGGAAGGAAGGAAAGCCCAATAGCAGGGCTGCAAAAAATGTCACCAAATAAATATACTTTGTTTACCAACCATACCTGTGGTTTAGTTGTGGTCTGTGTATAAACTAATTGTGTATAAACTTTTCTTGTTTAGAATGGTTTAGCGGATAGGGAGAAAATGACCATAAGAGCACCAGGTGTGTACAAAGTCTACGCACAAAAAGCCACTGCTTTCTTACTCTTAATTTTTTCCTCTCTACTACTATTCACGAGTATTTAGGTGCCTTAATAGCACTGCTAACATCCTACTGCAAAACACAAAATTGGGCAAGTTGTGGCATAAAGAAAATTGCAGTTTCACTCATAATGTGAAACAATGATGCAGTAGCCGGTGAAATATGTGCAGGAAGCTTAATTCATGCAGTGTTTGTTGGAGTGAACACTTGCCAAAGCAAGTCGGTAATCTCCATAAAAAAGTCAAATAAGTAAAAGTCGTATTTATTTGTGGGAGTCGTGCCTCCCAGTGTTGAAGTGGAAAGACTCGTCTTTTCTTCCTCCTCTTTCATATCTGGACTTGGCCACTGGTCTACACCAAAACCCTTTAGCTTCTTACTGCTGAATTCGTTTTGGTTTTCTCAAATCTATATTTGGGCTACCCATTGCTAGGTCTCGCGCTTAATCAAAGAATGAATCAATTCTCAGAGAGCATGTGCAGTCCAGCCAAAAGCAGGGGCAAGAATCCGCATTGTGTTCCTGCACTGAAGGTGAATAACACGTACCATAATGTCGAATGTGCTTTAGTAAGCTTCCCTGCAATATGACTTTGTAATGTACAAAGAATTGTCAATGAAGCTTATCACGAGCACAGATGCACTTGCAAATTATGTCAGAATTGAAAATAATGACCACAGTGTAAACCTATGTGCCCAATTCCACTCTTAGTATGCTTTACTGCACGATGCTTACTTACACCCCTGTATGGCGGTGTAGCAAGCTACAAAAGAAACGTTGCATAATTAGGCTTTTTACGATTATCTTTCTCGCAACACAATAATATTTCGCGGTGAAGCCTAAACAATGTACTGCGTTGAAGCATACTAAAAGTGAAAAGGGGCCACTGTCACTGGACATAATAAGAGTTCTTTAATTATACACCCGCGCACCCGCCACTTCTCAGGTCGCCTAAGTGGACATACTAGGCTGGCTGATAGCGGGCCCCTCCCAATTTTAGTATGCTTGACTGCGTAACTAAGATGTACTGCGGCGAAGAAGCCGTACATTTGTATTGAATGAACAAAGGAATGGTTTTTACAACAGAACAGAAATAAACGCGCACCATGCATCAGTCTACCACACGGAAGAGCGTCGCAACATACGGTAGCTGATTCACACAAGCCGTGTAGCACACTTATCAGTCGTAAAGGGTGTTATGGGCAATTCAAAATTTCAGACACACGTGTGTATGTTTACGTTCACACTGCTTGCGTAATAAGACTCCCAGAACTTCCACAATACAAGTAATTTACAACACACAAACGCAAAGAACACAGACCTATGTCTCGTTTTCAACTCGGCCATCATGCAAATAACATCATCATCATCATCACCATCATCAGCCTGGTTACGCCCACTGCAGGGCAAAGGCCTCTCCCATATTTCTCCAACAACCCCGGTCACATACTAATTGTGGCCATGCCGTCCCTGCAAACTTCTTAATCTCATCCGCCCACCTAACTTTCTGCAGCCCCCTGCTACGCTTCCCTTCCCTTGGGATCCAGTCCGTAACCCTTAATGACCATCGGTTATCTTCCCTCCTCATTACATGTCCTGCCCATGCCCATTTCTTTTTCTTGATTTTTCTAAATAACATATAGCGCGGAAAAACGTGAACATGCTGTGTGTTAGCGTCGTAAACTTCATACTAGCCAAGGAGCTAGCATACCACAATCCCGCGACAGCTGCTAATGAGACCAAGACGGGAGCACATGTCTGTGAACGCGCAAACGGAGCCCCTAAGCCACTCTGCTCCTCCACCACCCCCGCTGCAGGGCTGCACCACTTGTTTAAAGCACAGCATACCAAACGCACATTCAGCGCTGAACAGCGGGCGGTCGACGCAGTTGCATTTACATGACTTGCAGCGAGCAGCACGTCTCTAGATGTCCGTTAAGCAAAGTCGGACAAGGCGACGCCACATCGCGGTTCGCAGAACTTCGCTGCCGAGGCGCTAGGCCGCTTCGATATTTTAATCGTCACCACCGCCGGGTTCTCAAGAAAGCACGGGTCACACAACGCAGATTCTGTACTGCCAGAGCTCACCGAGGCCAAAGCCGCACTGCCGCACCGCCACTACTCACGGCTTTCCGCCAAGTAACAGAGAACCTACAACCAACACACAAGCAACGCACGTACGATCACATGAGCAATGTTGAACAACGCGCGGTCTAGAGAACGATCATGCCGAGGACGAACACGCCACGGCGTCGCTCGGCGCCAGCATCGCGCCTTCTCAAAAATCCCTAAACGATGCTGTCCCTCGGCACCTAGGATCAGGTCACGCGAGAGATTTTTGTACGACAAATAGACGCACGCTGTTGAGGGGCAAAGCTGGTTCTCGGCTGAACAGAAGGGAAAATGGGGAATAACCGACGGTATCGTGGCGCGAGAAATTATAAGTAAATGTGACAAACGGTAGAGTGAGGTCCCAGTCAGTGTGGTCTGAAGAGACATATTTCGTGAGCATGTCTGTGAGAGTGCGATTTAGACGCTCCATGAGACCGTTTGTTTGCAGATAAGATGACGTGGAAAGCTTGTGCCTCGTGGCACAGCACTGCAGGATGTCCGCGGTAACTTTTGATAGGAATGTCCGGCCCCTGTCTGTGAGAAGTTGTCACGGAGCTCCATGTAATAAAATCGCATCGCTAGAAGAAAATCAGCGACGTCTTTGGTGTAGCTCGTAGGAAGTACTCAGGTGATGGCATAGCGCGTGGCGTAATCCGTGGCCACAGCGATCCACCTGTTCCCAGAGGTAGAAAGAGGAAAAGGGCCAAGTTAGTCCAAACCAACCCGAAAGAATGGTTCCGGGTGAATGGCGAGTGGTTGAAGGTACCCAGCAGGGAGCTTCGCTGGTGTCTTGCGTCGCTGGCATTTCTCACACGCAGCTACGTATCTTCGAACGGAGCGAGCAAGCTTTGGCCAAAAGAAGCGTCGGAGGATCCGGTCGTAGGTACGTGACACATCCAGGAGACCGGCAGTGGGGAGGTCGTGGAGAACAGCCGAGCAAAGGTGTTTAGGGATCACAAGGAGTAATGCAGGGCCGCAGGGGTGAACATTGTGGCGGTAGAGTACGCCATCTTGAAGTGTGAACAAGCAAAGGGAACTGTCGGCAAGTGACGATTCCAGACGGTCAATGATGATACGCAAGCACGGGTCACGACGCTGCTTGTCGGCGACATGGAGCAGTGGAAAAATCGAGAGAACACAGGCGTCTGTGTCAGTATCAGACGTAGAGGTTAACATTAATATAGATAAGCGAGATTACGTGCAGCCACCACACCGACACTCCAATAGAACCTGTCACAATAAACACATCAGGCAGTATCCGACACAGTGCGACACGTTTAGATATTCATATTTCCCATGGGCAATTGAAATCTGGAATTCGTTGCCAAAGGAAATTGTAGAATCAGATTCTGTGGATGGCTTTGTCGCAAAATTGGAGTCATATTTGGCTGTTCGTGAAAGTATTTGAGTGTGTAGTTCAAAGGTAATGCGTTGGTTGAGTGATTGGACACTAGTGCACGTGTGATTGCATAGTGCCTTATGATTTCAAATGTAAATATTGCAATGTGCTGATAGTGGTGTTTTATAGATCCACGATAACTACAAGAATATTATACGACTAATATTGCAATTGTTTTGAGTACCTTTTTCCCTGATTCATGTGAAACAAAAAAGTGTCTTGTTTTGAATACCAGTGCTGTTGTATGGCAGTTTTTTTTTTGCTTTATATATATATATATATATATATATATTCTTTTTTCCTGTTTTTCCCATGCTCGTGTGTATATTTTACAATCCACTTCCTGTTGGGGCCTGTGCAAAGGCCTACAGTATTGTTAAACAAATAAATAAAAAGAATTAATAAATAGAGGTCGCGTCATTGACTGGGTAGCGAGAGAGGCAATTTGCATACTGGTGTTGGGGTCCTGACTTGTAATTTACTGTGTAGGGACATTCTTGTAGTTGGAGGGCCCAACGACCGCGCCGGCCAGTAGGATCCTTGAGCGACGAAAGCCAACAGACTGCATGATGGTCTGTGATTATTGAGAAGGGCTTGCCATATAAGTATGGGCGGAACTTTGAAACAGCCCAGGCGAGAGCAAGACATTCGCGCTCGGTAATCGAATAGTTGCGCTCTGCAGTTGTCAGGAGCTGGCTAGCGTAGGCTATAACGCGGTCGTGTCGGCGCCGTCTTATCGCAACGCCAACAAGGGTTGGCGTTGCGATAAGACGGCGCCGATCCCATAACCACTGGCATCGGTTCGGACCTCTGTAGGTCCGGACGGGTGAAAGTGGGCCAAGAGCGGTGGGTTGGTGAGAATCATGATAAGGCGTGAAAACGCGGAAGCCTGAGCGGGAAGCCCACGTGAAAGGCACGTCTTCAGTGAGTGGTCGAACGATTGCTCCGAAATCTTTTACGAACCGTCGGAAATAAGAACAGGGCCCCACAAAACTCCTAACGTCTTTGACGGACTGAGGTACAGGAAAAGCCGTGACTGCTCTCCGGGTCGGTTTGTACTCCGGAAGCATCGACGAGATGGCATAGCACTGTAATCTGTCAGCGCCCGAAGTGGCACTTTGATGAGTTTAATTGGAGCCCAGCCTTGCAGAAGACGTCAAGGATAGCTGCGACGCGCTCAAGGTGCGTCTCAAATGTAGGAGAAAACACAAGGATGTCGTCGAGGTAACAAAGGCAAGCTGACCATTTGAAACCTTGAAGGAGAGTCGATCATCCGTTCGAACGTGGCGGGGGCATTGCATAAACCAAACGGCATAACCTTGAATTCGATGGGGGCGAAATGCGAAAACACCCGTGTGCTTAGATTTAGGTGCACGTTAAAGAACCCCAGGTGGTCAAAATTTCCGGAGTCCTCCACTACGGCGTGCCTCATAATCAGAAAGTGGTTTTGGCACGTAAAACACCAAATATTATTATAACCTTGAATTGGTAGAGGCCACCTGGAGTGACGAAAGCGGTCTTTTCTTGGTCTTGCTCATCGATGGAAATCTGCCAATAACCACATAGAAGGTCGATGGACGAAAAGTATTTGGCACCGTGAAGACAATCAAGAGCGTCGTCGATTCGTGGTAAAGGGTAAACGTCCTTTTTAGTAATTCGGTTGAGGTGGCGGTAATGAACGCAGAAACGCCACGAACAATTTTTTTTTTTTTTGACGAGCACTACCAGACGCCCAAGGACTAAACCATGCTCAACAATACCTCTGGAAAGCATCTTGTTTACTTCCTGTTGAATAACTTGCCGCTCTGCTGTGGACACGCGATATGGTCGGCGGTGAATGGGAATTGCATCACCAGAGCCCAGTTCGTTCTTCCTCGTCTCGAGTGATGGCGCCCATGTGCCTCGTTCAATCAATTAAATATCACACGCGTGTAGCGATATTTAAGAAAGTACTCTTATAAAAATTTAAATTGTCTGCCGGCAAAATTTGAACACAGGACCTCTAGCACAGAAGCCCGATATTGGATTATACCATGAACAAGCGAAACTACTGCAATCAGCAGCAATTATGCCTGCTGGCAATCTTATTACCTTTTGCCCTAAAAAAAGTAAATTGTTTTGAACTTTCGGCCCAGATAAACCGCAATAAACGAAGCCACAAGAATGTCCGAAGCCCCAAGCATGAAGATCAGACAAATCCTTGTACTACTTGTGCAACAAGTGCAACACCAGCGTTTCCTCTGGTAATTGTAGTAAACACATTGAAAAATTTGCCCTCCCTCACCCTGAAAGGCTAGCTTATGTTTACCTTCTGTTTTCTACTTGCGAATAAACCATTTGCTCGACCCGTGAGCTTAGTTTGCAACTTTGTTTAGTACCATTCTTATTGTCAAAGCATGCCACACTGCTTTGCTTTTAGGCGCCGGACCACAGGTTGGCAAAATCAACAGCTTACTCTCAAATTATATTTTTTTTTTGCTTAGAACTCACTTGGATTCAAACTTGCCAGATCTACGCTCAGCTGGGCTAACCATAATTATGTTCAGCCAGGTTCGCTTCGACTCGCTCAATCAGAATGAGGAAGGCCTTGTTGGCCAAAGGATCTCACGAAATTCAGTTGTCTTGAATTGAACACATTAAACAAAAATGCCTTCATACCAGGCTAATATGTAACTGCAGACGGATTACAAATGGTAATAATTTAGAGGCGTATGCACGACAGTCCTTATGCCCCCCTCACTGGCACGCGTCGGAAAGCTTCGGCACACGCCGAAGTATCATAAGCGTCGGTCGGGAACACGGCGAAGCATGACGACGCGCAGCGAGTACGTCTACTGCCGATGCTAGAAGTTGGTCGACGCGAGGCGAAGCTGCGCCAGCGTGCACCAATGAGAGGCTGCGACGCGTCGCAGGCGTCAACCACTATGCCTATAATGGTCGCCCATGCGAAGGCGCCGGCACCAATGATCGTCCGCGTTCTTTGGACGCGCGACGACAAAAGCGACCCGCGACTTATACACCAGTCAGAACATTGACCCTTCAGACACAGCGATCACCAAGAGGCGTCCGCGTTCACTGCCTCACCGCGTGGGCAGCCAGCGGCGGAGCGTATAAACCTACTCGACCGCACTCCGCAATGCCGGCATGTCTAGGGGACAAACGAATACAACGCGCTCTAAGAAACCTCCTCCGTTAGTGCCTAGGCTGAGTCATATATACAAGGAGCAAAATCCCCCAGATTTTCTCTCTCGCGCCTGCGCAGAAAGGTCGAGCGCCGTCAAAAGCGCCACGCCCCGCTGTACCTACTAGCAATTGTAAAAACGCCGCCGGGCTCAGTGCGATCGTCTGCTAAAACAGTCAACCGAATCACGATTGCCGCGTCTCTGCTTGTTGTATGTGTATTCTGTTTTGCTCAAAACGAATGGAAACATGTTTACGAGCTCCGAAGCCTGGATAATCAGCTCTCGCCTATCGCCGATGTTGTTTACGTTACGTGTAGGCCTAGCGCGGCCATCGATTTCATAACTGGCGAGTGAACGAGCCCAGCTGGGAAACTGTGTCGAAGGAAATTAATTTTCAGGTCCGTTTGGTGCTGCAGTGATGTAAAATATGGCACTCCTGACTTCGAGTGACGTGGTGAATGAACCGTGTGGAACTTGGGGTTGTCAACCACGGCGTAGTTCGTGTGGTGTCGAGTGACTCAAGTTTAACGGGCAAGCTCTGCGCTGTTTCCATTGGCAAAGATAACTTCCGAAAGCGAAAGATAGTAGTAGCCAAACTATGGAAAGTACTTACATAATCAGATGTGCCGTCCGTTTCAGCTGACACTGCGCTCTTCTATTCGGCATGTGAATCCAGTTCAGTACAAGTTCACTGTACTCTTGCACTTGCTTCTTTCAAGTGTATCCGTCTTTTGGGCTAGTTGGGGATAAATCGCTCGTGTAGCAATCAAGAACACTGAGGCAGTGAAGCATACGTGACAACGCAGTGATAAAAAAAAATTATGGGGTTTAAAGGGACACTAAAGGTTACTATTAAGTCAACGTGGACTGTTGAAATACCATCCCAGAAACCTCGAAACGCTTGTTTCGTGCCAAGGAGAGACTTATGTTAAGAGAAAATGCGTTCTGAAGCGTCCGCGTACCTCTAGCGCAGTTCAAATCGCCCGCCCTCCGATCGAGGAGTACTGACATCATGGTCTCATAGTGACGTTGCGCCATAGGTGAGTAGAACGGCGTCCGCAGACGGCGCTGCGGCTTTTCTGTGCAAAACGCAAACGCGCGGCCAGAAACAGAGCCAAGACAGAGCCGACAGCAGAGCGAAAGCGGGAGTATGGTGGCTAGCGGAAGGAGAAACGCGCGACCATAAGCTGGTACTTCATTCTATGACGCAAACTTCGACGCTCGTCGCAATGGACCCTGACACCGACAGATTGGCTCGCGCTGGTGGGCTCGAATACAGCGATTTGAGCACTGACGAGCGCGACCTGCTGCTGAGGGCTCGCCCTGCCGGCGTCGTTGCGTACTACGACGGCGGCCTCGACACCGGCTCTCCGTAGCGGGAAAGCAACGAGGGCTTCCCACGACATCACATGGACGTGGCATTCTCGCTGCTTGTTCCAAATGAAAGTTTCACGAGCCAGCAGAACCCTCACAGCACGACGCGATAACAAAACCACTGAAACTCGAAAGCGTGCACGGCGCAGAGTCGAGCGCGCAGAGTCGAGAGAAAACGAAACCTTTCGACCACCCATATTACTGAAGGGTAACGTCAAAATGTTATTTTTTCTTAGAATCGAATAGACGTAGACAAGTAGCATTTTTTCCGTCTTATAATCGAATGAAATGATATTTTTAATACGAGTAGTTGAGTATTAGTAACACAAATTATGAGGAGTGCTTTCGTCATCGGGCTAGTACCGGAATGTCGCTGGGGGGTCTCAAATCGTGTCATGCATTTACCTCAATTTCTCGGGTACTAAAGCTTTGTTCGCGATTGTATTGACGCCTTAGACGTTCTAGAACATTGCTCTACCACTTTAACTTGAGTTTCTGGTAACCTTTAGTGTCCCTTTAACGTGCCAAACCACTTTCTGATTACGAGGCACGCCGTAGTGGAGAACTCCGGAAATTTCGACCACCTGGGGTTCTTTAACGTGACATAAATCTAAGTACATGGGTGTTTTCGCATATCGGCCCCATCGAAATGCGGCCGCTGCGGCCGGGATTCAATCCCGCGAGCTCGTGCTCAGCCGCCCAACACCATAGCCACTGAGCAACCACGGCGGGTGACAACGCAGTCATATTTGAGTCAGTGTGTCCTTATACTTGAGCACTGCAAAAAGAAATTATCTGTTTGCAACGTGTGCCCCGTGTGCAGTGCATAGCAGCACCTGCATCATGCAAGACGTATGCATGTAGCAGCGTATACCATGATTTCTTCGATGCCTGCTTCGGAAGCAGCAAGTACCAAGTCAATGAAACTAATTGATTTTTTCTCACTTTTTGTTTATGGAAAATGTAGATGGTGTGAGTGCATTGTGGGGAAGGTGAAAAGGTGTCATCAGTGTTTTGTACAGTGAGTATGCTTAGACTGCTGGAATCCCTTCAGCTTCTACTAAAATCTTTCTTGCTGCGATACTATAAATTGTCGTCAGGACAAAGATCTACTCAACACCAAGTTACTGTGTTTGATTAACAAGTTAACACTTCCACAACAACATGCCGATGCACAGCATATGTGCTTGCAATAAATACATTCTGTAAAAATGAACGACTGGGCCTACAAAAATTGGAGGACGCTTAAGCTTCGCCTTCAAGAGTGGAACGCGACAGCGTTCCCGTCGACCCGCCAAGGAGTGTAAGACAATGGGCTACGGCGCAGCGACTACGCGCCCCGCATCGGACACGGTGAGCGTCGAGCAACGCAGCGTTCGGCGCGACAACGAAATGTGCGCCTGAGCAAGGAATGCACGCCTGAGCCTTAGAAACAGCGCGTTTCTAAGGCAACACCGCGTTCACTAGAGGTGCTTTTGTACCGATTTGAAGCATCGAACTCGTGGCTCAGTGGTAACGTCTCCGTCTCACACTCCGGAGACCCTGGTTCGATTCCCACCCAGCCCATCTTGGAAGTTGCTTTTTATTTATGAAGTGCCTGCCGTGATTTATCGCTCACGGCCAACGCCGCGGACGCCGACGCCGACACCGACGACACCGGCTTTTCTGCGACACGAGCTCCTTAACGCTATCGCGTTAATAACAAACTTTGTAGTAGCACTGGAAAAAGTACTGCCATGCGTATCAGCCACAACAAATCTTCTGCACGTCCAACCTACTTCCTTGGAGGCACCTCTATAAAGATAGTTCAGGCCTTTCCCATTCTGGGTGTAACATTTAGCTCTTCAACTTTTCCGCATATGTCACCAGCACTGTATCTAAGCATCGGCCTATTCCTGGGTTAACGTCCCGCGTCTCCCTTCTTTGATGACATTAGGTATTCCGAGCACTCTACGCTTCTGTCATTCTGTCAGGACTTGAGTACTCCTCATCAGTATAGTTCCCGTACCAAACTCGCGATGCTAACAAACTTGAGCTTGTTCGGAGGCGGACAACACGTACTCTCTACTCCAGTCTTTTCGGTTGTTGCAAGCTCATGCCAGCCTACGAGGATTGCCTCAAACCCCTCAGGTAGCACACCCTGCAATACCAACGCAACATTGCACTAGTCTATACTGCAGGGTGCTTGACGGCTCTCTGAACAGCACTTCAGTTCAGTTCGTCTGAACAAGTGGTCAGGACAACCCGAGCCCTCATCGCACCTCTATGGCCCGACACAACTCCCATGATTACATCTGGCATACAGAGCTTTCTCTCCACCCCTCTGGCCATTTGGATTCTCCTTCCTTGGAACCAGACTGAA
Source organism: Dermacentor variabilis (assembly GCF_050947875.1). NCBI lineage: Eukaryota > Metazoa > Arthropoda > Arachnida > Ixodida > Ixodidae > Dermacentor > Dermacentor variabilis. The sequence continues at coordinate 11,419,326 of NC_134573.1, read as the reverse complement.
TTGGCACTCCCGTGTGTTGTGCACCCGTCGAATGTGTGCCATGCTGTGTTATTGAGCAAGTGTGTGTGTGTGTGTGTGCACGTGGAGGGGAAGGAGGCATCTTCTGCATCCCGTAAATTCCTGCTCTAGATGGCTGGTTATCAGACGCTCTAACATACAGGCATGAGCCTCTTTTCTTTAGTCTAGTGTGCCAAGTTACCACTAGGATAATTAGAATCATCACTACGACCACATTGATTGTGTTAAAACCAGCGTGACACAATTCAAAATATTTCTGGAGCTTTGTGCGTTCACTCTTCTAAAAAGAGTACCAAAGATGTAAGTCTTCATGAAAATAATGGTGTTGTCTCGAACACTGCTGATGCCTTTGCCTTGATTTGTTTGCTATTGGCCTCGAGCTCCACCACTGGAAAAGCTGGCGCCACCGTCGGCGTGACGTGCTAGGAGGGATCACGTGGACATAGAGGCCCCGTCGGCTGCTTCGGGAGCGCCGAAGCGAGCTGAAAACGAGTTTCAATTCCCTCGTACGCTGCGGTCCTCATTTAGTGGCGAAGTTTTCCCGCTTCGAGTGTCTCCTTTACAACGCTTGAAAGCACTACAATAGGTAGTGGCTGCCTTTGAAGGTGCGCAACATGGTAGGCTACTGCTCGGTGCCGCAGGGCCGGACGCACGTAACGGAGGCCGGTGTCAGCCTTATTCACACGTAGCCGCAAGACAAGAAGCTGCGTGAAGCTTGACTCGCGAAACATAAAACCGGCAAACAGTCATCGGCTACAACTCGGGTATGCAGCAAGCACAGACGCGAGGTAGATTTCTGCTACGGCGCCCGGTTTGCGATGTTCTGAAGACGCGCACTGAGACGCTCGCCCGAGTCTGCTGCACGACTAATGTCATGACGGTTTGGTCTATCAACTTGTCGATGCTACAGATACTGGCAAGTTCAGTGGAGTGGAAAGGCAGCGGTAAGAAGCACATATAAAAAAAGCAATGCACATGGTCATGTTTGTGTTATGAATTAATGCACTGGATTACAAAAAAAAAAATGGAGCAGCGGGATATTGAACGCTGAGAACACTGATAAGCATACAGTGCGACGCAACTCGAGAAATAATATTGATAGGTCAAAGAATTTCGAAGAAAAAAAAGATTATCGTCGCGACGGCACATCATAGTCGCTGTAGGCGTCGAAGTCTCTACAATGATATTATTTTTGTACAGCTCTGATAGCTCCCTCGCAACAATGGTTGCTTGTATACTGTCAAATGCTCATATTCTGCGGCTTAAAGCTCATGGCATGGTGCGAGAACACGCGCGCGGAGAAAGCGAAACAGTGCGCGGACAAGCATGCAGACGCGCAGTCGGTCGCTGCGAATCTGCGCGATCGCTGCATTGAGGCTTCTTTCTATTACGCTCCATTTAGTTATACAAACACTATAAGAACATATTTCACATAGTTTGCTCTCAGCGTTTACCTACCTTTCACGCAAGAAGCTGGTTCGGGAGACTCCATCGCGGCGACCGCGCGCAGTGGCGTTCACTGTACGTATTCGGTAAAGAGATAGCGTCTGTAAACGGTTGTGTGCTTTCAGTTTGCCCAATATTATTATTTAGACAGTAAGGAACTTCTTTCGTTTCGAAAGTACTTACAGAATTGTCCGGGAGAGCTCGCGCGTGGTGTTTTCAGTGAGCGCTGACAGCAAAACCTACGAGGAGGGCGCCGCGTGATCCCTCATATTACGCCAGCGAGGCGCTTCCGATAGATGGCGACTCCGTAACTCCTCGCCGCCAATATGGTGTGAAATATGCTTCAAGTAACCTTCCTTCTCAGTCTGGCGCAATGTGTACGCTATCAGTCAATGAAAACCTTGTTTTCAAGTGTACGAAGTGCCTTAAACCTTCCCTTTCTTGTGGTGTTGATGGCATTTCTTCCACAGAGCTTAAGACGTATGGAAGCATACTTGTTCCCTGTTCTCACAAGCATCTTCAACAGTTCGCTAAAGTTTATTGCGTTTTCTAGCACTCGGAAAGTAGCATGGACATTGCCCACGCATAAATCAGGTGCTTGATATGCACTAACTGCCGACCTATATATGCAGTGCGTCAAAAGTGTTTGAATCGATATTGGATTCCCTGCTTTCTGTTAGTGCTAAGAGCATTTTAATAAATGAACAGCATGACATTTATGTGCAGACCTAAAACTATTTGAAACTGTCAACAGTGTTCACCACTGCATCGACTTACAAAAAGACAGTTTTTCACTCTCAAACTGGTGCAGAAACAATAAGTACTCTGAAATGCTACCAATACTGTGGCATTAAGTTACACGCAGAAAACGCACCATGTGAAATTTTGATACACCCTACGTGATGCTCCACTCCTTAGGCTCGATGAAATGAAAGACCATGGTGTGTACTTTAACAAAATGCTAAGCTTCTCTTCACATATATAATTACACAACACGCCCTTCACGCTCTTGGAAATGTATGCCGTATATTGCATGATTTCCACTCATCTGTTTCTGAAATTCTGCTGTCCCTCCAACTACTAGAGTATGCCTCTGTAGGAGGGGGTGCAACGAGCAAATCTAATTCTGACCGCATTGAACGCATTCAGAATAAATTGATAATAAAGCACTTTTTCCATTCTGGCGACCACAGTTGAGCCTTCTCAAGTATACTTCAACTCGTAACTCGTACGTAATTTCGCGTGCGCGCAATGCCCAAGAAGTGCAATTTCCAGCGATCGTGGCTTAGCCATGAAGAGTACAAAGATTGGATTGCGCCGGACACCACGAGTTCGCATCGTGCTAGATGCAGACCGTGCGAAAAAGTGTTTGACATCTCGTCGATGGGAGAGTGCGCTGAAGAGCCACAAGAGGAGTTCGAAACACAGCGCGAGTATGAAGAATGCAGCAGGTAGCTCCCATGTCGAACTACGTGACATCGCGCGAGTGTGGCAAATCCGTTCGTGTGGTCGAAATGCAGTTCTTGAATTTGAATGCCGCAAGCAAGGCTCACAATTTGGTGACAGAAGCGGAAATATTGTGGGCTTTGAAAGTGGTCACGTGTCATTACTTGTACAGCTTTACTTGTATTACTTGTAAAGCACCACTTTTGCCATTCTGGCGACCACTCTCATACTTCATACTTCAGAGTTCATTTCCTGTGTTTTGTCTGTAGATAATCACATAGGAATAACTCCCTTTTACTTTTTCTCGTTTCTTTTATTCCCTATTTGTTGCTCTATCTTGCATTTTTTTGTCTACCACATTCATGTTTTCTGTACATTTTCTCACATAGCGCTCGTTACCTACACCAGTACAAAGGCTCTCTAGCTGTTCCTGGGCACTACAATGGACATTTGAGTGATTGATTATTATCATAGTATAAAATCATGCTTTTTAAGTATGTACTAGTATACTATCAGTGCAGTAGCTTTTGTGCAATTAAAAAAAAGAGGGCAATAATATGCTATGTGCCTGATCATATGCATTGTGCTATTAATTTCTTCCAAGTTTTAATAATTGCTGGCTACTGTACACACTGTTGTGCAATAAAATAATATACCACAGCAATTATTGTGTGCCTCGCAGGACAGATTTAATATATCTTTCTCAGACAAAACATCATAGCAGGCTGAAAACAATAAACTGCAATTTTTTTTTTGCAGTGACGAAGTGTATAAAGTGTGAAAATAACCTGTTTATATATTTCTTATATTATGCAAATGAGCTGCTCCCATACATTCGAATAAGTGCTTCAATAGTACGACTTGGCAAAGGGCAACGAAAGACCCCTATTAAAACTCCAATTCTCAAGCTTGTATTATCTGACGGCATGTCATTTCATTAATGTAAAGACAAACGTGACATGTGAAAACCAGTTAGAATAGAACATGGCCCTTACACTGTGAAAATGTTTTGTAGCAATACACTCAATGTGAAGGCCTCCAGATCAGCGTTGATGCATCAAAACAACCTAAAATAATAGAGGTGCTCCATGGGCTAGATCTGACAGAATCAAGAATCTGGGGGGAGACAAGCTATGAATTACATAAATTTTAGACATTCTAGATTTTTGCCGATTTTCTCAGAACCCACTTTTTCACGTTTTTCATGCACCAACAAGCATAATTATATTGTCACAGATGCTTTATCTGTATCTGGCGACCGTATTTCACCGGCTAAGAAATGTTAAACGTCGCTCTGTGCAGGATGCGCCTGAACGTATCGGAAGTTTCGCGAATGTTATCGAGGGTTCTGTCTGTTGTCTACGAACCTTGTTAATCTGATTGCATGCACGACACGATTTGTGTCGCTGGCACCAGCGAATACGCTGCAACTTTCGACGACTGATGTATGCCAACCGACACGCTTGACCCGCAGATGAGATTTTCAGCGATTGCCGACATTGCTCGCCGCTCTAGTTGCGATTGAGTCTGCACTATTTTTTACCGTTACTACACGACAATATTTCAAACAGATTTTTTTCAGTGATACTTTGCACGCCTAATTCTTACATAGTTGGCTGTGCAATGAGCTACCAAAAACTGAAATGGTACAAGTTTTTGATATATCGCATCGTCATGCAGGTGTTTGCAAAGCGATCTTGCAGACAGACGCGCGAGGGCTGATACCGATATTTTGCGCACTATTGTTACTTAAAAAAAAAAAAACTGTTGCGGCAGGCGTATATTCATTATTCAAACGTGTTTTTTGTATCTAAAAAGCGCATACAGATCACTAAGTTATTGTTTCAAGCTTGGTTTACAGCAGGCTGTTTTAAGCTGGACTTTGACAAATGAAGACAAAACAGCCCAGCAACAGTGCGCCGCAGACAAGGAGCGAGCTTCGGCACACGTCAGAGCTTGTCGAGTGGTTGCATGCCCTCTTCCTCCCACCAACGCGAAGCGTTCGCTTGTCGGCGCGCGCCGAAGCTTGCCGACGAATGCAAGTGGTTGGGGTATTATTTGCATTGCCTCATCTCTTGTTCATGGTTTACAACCAGATATGATGCTCTCGACCTTGGCAGTGCTGGATTTATTTTGTCAAAAGAAAATGTACAAAAGTGATGTTTAAAGAATATGCAAAACTGTGCATGCGTGCGATGCACACACTTTGGTTTCTGTGGCACGTGTATTTTTGGCAGTTTGGGATAGATAGTCCTTTCTATTCTTGCACTGTACTAATGAAGGCTTGCGTCAAACAAGTTTTCCCTGCTGAAATTGTGTGCGAATAATCTCGACCATACGTGATGCCACTTATCCACAATAGAACTGCAGGAGGCTCAGCTAGCTGAAGGGTTTGTCGAGGTGTTAGACACCACTAGGTGCTAAAATATTTTGGCCTGTTATGTCCACGAAATTAACCGTAGTTTCATATGAGGTGCTACCTAAAAGTTTTGCGAATTCGGTCATAAAAAAACGTGTTCACAATGCCTAATGAGCACTGTCTCCTTGAAAGTAGTCCCCTTTAACATGTATACACCGATACCAGTATTTCCGTCACGTTATTTGTGATTTCCATGCATTCGTGGAACTTTCCAGGTGACTGTGTGTTGAGGACCGCTTGCGATTCGAACTGGATCTCTTGAACAGTGCGAAACCGACATACTTTCAGACTCAACTTTGGGAGAGAAGGAAAGAGAAACTTTATAGAATAAAACAAATTTTAGGTTCCGTGTTTGGGTCCCCTAGTCCTGGGCTCCACTGGCGCGATTGCCTCGCTAGGCTTGGTCCAGGAGAGCCAGTAGCCATGGCTATCCTGATCCTCGTCCATAAGGCGCACCTACCACTGCCTGTTAAAGGCTAGGAGTTTATGAGTTGGTCTGTTCATAAGGGCTTGTGGAGTTTATATGTACCGGTCTGTTTGGTAACACCCACGTGATGTGCGGCAACACTGGGGTGTCACTGCACCATGGTCATTGTATCGTGTGTGGTGAATATGGATAAGTGTATGTAGCTTTGGGTACGTGCGTGTTTGAAGTTGGCGGTCGAACTTTGGGTGCAGTTATCCATATTGCCTCCGCTGCTCTCTCCGGTGTTCAAGGATGCCGCGTGGTGTAGAGGGGGGCTCGTCACTCAGTTGATCCACAGCTCGGATGCTTAGTATACGAGCTAGCCAATCCGCCATTATGTCCCCCTCCATGACCTCGTGTGTGGGGCACCAAGTGAGGTCATGGAATCTGGTAATTTGATTCCCCAGAATTTTTATTACTAAGCGCGGAGCCGTCCCGGAGAGATACAAGCGACAGGCGGTTCGAGTCTGCGAGTATGGCCGCAGACAAGCCCCTGTTCTCTGCATCCCTTATTGCAAGTGCAATCGCTGCGGCTTCTGCCTTACTGACAGATTTTGCCTTGGCCGATGCCACTATCACGCAATTTTGGTTCGTGGCTACCACGGTATACTTGTCCTTGTCCGACTCGCTCGAGTCCGTGGTGGGAACAAGAAAAAGTCCCAAGGGGTGAGGTCAGACGAATAAGATGTGTGCTAAAGTACTGCGATTTGTTTGGAAGTCAGGAACTGTCAAACAATAAGCGATGTGTGAGCAGGCGCGTTGTCGTGATGAAAAAGCCAGTTGCTCTTCCACTTCCCCATACATTTGTGATGAATGCTCATAAGCGCCTCAATATGTCACAGTAAAGCTCACTATTCAGTTTGTCCAGGAGCTATGGCTTCCTTGTGAACAATTCCATGTAGGTTAAAAAAAAAAAAACATGAGCATGAACTTCACATTGCCACGAACTCGACATGCTTTTTTCGGCCGCGAGGAATTTGGCAACTTCCACTGTCCCTGGTTATTTCACTGGAGAGGAATGTGGGATTGTCTCAGACTTGTTGCTTCAGTTCCGTACAGACAGACACACGGTGCAGCTTGTTTGCCACTGAGCAGTCTTGGCACGAATTTTGCACTAGTGTGCTTAATGTTCAAAACATATGGTAAAATTTGCCGAACTATGCCGTACGATTGTCCTAGAATGTCAGACATCCTTTGTAGTAAACCTGTGATTTCCAAAGATAGCCTTACGAACTTCCGCTATTGTTTCCAGGGTTGTGCTCTTCGAGAGGCATCCAGAATGTTCGCCAACAGACATGTGACCCTCTTTAAAGCCTTTACGCCATAAAAAGATTGTACCACTTTGGCTCATGGTGCCAACTCCAAAAGCGCCCTCTAGCATACAATGAGTTTCAGCCGCAGTTTTGCCATGTTTCAAACAAAACTTGATGCAAGCCTGCCATAGTGGCTGCTAAGGTATGCGCCAAATCAGTGAAGCATTGCGTTGCAAAACAACACTTCGCAAAACACTACTTAGAAGCAAGTCGTTGAGCACACTGATCCGCAAGGCACACTGCTAAGCTAAATCTAGCGGCGGAAACGTGTACCACTGTTTCCTCCCGGTTTTCAAAATTCCCATAACTTTTGGGTAGCACCTCGCAAGTGCAGATGCACAATTCCAGCAGCGACACTGCTGACAACCATATTTGCTGTCAAGTGTGCTGAACGTGAGATTTAAATGGAAAATATTTATTGGAATTCATGAATATAAACTAACCAACTACATGTTAATCTATTCAACTATTCTGCTGTGCTTATTCTTGAGAATCAGTGCGGCAGCTCAACAATGTGCCAAAACACTTAAGCCAAATGTTTAATGTCGCTCGACTATCGAACTAATTTTGGTTGTACTGAAGACAAGCTCCAGCTATATTACCGCCAGTTTTCATCTTAACGCTTCCTTTAGTTGATATGTCAACTAATACCATACCTGCCAATCTGGCGACATCAAAAATCGGGAGACTTTATTCACGCCAACGAGGGGGGGGGGGGGTTGCATTCACCGTTTCAACTTCCGGTAGGACCGGGCAGAGGCGTTTCGTTCAAGGCAGTGTTGGAAGAGTCCTTTTCAGGACCTTGCAGTAGCAGACTTTGCCCACTTCAAAAATTTGTCAGAGTAGCTTTGCTGAAAACATGGTCCAGACTGACGGCCCTTCACTAGTAGCAGGTCTTGGAGGGTGGTGTTGCACATTGCTGAGTGGAACCAAGTCCTAGTTTCTCAAGCCGTGCTAAAAATCTCGCACTCTGCGTTGCTATGCGGTATCACGAGTAAATCCAGCATCACCTTCGCAACTCGGTGAAACATGTTTTCCATCAGTGTTTTTCATTTTTCCAACCACAGACCACTGCACTTCCCACCTTTCTTCATTCAAATGTCCTCTGGAAGACTACGCCTGTAGTGTGGCAAACTCAGCTTCGAGAGCATCTAAAGCGTCTTCAGCAGATTCATGGGAATCTCGGGGCAGCAGCTGCGGAAACTCTGAATAAAGACTCGAGAGCGATGCTCGTGAAATAAATTTCAGGTTGGCCACGTGCGCATTCTTCAGAGTTGTGTCCACATCTATAGCGCTTCGCCTCGCTGCATTTCAGAAGCATTTTCCGTAGAAGAGGCCCAACGTAGTCGCTGACATGAAGGTGTAGGTTGTGTTCGACGAGGAATCTCGTGAACAGGCACTCCTCCCTCCTTTCGTCCACTTCTTCCGGAGAAAGTTCACTATGTTGCCTTGCTGCTCAGCGGTGCGAACTAGCTTTGATGCTTCGCAGTGGAAACCTGCAGTTTCAAGTTGCCTTTGACACCGTGAGGCACGATGACATCACATCCACACGTCATACAAAATGTTCTTTTCTTGATGTCAAAAAGGACAGAAATTCAGAAGATCGCAAAAACTTCTGCAAATACTTTTTGCTGGGCTTTGATAGTGCCATGGCATCAAGCACACGAGGATTCTAACTTTACACGGTGCATCGCACACAGATGGCCTAGCTAACACTGATCATACACACAAGCATCAGCAACAAGATGCACCGTGGAGAAAGACATGCATGAAATGCAAGAGCAACATTGGCTCTAGCTTTGGTCAGCTTACTAGACACCGTAATTGGCTGCTTAGTCGATGATACCGATGGTGCTAGTGCGGCCGTTGTTGGTGATGCTGACTATTACGATGTGGCTGTAGATTCCGCGGTGCCGGTTTCGCAAAAACCATCATTGCGCAAACAGAGACCACTTTTCGGGAGATATAAGACAGTGATCGTACTATCGGAAAGTTCAGTAAAAAATTGGGAGTCTCCCGGGCGAATCGGGAGGGCTAGCAGGTATGCAATACTATCAGCAACTGAAAATCATTAACCTCAAATTTTGTCTAATTAGATCAAGAAAAGATAAATTCCAGGTTGTTTACTCCGAATAAAGGAGTGTGCTTACCAGTGAAAAATACAAATGTCGGAGCAACATCAAAAAGTTGCAGTCACTCCTCCCACTCAGTGGCTCGGTTTTCAATGGCCTTAACCACAGCGAACATCAGCAGTCATTTATGACTAGTCAGAACTTTCAGGTGGGGCTTTTATGAACATCTGCGCTAAGGAGACTTCGTGCCAGCGCACTTCAAAAAGTTGCTTTAAACCCACCGTGTATAAGATCAGAGGGACTTTCCTGTACAATATGAATCGCCTTTTTATCATTTAACCTCCCATCATTGCTGCACCCTCCCTCACAACGTGAGGGGAGATTGAATTCTGGGGTTTTATGTGCCAAAACCACGATTTGATTGTGAGGCACTCCACAGGGGAGGACTCTAGGTTATTTTGACCACCAGGCAACATTTGACGTACCCACATGAGAATCTGGCCGCGATTTGATCCTGCAACCTCATGCTTAGCAGCGCGTGCAGGTAGAGAGAGCAGATGAGGGTGAACAAGGTCCTTGTGAGGGTGCCCATGTCTGATTGTCTTTCTGCGACGCCACCCTTGCACCAAATTACTTAGCACACCGATTTCTCACTTGCACATTGTATGCACTGTGTTGGTTGCAAATGCAGCTAGAGCACAAAGTTGCTGGGTGGCCAGATAGTTAGACTGCAGAACTTGAGATGCAAGCAGTTGCAAGTCTTGTTACCAGCACTACTGGTAAATCTGAGCTTTATTCACAGGCTGCGCAGCAGTTCCACAGGATCTGCCTCTTCAGTCAAAGAGACCTAGACAGAGAATAAAAAAAGAGCCAGTCAACATCACAGAACAAAACTGGGACACAGAGGGCAAGAGGCCGCAATCAAAAACTGTCCCAGCTCATGACATAGCTTAAGAGCCTGCCAAGGCAGCTGTCAAATTCACACTGTGAAATGAAATTTGCCCTTATCTTTCAGAAATACAAAAAGGCTATCTGATACACTGATTTCGTTCCAATGCAAATTGAAGAACAAGTACCTCACTAGATAGAAATTACTGTTCCAAGCTCGAGGAAAAATTGGTGAGTTGGTACTAGTGCTGCCACTATCTAGACAAAAACAAGTCCTGCATGACAAGCTTTTTGGTAGACAACACACATCACAGTCGAACCCGACCATATCGAACCTGTTTACATCCAATTATCCTCTATATATCAAACAATTTCCAAATACGGTATATAGTTCCGAGTATATATAGCAAAAATTACACTTACATCAAACAAAAATAGCAGTGACTGCTGGGGGGTTTGAAAATTTTGTTGTTGTGAAATGAAACATCACAGATAGGGAGTGAGCATAAAACTAAACATTAATGTCAAAATACTGTTAGCCTACTTTGGCTAGCCTTGCACAAAGACCTAGAACCACATTGCTGACCGCATGTGTGCCCCATGCATGTGTCAGCGATGGCAGCATTCTGGTGGAGCAGTATTTTTTGGTCTGTCGCTTTCGAAGGTACAATCACTTTTGCAAGTTTTCACATGACTTGGCGCCAAATAACAACATTTGTCTCGTGATATATCAAGTCAAGCATCGTGAAAAATTGCCCTCAAAAGTTGGCTTTCCCTCGCAGCGGCAGGGAAAGGAAATTTTGATGATGCGGGATTGTAGTACAGCGACATTTCATTGTCAAGTTACAAAATGGACTTAATCTTACGGGCGTTCGCCGAGGATACGGAAATATTTCTTTGAGCGAGAATGTGTTATTGCGGGATTCGACTGCAGCTGTTTTGCATAGTTTGAAATGTTGGTGGGATTCATGGCACAGACGGACCACAAGTGCCAAGCCCAGCCTGCTTCCTGGCCACCAGCTGCTGTAGTCTCCCCCTGGCACCAGCAGGCTTTGATATATGAGCACTCTGGTGTGGCGTATGTTGGGAGACAGTGGTAAAAAAGCTAAACAGGTGCATACTAAAGCCTACATCTCTTTTCCCTGTTGGTGTTTATTTTCAAAATGACGTTTGAGTACACTTTTTCAGCCTTGATTGATGATGCTTAGTCTTTGTCAAACATAACATTACTGTGCAGTTTTTTTTTTTTCAGTTACTGTTGACAGAGCTGTTTGCACAGCTTTTTGACCACTTTGAACATGTCGGGTTCTACAGGAGTGGCTACTCTCTTGGCCACATCTCACTCAAAATTCTTAATGAAAGCATGCCATTTTCAATTTCAATCACTTTAGGAGGCTTGCTGAACTCATTTAAATGACTCCATATGGAAAACAAGCAAGAGGCCATGGCATCACAGTTTATAACACTTTCTGGCTCTTGAATGCTCCACCTGTTTCTGCCTCCTCCTGCCCTAGGCATACAGACTGACAGCAGACACGGTTGCTACCTCTAACGTGATTTCACTATAGCTGTGCAGGACAGAACTTCTAAAGAGTGATCTATGCAGTGCATCCAGTCTGATCGGAGCTCTTTGGGAAGCACGATGCACTACAAGCTTGTCAAAAACAGGCAGTGTGCACTGCCACACAGGCATTCCTTGCCTGCTCTTGGGCAGGAGGAGGAGGCCACAAGTTCTCGTTCACACTGCATGATGTGGGTCTTGCACCTCCACAGGGCACTGATTGTACATCTGCTATCACCATTTCATACTGTCAAAACCCACAATAATGAAACATTTTCGCCTCCCTGGTAAACGTCCATAGAATTCAATGCATTTTTCTATCGACACCCAAGTGTTGCTGAACTACAATACCGCCTTAACGAAATTCGTCGAAACGTTCCCTTGCATATTACTTGCTCAAAAAGGTGCCATACTAGGAAAAGTGCTCAAATGCCGCATTACACTTGCACGTGTGCTACAATTTTTGCTTACAAAAACAACCAAGCGCCGGTAAACGTGTCATGGCTGCATGCCTTAACCAATGAGTGACTGGTTTTTGCATACCTGGCGCAGTGCCGCAAAAACAAAGAAATACACATCACAGCTACACGAGCTTGTTTATGGCGCTGGAGATGGCAGCTGCACTGCGGGTTGTCGCAAGCAACGATTGAGTGATCGTCTCAGAATAAGGATGCCCTGCTTTTAAATGCTGGTTTTGTTAACAACAAACAGGCATCGTGTGTGGATTTGGTGCCACTGCAGGTAGATTTGCGCGAAGGGACTCTATCGATGGCTTTCACTGATATGAGATACGATCACTTTTGCACTCACCACTGAACGTGTTGGCGCCTACGGGTGATGGTGTGCACGAGACAAATGTTTTTTAATTATTTAGCGCCTAGTCATGTAAAAACTTGCAGAAGTGATTGCACCTTCGAAAGCGACAGACCGAAAAATACTGCTCCACCAGAATGCTGCCATCGCTGACACATGCATGGGGCACACATGCGGTCAGCAATGTGGTTCTAGGTCTTTGTGCAAGGCTAGCCAAAGTAGGCTAACAGTATTCTGACAATGTTTTATGCTCACTCCCTATCTGTGATGTTTCATTTCACAACAACAAAATTTTCAAACCCCCCAGCAGTTTCATTGTTGCAGGGTTCACCTCTAGCACAACAGACCAAAGCCACCATGAGGGCATCATTTGGCTATATATATATATATATATATATATATATATATATATATATATATATTAAAGAACGCAGCTTCCACCATGATTATATTCTGTTCACATGTAAATTCAGTGGTGGCTGCAGAGCGAATTTTTTTAACTGCCTGCATGGTGGACTCGCTACAGCCATATACAACATCAGTGAACACAAGGTCTTAGGGATGACAAAACGTTTGCTTACAATGTGCCACAAAGGCCACTGGAATGCTTGAACTGCACTCTGCATCACTACCCCTGCATGCCAGGGGCACGGAGTAGCTCCAGTGCGGCATGTAGGAGCAGACCACTGCCTTTGGGGTATAACTGATCAATTAAGTCCGTTACCATGCTACTAACAAGTGAATATGGTGTCTGCTGTTTGTTACACAGCGGATGGCTGATGCTTTACACATTGAAAAAAGAAAATATCAACCTGCAGGTGTTTTAACCAAGTCCTTCAACGCACCTAAACCAACCAAGAACTTAAAGGTGGACCCGGATGCATCGAACCCACCTATACTGAATTATTGTATATATCGAACAGCTATAATACCCCCTTGAAAACCCAACACAGGTATAGCACTGTAATATGCAGGCATCAAACTGTGTTCACCGCAACATTCAATATCTTGAACACTGCGCTGTGCCATGGCCCTGCAAGTGCACTACTTCTAACAGGTACACAACTTGTGCTGTTAGAAAAAAGACAACAAATTTGGAAGGGCACTATTTTGGCAGATCTCTTAACTATTTCCCTACCATGTCCATTAGGCATCACTAGCCTGCTATCAACAGTTGGAAACGCTGCTTTCGAGACCTTCCGCGGCACTTGCGGACACACTGCGTCATGGGCGTGGAGAACTTCATTTTTGTTTCCCAAACAACTAACCAGTGATTTTTTAATGTGCTCTAAAGTTTTGCAATTGACAAAGCAAGCAAAAATGTCCGCCTCTGGAAGCAGTGCGTGCGTTTTGAATGATTGCTGACCTCGCAATTCAGCTGCGTCGGTGGCCGATTTTATCGATGGATAGAATAGCAGCTAGTCTGAGGAAACTGCCTTTTTGTCAGACTGACTCAGAGCGACGTCGACACAAACCAGCCCGTAACACACTGGCGGCCACAGCCTGCTTAGTTTCGCTTTTTGCGTTGGCCCGCCTTTGTTGTCATTTGGAGCACAGCCTGCCAAGATGACTTATAGAAACTGCAAGAAATGCCATGACAGGAAAACTGAGCAGAAAACGAGTTTACTGAAAGACATGCAACATTCTGCTGCTTTGCATTGAGGAACCGCTTTGCCACATGGCATGACCAACTGCAGTGCTTGCACGTAAAATTTTTGTAGTGAAGTCCTATTCAATTAAAAATTTTGCTTTTTTCCCCCCGGTGATAGTGCCCATTAGACAGCTAGATTATTGCCGCCAGTGTTCATGCAACAGAGTTCAGATTATTTCAACATGCTAATGTTTGAGATGCTGTTTAGACGTATAGTAAAACCTCATTAAACTGTACCCGCTTAAACAGTATCTTCGTTTTAAAAGTAGCAAAGTCAAATCCCTGACTCAGCGGTCATTGAACATAATGTGTTTTGCATCCGAATAAACCGTACCAGCTTATTGCATCCATCTCGGTTAACACAGCGTTTCCACTTTTCGCCGCGCAAACACTGCGGTGCGTCGTCTCCATCGGGTGACCCGGCAGAACAATAAGCCTCGGAGATCAGCACAACGGCCTCCAAGCGCCCTGTACGCATGATGCCACATCAACATGCTCCCGACTGTGCCGGGCGGTTCTGGAAAGCCATCAAACCGAGCTCCCCATCCGGATCCAAACTGAAGACAATGACGGGGCCCAAGCAGGCTCCTCCGCCCAAGGCCAAGAAAGTGCCAGCCGATCAGGAAACCAAGGCCAAACACGGCACGTCGAAACCTGTCAGGTCCGCGACACAGGCGGTGCCCCGGGTCCTCAACGCCAGGGACTTCCCGCCCTTGGCACCCGTCCAACCACAGGTGAGCAGTTGGAGTAGGGCAGTCTCCGGGCCCCCTACCCGTCCCTCCCCTACCGATACTGCCCTACAGCAGCAGGTAGAGGAGCTCAGGCGCCAAAACCAAATTCTAGCGCGCAAAATTCAAGAATTAGAGGCCAAACAGGCCGGGTCATCCGAACCAATGCAAGAAGCTGAGCCAGATGACGAGGATGACGGATCATCCGTAACAGCTTGCCTCACTAGCGTCTCGCGGCAGTGCGGGGACACGGTAGTTGGATCTGCTGGTCGCGTCGCCGGCCTAGAGGCACTGCAGCGCCAAACTGAGCAACTGGAGGAGCAAGTGGCGGCCCTCCCGAATCAAATCATGTCAGCAGTCCGCGAGTCCTTCCAGGACATGTTCAAGGCAGCTTTAACGCAAGCACTTCCCGACCTTATGGCCCAGGTCACTGACTCTGTCCTTTAAGCCGTGCAGCCCTGGGTCAGCACCCAAATTAAGAACGCCACTAGCTGCGAATCCCCTCACCTCAAACGTAAGACAGCCTCCCGCCAGGCAGCGGAGGAACATGGTTCAGGCTCTGCAGCTGGTGGGTCGGTGCGGCCCCTCGCTGGGGTTGCGCTGGCTCCCGGCCAGAGCTAGTCCGCTCGCCCGTAAATAAATAGAACAAGATGGCTAGCAGATCTAATAGGAATGATAAAAACCTTGAAAAATTCCAGATCATCCAACGGAACTGCAGGGGTTTCAGAGCTTGGAACAAACGGTCACACCTCCAGCTCTACCTGCAGTCCCTAGGAGGCATGCCGGCACTCATTGCCCTGCAGGAGCCTGGCATAGACGCTAAATTATCAGGCTACAGCACCTTTCAGGGGGGCGCCTCTACGTGCATCTTGGTGAATAAAGCTTACACCGTGGTTCAGGTCGACTTAGACTTGAGTACCGAGCAAGAATATACAATGGTCCGGGTACTGCCTCAGACGCCGCGACCCGTCAATACGTATCCTCAACATATACTGCCCTCCGCATAAGCCGCGCGTAACTTTTAATGAAATCTTCCTTCGCGCGATAAAAATGGCAGCCAAATAGCCTCTAGTGATCGTTGGAGACTTCAATGCTCCCAGCCTTCATTGGGGCTACCACTTCGAACAGGCAAGAGGACGTAAGCTGGCGGAGCTCATCTCGACCCTCAGCCTCACGTTGCTCACGGACCCGGCGTATCCCACCCAAGTGGGGAATTCGGTAACCCGCGACACGTGTCCCGACCTTTCTCTCGTTAAAAATGCTAGAGCGGCTGCTTGGGAGAACTTGGGAGATTCTCTAGGCAGCGATCACCTCCGGATTACACTCATGGCAAAGGCAGCGCGCAAAAAATGGGGTCAGGCCAAGCTGACCGATTGGCACAAATTCCGAAATCACACTATCCCTCCCATACTATTTTCCGGCGGCTACGCGGAGTGGGCTAACCACATATACAACATTCAGAAACAACACGTCACAACACTACAAACCACCGAAGAGATCCCCGCAGTGGACACCCACCTCCTGCATTTGTGGGAGGCGCGCCGGAGCTTAATTAAATGGTGGAAAAAGCAGAAAACTAACAGCAAATTACGCGACCGCATAGCCAAACTCACAGAGCAGGCTGCAGCGTATGCTGCCGAACTCTCAGATTCAAATTGGATAGCACGCTGCGACGCCGCAGCTCATCAGATGAGCTCGAAGGGGATGTGGCGTCTCTTTCGCAGTCTAATCGACCCCTCCCAAACGAGAGGGGAGACGCAAAAGCAGCTCCGGCGGGCTCTGCAAGGGTATCAAGGTACGACGGCGCAACTTGCGGACACACTGTGCGACATATCTCTGTCGTACGGAGGACCCGCCTGGGCCTGAGTACATATACTCTGGCAGGCCTAATGAAACACTTGATGCCCCTTTTGAGTTGCACGCCCTTAAGGCGGCCTTAGCAAAAATGCGCCGGGGTACGGCTCCGGGATGGGATCACATAACAGTGAACCTGTTGGTGAACCTGCCGGACCCAGCCTACCTCCATTTATTAGAATACATCAACCAGATCTGGGACGGGCGTCCACTCCCTCCCGAGTGGAAAACGTCACTTGCGACGTTTATCCCTAAAACAGGTAAGGCCATGAATACGGACAACCTTATGGAGACGATGGTTCTGGATCGCCTCTCTCCATACCTGGAGAGTAAGGGCTTCTTTGCAGTCACCCTGTTCGGGTTTTGCCCCCTCATGTCTGCACAGGATGTCCTTCTCCCGCTGCACAGGGATGTAATACGACCCACAACTATGCAACACAAGGACAAAGCCATCCTCGCCCTTGATCTGAAAGGGGCTTTCGACAAAGTTAAACACGGAAGCATCCTGGCCAACTTGAGTTCTACCGATTGTGGGGCTAGGGCCTACGCATATGTAAGAGATTTCTTGACTAATCGCCAGGCCTTCCTTCGGATTGAGGGCGAGGAATACGGCCCTTACATGATGGGAACACGGGGTACCCCTTGAGGAGCGGTGTTATCACTGCTCCTGTTCAACATAGCTATGATGCGCCTCCCAAGCCAACTGGCCCAGGTGGAAGGCATTCAACACGCGTTATATGCAAATGACATTACAATTTGGACCACTGAGGGGAGCCTGGGGGACATGGAGGCCCGCCTTCAGCAGGCCGCTTCCATAGTCGATGCGTATGCTATGGACTGTGGGCTCCAATGTGCTCCAGCGAAATCAGAGCTTCTGCACGTCAGAGCGAACCCAAAGGACAGGACAGCAATTCACATCTCTCTGTCAGGAGGTCCTATTAGAGAGGTGGAAAAGCTCCGTATTCTGGGCCTTTTCATTCACCACAGACTCAGACCGGACTCCACCATTGTGAAACTCAAGAGAGTAGGCGAACATGTAGGGCGTATGATCCGCCGCGTTTCCAACAAGCGGGGCAGGGACGCGCTTCGGCTCGTCTATGCCTTCGTGACTGGCCGGATCCTCTACGCCGTGCCATATCTCCGCACTACTAATCAAGACGAGGCGCGAATAGACGCCATCATCCGCAAGGCAACTAAGCGAGCCCTGGATCTCCCGGTGGCTACCTCTAATGCCAAACTGCAGGCATTGGGGGTGCTAAACTCCTACCAGGAGCTGCGGGAGGCCCACCTTGTGAACCAATACACGCTGCTCATGCAGACGGCCCCTGGGCGCCGCCTGCTAAACCACTTACACATCCAACACGACTGCACTCCAGAGGAGATGGAGCGTATCCCAGTACTGTGGCGCCATATGCTCTGGGTCTCCCCGCTCCCCCGTAACATGGACACCGACATGCACGAAAACAGACAAGTGCGGGCTCGGGCTCTTGAGAGACAACACTGCTCCCGACCCGGTGTATATTATGTAAACGTAGCAGGGCCGTCGCCCACGGGATTTTACACGGCCGTTGTTGTTCACCAGGAAATGCACGTTGATGGACTCTCTTTTCGAGCCCCGAATTCAATGCGAGCTGAGGAAGTAGCGATAGCGCTTGCTGCCGCCCACGCCAATTCGAGAATCATCATTACGGACTCCCGAAAAGCATGTGATCATTACTTGGCTGGGGAGATCTCCCCCTTAGCTGCTTGCATTCTAAGACGGACTGCCACTGATCCAACACTGAAAAGAATCATTTGGGCTCCTGGCCATCAGGGCGTACGAGGTAATGAGGCCGCTGACGCGGCTGCCCGAGCGCTTATTTACCGGGCTCCTCATCCCAGCTCTTCTGGCTCGGAGACTAACCAGCCGCTGCTGCGATTCAGGGAAATAACGCATTATAGCGACAACTACCGCCTTTCCCGGCCCCTGCCAAGGGGCTGAGTAAGACGGAGGAGCGAACTTTAAGGCGCCTGCAGACAGGTACTCTGCTCTGTCCTGCAATCTTAAAGCATTACAATCCTAACACGGATGGGCGATGCCCGCACTGTGGGGAGACCTGTGATATCTTCCACATGGTGTGGGCATGTACTCAAAATCCCCACCTCCCCCCTTCCCCTACCTCTTCCAGAGAGGCATGGGAGACTGCCCTCCTCAACTGCTCCTCGCTTGAGTCCCAAAGGGCTCTGGTGAAACGGGCGAGAGACGGGGCATTGTCATGCGATGTCCCGGACTAGGGACGCCGACCATGTAGCGGGGGCCACTCTGTGGCTCCCAAACTCTCTTGCAGCAATTAAAAGTTTTCACCACCACCACATCAACATCATTTCGGCGCCATGACAGAGCATTGTGGCATTGTGCAAGCAGGAGCTCACGTCATGCCGAAACTGATAAAAAAGATGCCGGGTGCTTAGCAGAGAAGAAAAACTATCGTTCATGCTATCGAACGTGACCCGAAAAGTCAGCACTGGCATGCGACATGGGTCTACTGTTGACTATGGTGTGTGGCATTTGGAATGTGAAGTTGCTCGGCAGCGCTGCTGCAAGCGCGAAGAGATGTCTGCTACGAGGTCCAACTTTTCGCCATCGTTGCCTCTGTTATTGCTGAAGTGTCGCCTAGCGACAGTGATAAGGACGACACGGAAAGCGTCGATTCAGGCCCGACAGTGGCAGAAGCTGTGCGTTACGCGAGCCTCATGAATGCAATCGTCATGACGAGAACAGCATCCAGCAATAAAGAGGTGCCCCGCGACCGCGCCTGTGCACAGCGATTATGCAATGCCAACGAGGAATCTGCCATGCGAATGTTTGCCGAGAAGAGGGCACTGGCTGGAAAGCTGGCTCACAGCTTCAGAAAGTTTTGAGGCCGCTGTCGTTGCTGCTAGGCCGCCGCGGCATCAAACAAAAATTACACGTTTGTCGCACAAAGTAAATAAATACTGCATGTTTCTTTCCACTTTCATCGCACTCTCTCCCGAGTTCCGTTTTTGACAGGTAAGTGGGCGATCTCATGCTATTTCAGTTAAGCAGTACTACCGTTCATTACGTACTTTTTCCGAGCTCCAGCCAACTACGGTTTAAGGGAGATTCTACTCGAAAAGGTTTTTTTTTTATTTCTAGACTTAGAACTGAAATTTTAGGTATTAATAGAGTCTGCAATGCCAATTTCAAAACTAATTAGTTTCCTTGTAGCTACAATAGCTCCAGAGTTCAGACAACTTTGATAACAGAATATAGGGTTTTTTGTGCACGCTCTTTAGCTTATTAAAAATTTTCACACGGAATCTCAATATAGCTCATTTTGCTGCATATGAGCAGCACATTGCTGAAAAGAACCTCAAATGTGGGCCTAACATGCTATTTCTTTTTTTTTTTTAAATCGAGAGTACCAAATCTATATTTTACATCTCTCCCATCAGCATTTCAAGTTATGAAACAAAAATCTAATTTATATTGTAACTTTATATAGATATCAGCAACCTAGAGTTCTGAAGACGCTCTGTGCAAAATTTCATTGAAGGAACCACTAAAGCAAAACAATAAATCAGTTTAGACTAATGAAGCATCGTTTTAGAACCCTGCAGGCAGTCATAAAAAAAAAAGTTTGATTATTAGATGAGGAAATGAAGGTCCAAGTATCAGTATTTGAATTTCGCGCCGAAACCCAGACAGCGCTACGTCAGAGTGACGTCAGGGATTCCAAAGTATGTTTTCGCATTTGGGCCGTGTTGGCTGAGTAAAGGTTCCCGAAACTTGCCATGTTTAATATTTGGTTCCTTTAGAACACAATGTAGTCAACCTGTACCGCTATATATAATTAGTAGGCCCTAGAATATGCCATCAAAATCCAAGACGTCACAGCCCACAGGTGCAGGAACTTAAGTAGGCGTTGCCACCCGTATTTCATTCTTGCCAAACATCTTATCGTTGTAAGAGAGGTGTTTTTGGTGTTGTAGAACAGTAATTTACTGATGCAGAAGAAATCATTTTTCACTTTAGTGTCCCTTAAAGATAGGAGAATTTTAAGTGCATGAAAGTTTTGTGAACCACACGTCAGAATTGTCTCAAAATGCAAATTGAGCAAAACGCATTTGAAAGTTCTAAACATGTTTATTCTTCAATAACTTTGCTGTAAGCGCACCGATGTCCCAGATTACACTTCACAGAATTATCACTTCTTGTTCTCTCGTTTTTGCAATGTCCTATCTTTTTCAGATGCACTGACAAACTTGATTGTGGCGTCGTCAATCTTATCGGAGTTCCCGCAAGCCACCGTATATTACACTTCACAGAATTATCACTTCTTGTTCTCTCGTTTTTGAAATGTCCCATCTTTTTTCAGATGCACTGACAAACTTGATTGTGGCGTCGTCAATCTTATCGGAGTTCCCGTAAGCCACCGTATCCCCGCAGCCTTGATTAGCCTTAGCGGCAGGCGAGTAGCGTTCTTCCAGTTGCTTTGCGTTTCGGCCTATGTTGACGCCCTTTAATTGTTCTTGCCTCGATGTTGCCGAGCTCGAAAATCACGCTTTTTCAAGTGATCTATTGCGGAATAAGAGAAACGTAGAAACGCACGGCAAGCGCTCGGCAAGCGCTGACTATCACAAGCGCTCCGCGAGCAGGGCCGAGTACCACGTGACTAGTAGGGATGGCCGAATCGGCTGAAACTTGGCTGCAAACCAACTTTGAAACGGCTTTTTAAAACCAAAATAAGAAACTGGAGGGAGGCCTGTATGCTAGAATAAGACCTTGTCTACCTCACCGAACAAACTGCAATGGCGGACGACGTCGAGTTTCTAAGAGGCGAGTGTTCTAAAACAGTCTTTATTTGCGCAAATTTGCGACTTGGAGAGCTACCTTGGCTGATGCAGATTGATTTTTCAGATTTCTCGTTTGAATTCAGCCTTGATATTTAGGAATATAAGAGTTTAATGACCAAAAATAATTCTAGAAGCAACATCTCAAAAGTGAAAATTTTCGTAAAAAGCCATTTTTTGACCCGCATCTCCCCTTAACAAGGTTTCACTGTACAGCAATACCTTGTGAACTCGAACTCGTGTATCTAGAAAAGTTGGCCAACTCGACAGTTTCCGTGGCACTGAACCATTTTCCATATGTGCGATGTATTTATTGCCCTTTATTTTGAAGTATTTTTGGGCCATATTGCAGACTGCATCTCGAAATCTTGACAGAGTGGTACAAAAACTCCGTTGCGGGACCGTTGCAACAGCTTTTACACTAGGCTGCCGCACCTTGGCCGTTCCTACCACAAAGCGTACGCTTTCCTGTAGTGCAAAGTCTGAACCTTGGCGGCTTAGCAACTTTGCCAAGCAACCATGTGGCACGTCATGTCACGGGAGAGACGTGTGCAGAGGCAGGCCCTTCAGACACGCTTGACGCAGTTTCTTTTGTTCGCTTTACACAATGCACGTGATTTACCACCATATGTACTTTTTTCTACGCAACGCACACGGCACGGAATTTTTATTCCATGCAACATAGAATAAAAATGCACGTGCCACAAGCATTCCTGTACATCCCGCCCGCATAGCATGTACTCGTGAAGGCTAATGTCGCTTTCTGTGGCATCGTTCCCATAAGCATGTGCACATGTGCACAGTAGAGAGCGACGTGAGCATTCACTAGTACATGCTACGCGAATTGGATGTACCGGTGACAGATGAATTCACTGACGCTGAAACGCTGGGAGGCTACAAACGGAGGGGTCGGTGAAGGCAACGACGAAAGACCTCGATAGGTGCTGACAGCAGAAACAAGAAACATGCTTTGCTTCCTGCGAAATAAAGTGCAGCGGCGAGAATGATGTGCTTCACGTATGCAATGTGTGAAGCAGCTCAAGGAAGCCTTTCTAGGTTGAAGTGCAACCACAAAGCAGACCAGCCTTAGGCCTTTTTATGCACCGAATGGCAGTGCCGCAAAACGGAGCTGGTTGATAGCTCTGGTACTTCTATTTTTTTTTAAACCTTTACAAGGGCCAGTTTAGAAGCTCCTGTTGAAAAGCTTGTCAGTAGTAGTGAACTTTTCAGAAAGAACTCGACTTGGCACAGAAATTTTGGCAACTTTGCGTATCGAAATGTTTTCCAGTTTTTACTTAGAGTTAACGTAGTACAGTATGAATAAACATTTTATTTTTCACAGCCTTCTTTTAGTGCAAATAGCAAATGTGGTTTCGGAGCTACAAAGGTATGTGCGCTAGCTTTCTTACGGGGGGGGGGGACACTGGTTCTAGAGACCAAAAAATTGCGAAAAAAATCTATTTTGAGAATGGTAATTTTAGAATTTCAAACTATTATTCTACCACTTCACCAAATTTTGCGCATTCTAAATCAATATTTTAGCCGTAATGTTAATTTTTGGCACCAGTGCCAGCTAAATACGAGTCAAAGTTTCCGTAAGAAAGTGCTTTTTCATACAATGAATGCATTTTGTTGCAACCAAATATGTTATTTTCGCACAATGGCCATATATATGTCATGAACTCGTTGCTGAAAGACAGGGCTACATAGCGATGAAATTCATATTGCCATCTTGTTAAGGCCATTCAAAATTACAGTGAACTGAACTTTCTCGTTTTCCCGTTTTTCTCAGCTTCTTTTTTTTGAACACCACACACTGCCTTATGTATTCATATGCTCTAAGTACCAGCAAAATGTTTGGTATCAATATGTTTGTGCCAAATGGATCTAGTCGGTGATGCTATTTATTTCTAAAGTTGTCGGCTAAATTTTAATTGCCACTAAATATAAATGAAAATTGGCAAGAATATTGCAATTACCGTATTTACTCTCATAATGATCGCACATTTCTGTCAAAAAAAAAACATATTGACGCCAATTCAGAGTGCGATCATTACACAGGTTATATTTGCCGCAAAAAAAAAAAATTTTCTTTCATTTGGTGTTTGCTGTGGGATGACAACCGGTCAACAAATAGGCGGCTGCCGCTGTATGCAGTGCGGGACACCAAAACAAAAATGGTGGCTGGCGGAGCAAGCCGAACGCACTTTTTTCTTCTTGTGTGTACATTACGTGCATTGAAACAGTTTCTTCCATATCCGTAATGAATAATATCATTAACATCAGCAAGTTTGCGGCAATAACATAATAATATTTGGGGTTTTACGTGCCAAAACCACTTTCTGATTATGAGGCACGCAGTAGTGGAGGACTCCGGAAATTTTGACCACCTGGGGTTCTTTAACGTGCACCTAAATGTAAGCACACTGGTGTTTTCGCATTTCGCCCCCATCGTGCGGCAATAACATAGCCATGTCCACTTTGAGAGAGAGAGAATAAACTTTATTCAAGAACCCCGGTCCGGGTTCGCCCGCTTTGTCCTAGTTGTCTGCCAAGCCGAGCGTCGTGATGAGCTCGATCATGGCACGTACGTAGTCGGAGGAGTCCGCCAGCCACTCCTCAAGTCTCATAGGTCTACGGGTGGGTGAGAGTGAGACGGCTCGCCGGACAATCCCACAGAATGTGAGCATTACCCGGGAAGCCGCCACATGCCATGCAAGCAGGTTTACCAGGCAAACCTTGTATGTAGTGTTGGAATGTGTGTGTCCGCTTGTGGATACTTCATGGAGTTGTTTAGTAAATTGTCTAAGTTTTTCGCGCCTTTCCACCCGCACGAAGGCATATTGCTCATTCAGACTCAGTGGGTCCGGCCACCACAGAGGAGGGCCCGGGAGATTTGCGCGGGATGTGGCATGTGCCACTTCGTTCCTTCTGATCCCTGTGCGACTCGGAATCCACTGAATCTGCACTCTAATGTTAGGGTGTGCGTTAAGGTGCGTTGTTAATGCTGAGTGTAGTGCCATGGAAATGTTTCTGGCTGCAAGTGCCCTGCATGCAGCCTGGCTATCTGTTTGAATGAGCAGATTTCGTTCGTGTGGATTTGGCGTGGTCGCGGCTTCCACGATAGCTGTAAGTTCCGCTTGATGTTGTGATGCAATATTGCAGTGTAGGCCCCATGATAAAGGTGTAGAGTCGGTTGCCACCCCTGTGCAGAAGCTTTGATTATTTGGAGAGGCGTCCGTGTATAGGATCCAGTCTTCAGTGTCGTCCTTGAGGTGTAGTGCTCGACTTTGTCGTCTTTCTGGTTGTGTGTCTGCCCCCATATTTCGAGGTATTGGGTCGACGGTGATACGGTCTAACATGTCCCACGGGGGATATCGTTGTTCCCTGTCTGGGCTTTGTGGGACATCGTAGCCTAGATCACGCAAAAATGCCCGTCCCTGTCTAGATAGCTTCAGGGGACTAAATTGTGCCTCTTGGTGAAGTTGTTTCAGCTCATCCAATTTAGGCAGCACTGCTGTCTCGACTCAGTTGGATCGCGAATATGCAGGGGTGCCTAGAATAACTCTCGTTATCTGCCAGAGCATGGCTTCAAGTTTGCCTTTTTGCGTTTTGGTGACCTGCAAGTATGGATATTTTGAGGGGACAGAAACAGATGGGCATGCTTAGCTGCCAGTGACAGAAACACATGGCGGGCATGCTGCCGAAACTGCGGAATTTGTCTTCACTGCTATCCTAGTACGGCACGTTTCCGCTAAGAGTGGGCGAATATCTTAGCTGTGTTACAAGCGTCGGAGTATGAATAGGGTACACTTCTAACCTATCAGTGTAAACGTGCCTGCTATCGTTGCCGCTCGCGGTTTGTTGCGTGCCCACAACTGCAGACGAGAAGCATTGAAAGGCGCCTTTTTTGTTGTGTTGTTGACCACAACCATTATAATGGCTACACATAATAAAGGCAAGTGTGGTTGTATTTTTTTTTGTGATAGAAGTGATGAAAGGAATGAAATGGGGCATCTGCTTAAGGGGGACATGGGTTGTGATTTCCTGCATCTTATGGCCAAATCTGATGAAAATAAACAAGCTTACTTAGTTTTTTGTGCTGATTTCAAACATGCAATAATTTTTCTTGTAGGTCCATTAGTTCAGGAGATTGACAGTGTTGCCACTCTATTGTTTCCGGAGACGATGGATAAAAAACTGCTCAGCAGAAAGTGAATATTATTGCATAGCTAGATACTATAATGTGCAATAACTGCAATGTTGTAAAAAGTTTTCAAATGAAATTCTAATTAGCCATTCTGCAGGTGAACAAAATTCTTTCCTTGACCTAAGGCTACCACACCAAAAGAAAATTATAAAAATGGAAATATACATGTGCACAAATTTGAAATTCTGCTCTCAGCACTTTGTAATATACAGATTAGGCTTTCTGCTAAGGAAAGAATTAGTGTTCTAGCGGCTCTAGATCATGAGATATTACTCCGACAGTCTAGTGAAGTGACCCAAAAACATGTTTTAAGTGAGAAAACGTGCAAAACCCTATTTTATTTACAAATTTACACCTGGAACAGCTCAGTAGGCACCAGGCATGTAGTCCTGCTGACTCCCAGCCCCTGTGTGCCGCTTTTTGAGGGACTGGCGCAAATCTTCTGATGCTTTGCGCTTCTTGGCTGATGCTGCCATTTGACACCTATCTTTCTCGGCCATGCGGATGCAACTTTGCTCGCTTGGATTTAGACATAGTTCTTTCATTATGTCCTTTGAGACCCTTGCATTGCCTGCATTAACTTTAATACTGCCTCTGCCACAGCAGCCTCCATCATGAATAAAGAAGCGTGCCTGTGTTTTGGCACCAGTGCCCAGATCATCGAATGCAGGCTTTCGTTGTTATTTTGCGTTTTACCACGCTGGCAACATTGCAGCAGTTTCTTGTCTGAAAGACGTTCATATATGGAACGTAAAGCCTGACTAACATGAGGAGGAAGCTTTCGAGGAAGTTTTGGTAATGGCTCACCCTTGGCCACTGCTTGCACCAGGAGTTTGGGCCTGATGGACAAAGAGTGTGATTAGCCACATCATCGTTTGATGTGATGTGATGATATGTGGCCATCACTGCATTTTGAGTGGCATCTACGTCTCCTTTGTGGGTCTTCTGAGCCCATCCATAGTATGAGGTTAACTTGGAGATCAAGTCTGCTGTCAAACGGCCCTTTCCACTAAGACTCTCATGTCCAGGGCCTCTGTGTTTTGGCACCAAGTTACGCAAAGCCATCCCCATGCGCTTTTGAACGTGATTCACGCAGTCCTCTTTTTCAATTGGGATATACCCATACACTTCATCATCTTGTAAAGCGAGATAACTGCGGCTGGCCCCGTCACAAAGCAGCGTTGTATACCGCAGATTGTGCCGCTCCAATGATCGCCTGAAAAGGATGAAGGCAGCTTCCACCTCCATCTCCCCAGCTTTCTTATTAGTGTTCTTCTTCTTCTGACACTTGTGGCCAATCTTCCAAGTTCCATAGGAAGGGTCACTCTCCTTAGGCCCCGACTCGCACACAGCACAGAAATTGCACAGTACCACAAAGTTGAGCACAAGTCTGCTGAACAACTCGATCACAGTGCCCATGCCAATATGGGACGTATGAACGCGGGTCATCCATGACCCGTCGTACAACACCGCGATGTTCCCAGTATGACCTACGTTCAGTTTGGCGTAAAGTTCGCGAACCGACCGCGTGCAGTCGTTCGTCAGATTACGCGCTGCGTGATCGACCGCTGGTGTCAACTTCGTCTTCACGTAGCTCTGCCACGTTTTCGTGTGAAGAGCCCGCCGGCTGATGCCCATCAATGAGAAAATGTCATTGAATGTGGTCTTTCGGTTCCCCTTTGCCTGCATGGCACGTGTAGCCAAAACGTTCACAGCAAAGGGTTTCATTCTTTCAGCACTGTGAACGCGTGGCGAGCTCCACACCGACGCAATCTCTCCACAGTTCGCGCATATAAAACGCAGCTTCACAGCGAGTCCGTATTCTCACTCGTCTCGGACGATTTCTAAGGCACCATTGCAGATGTTGCAGTTCGCAAACGTTAATAAAGTGTTCACGGCACTCAAATCCACAATCGTAAACGTAGTCCCATCAGGCGGGCGAACTGCATCGTCGGTGCTGTCACCCACGAACTCGCGTTTCCTCTCCGTCACTGGAGCGGAAGACAATTTCGATAGCTTTGCTTTGGCTTTTGCTTCCTCCTCCTCTAGCTCGGAGGGTTGACGGTAGATCGTATCTTGCCGTACGCGAGAGCTGGTCGAAGGGTCCGCGGCAGACGGACTTGTCACAGTATCCACAGCAGCGGATGCGGTCGTTAGGCCTGTCATTGCTGCATCGACGATTTCGGCATCGGACACTGAGGTTGTGGCGTCCTGGGCGTTTTGCAGTGATGAGCAGCGTTTCTTGAAGTTCTTGATTAGCGTCCGTCGCACTTTTTTCGCACCAAACTTGTCCCGCGTTCGAAATTTGCGCTCCGTTTCAGACATCGCGTTGACACTGAGGCAAGACGGCGCACCTCAATGCGCGGCTCCAAGCGCGGAGCAGACGATGGCCATGCACTTCCGCCAATCGAGAGGCAAGCTCAAGTCACGTGCACAGAGTGACGAATAGCAGGGCATTCTAGTACCTTTTTTTGCCGTGCATTTTCTAAGTGGCCAATGGCTGAATGGGGCCCGTTCTGGAGGGAATTTGAAAGGAAAAGTCTCCTCTTTCAGATGAGACCAAGATGTCAGCGCTAGCACACGTGGAAGAGGAGGCACGCGTTTCGGAAAATGTGCTTTCAGCTCAAGTCCCGCCTGAAATTCAGCTAGTACATGTCGTATAAGCTGTCACTGCAGCTGAAATACTGATGTTATCGGTATGAAATTAACAATGTAGATGCAATAATAGCTGTACACTCCAAAAATGCAATAAAAAAAAATATAGAGTTCTTTCGCGATTTTTGGACGCCACAACCCGTGTCCCCCCTTGAGAATGTTTGGTGCGTGCAGACCGCTTGGTTTGCTTGAAGAGTCGTTAGTGTAGCATTCGATAGATGGTAAGCGCGATCATTATTAGCTAGACTTGGCACACGACATATCGCTGCGTCAAGTTCGGGGTGCGATCATTACACGGGAAATAAAAAAAAAAATCAAATTTTGATGACAAAATTCAGGGGTGCAATCACTATGCGAGTAATACGGTATGTTTACATCTTATTTTTTTTCATTATAAGTGCACTGAGAACAATAAAAATAGCATCACCGGCTAGAGCTACTCTCTGGCGTTCTGGCCGTATACTTTGTTTTTGCTTTGGCAAAGTTAAGCTTTTGAAAAGACCCGTAAGAAATTGACTGAATTTCTGTATTAAAAACTTTGCATCATTTGTTCTAATGCAGATATACAAAATCTAATTAGATATTTGCAATCAGCAGAAAAAACTGAACAATACTGTTAAATATCATCCAGTTGACACTAAAATTTAACAAAGCTGGCTTTGGAACCCACGTCTCTCCTTAAGGGGGGACGCGGGTCTTGAAATCGCGAAAAATGGTCAAAAATGGCAATTTTCGAAAATTGCATTTTGAAGTCTTTAATGTCCCAACTATGTCTCTACAAAATATTATGGCTCAATTCCTACTCGAAGTATATAAAAAAAAAAAACTGCAATTTAGAAACGTCGGTGAGCCGAAATTGAACGCCAAGCGCGAAGGTTTGCCTCAGTTTCACGCTGCCGTAGCTCCGCGCGACGTGAACCGATCGGCGCAATCTTGGTCTCGTTTGAGAGCTGGTTTCCGGCTCTCCATTCTGGCGTCCCTCGGCACGCTGTAGACTCTCGTGCAGCGGAGCGATCGGCACCCGTTCTCAAGCGGGAAATCGTCGCGAGACAGCCGCTGATTGGGTGAAACAGGCGCCTCCTCCAGGGCAGCCCTCTGATTGGCCGTGACGCATACTTCGCCTGCCGTGGGCCCACGGCCGCATTGTTCGACTCCTTTGCGTCGTCTGCTTTCGCCTGCATGCACGTCATTTTTCGCGCTCCTCTTTGTTTCCTAGTATTTTTCGTTCTGCCTTTTTCTTTATCGTTCTTGTAGATATTCTGGCTATTGAGTCGCTTCTTTTAACCACGAATTTTTTGCTTTTGCGTGCCTGGTGTCTTTGTTCCGAGTGTCACGATGGCGCGAGACTCTCGCTTGAAAGCAAGCACGCGAAAAGCAGTCAGCAAAAAGAGACGCGCACGGAATAAGAAGAGCGCTACATCGTCGACAACTACAGCTTCGGTGATGCCGCAAGCTGCTGTGCCCTTGGTGGATGCGGCTGGACTGAGCTCGCCAACAACAGCTTCGCCACAGGGCGCGGCTGAACAAACCCATCGACGCTAGCTTCGCTGGTGGACGCGGCTGGGCAGTGCCGATCGGTGTCAACTTCGGTGTTACCGCAAGTCTCTGCAGTGCCAGTGGATGCGCCTGGACTAAGCCCGTCGAAAATGCCAACTTTTGAGACGCTGCAAGTCGCTTTAGATTCCGTGTCGTCGGAAGCGGCCGAGCCGGCTGACCGAAGCCTAACGTCGACTTCGGCGTTTACGCACGCCGCTTCGGTGCCGACGGACGCGGCTGAACCAAGCTCGCGTGCCCAATGCTTCGACATGGTGTTTTTCACGAAGGCAGAGTGCGCGGGGCGCGAAAAAACACGCAGACAACATTAAAACTTAATTGGCGAAGAATTCCGCGACTTCCCGCAAGTTCGAGCTAATGAACGTCGGCACAGGAAGTGAAGACGACGATCGCGGCACAGAGTACATCATCGTTAATCTCTCGGTGCTAAAGAAGCTGTTTGCGTCCTCAAGCTGCAGCAAGTGTGGGATGGCCACTCTCCAACTCGCAAAGTGCAGTGAGAGAGAGCAGTGAGAGAACCAGCAGAGCTGTTGCAGCACAGCTTGGTTACAGTCCCGGGAGCTACCTCATTCGTAGGAGCCTTGAAAAAGATAAACAGAGGCTCTGCAGGTCTGATAAAAGTCACACCAATGCTGAAAAGGTGAAGAAGAGGATGGCCAAGAAGCACAAGCCTGACAGAACCCAGGACTACTGCCCAGGACTTTTGTGAATGTGTGGCAGATTAAAAAAAAATAGCAAGTGACTTTCTGAGCTTTTTTTTTTTTTGTCAAGTGCCAATGCAATACAGAGGTTTTCACAATCTTTACATGAACAGATTTCATTGAATTAAGTATAATTTTTTCAGTAACACCTCAGCTACATCCTAAAGCTTTCCATTTTTCCCAATAGACTAGCAATTAAGTCAGATGTAAGCTAATTACTCCCACATTGTTTTTTTCTTCTTACTTTGTTATTCATTGATGACTTATATGATGACTTTTTGAAAATTTCTTTAGCTTTAGGATGTGCAGTGGGCCCTTGGAAATGACAGCTATTCTTTAAAACTAGTTTTTTATAATTAAGAAATTATCACAATAGCCCGTAAGAAAAGACCTATGTGGGATAAATTATTTTGCAATATCTTCATTTCTAGATGAGATATATAAAATCTGAATATATATTTGGGATCAGCATTCAAAGACATATCTGCATGCCAATTTTCAGAAAGATATGTTAAGAAATAAAAAAAGTTTTCAAGACCATCATCCCCCCTTAAATGGCAGTCCAGATACAGTTACGATTGTATTTTTGGTTCTTGATGTTGTTGCAAGTGGACTGCACTGTATTGAACCATTTTGCAATCCCCTTTAAGTTCAATATATCCAGGTTCCACTGCATTTACTACAGCAATGTGCATGCTGTCAGAGGCATGCCACCGGCACTGCACAGGCTGTGTGTGTACTTACCAAATCCCATGTCGTCATCCTCCTCTTCAGACTCCTCCTTCTTCTCCTCCTTCTTGGCCTCTGCACAGACAGCAGCAGTTGAGCAACTCACTCTACCTCAATCTCCAATGACCATTTTTACAAGTTCTTGTTCTCGTCTGCACCTTGTTTAAAGTATTTGCACTTATCTCCAGTCAACATGAACCAACCATTAAGATGTCTGTCTGGCCGAGTTGGCGCATACTTGACTTGAAAATTGTAACAGCGCTAACACATGCAACCACAAAGTAACAAGGACCTTGTTACTTGTCTCATCTTTGTTACTTTGTGGTTGCATGTTTAGCATGTTCCAATTTTCAAGTCAAATCATGAACCAAACAACCTAACAACACGTTATCTTACCAGCCATTTTACTGTTTAAAGGTTTTTTGTCATTTTCTCACTTTTTGGTGCCAACTGAATGCATATCATATAATCTGTGCATAAAATTTTGGCCAACTCACTAATAAAAAGAAAATTGGTTCGAAGTCTGCGCCCGCGCATGTCTTGTATCGTCACTGCTTTCTAGTTCATTGGCAAAAGTACACTGTCATGGAATGCCAGCAGCTCCCCCAAACTAATACCATACTCAAGCACAGGAAATGGAGTCAACTGATCTAGCAGGTTCCAAAGGTCTTTGAAAGTGTGTTCATAATAGGGAAACAACAAAAGAACATTCCATACCATACTAGGCTCTGTGACCATAGTAAACAAAATTCACTGGGCTCAACTGGACATGTTCTTTTAACTGTTAGCACGCTAGCGAAACATGCCAACAGTCGCATGCGAGGTATAGTGCGGTGTTGGTGGCATTCACGGCACGGACGGAAAAGTATCCAGCCCAGCCTATTTCCTGGTCACCGGCTGCTGTAGTGTCCTGGCACCAGCAGGCTTTCTAATAACGTATGTATTTGAATCTAGGCCAATATATATCGAACTCTAGGGTCTGCTTGGATTCGAGGATATTCAAAAGGTGCCAGTTTTTAATTGAAATTGGTAAATATGGTGTATAGCTAGTGCCAGTGACCATATGAAGTACATGAGTGGCGTCGCCATTTTGGTCTGTGTCATGTCGGCCTTATCGTAATGGCACCAAGCAGGCGATGCCACTATGCTGCCACTTTCAAACGAAAAGTCGTGCCAGCCGCAAAAGCATGGTCAAACATTTAAGCCGGGTGAGACTTCGGCATCGATGACAAACATTTTCGTCGTTGGAGGGGGCAATGGGAGAAGCTTTTTGCGTGAACTGGCCGCCACGGATGACAGTGACATAGAATGAGCTTGGCATATTAATATTCAATAAATGCTGCTTTAATTTTGTGAATGCTGTCCTCGCTTTGTTTGGCCTACATAGATTTGAGGTAAGTTTTTTTTTTCTGGCTTTGAATTTTCGAGTCTGCTTAGAATCTGGGACGGCCTAGATTTGAGAAAATGGGGCAATGTTTCCTCATTTGCTTTATTCACAAACTAACAGGCCAAGGTAGCCCGTGTTGGGCATGTTGGCTTCAGTACCTTTGCTGGTTGTCTATCAGTTTGCATTGCACGCAAATCAAGTTCCACTTTCTTTGCTGCTTCAGAACTTCGCTCTGGCGGCTTCTTTTCAACAAAATGTATTGTCACATTTTATTTGTGGCTAGCGTGTGCAGAGGTGAAGGGCTACCGCCCCTAAAGTGTTAACGCATACAGAGTTTGCAGCCGACAACGTCTGTGGGTATCACACTTACACCTCCATCATTCGCTTGTCAACAGCACGCGAGACACCGTGAGTGCATGTTGTGGCCGACTTTGCCGAAACCCACCTGGTGCACACAGTAAATCACCTGTAAGTAGTGCCAAAGTAGGCTAATCTGTAAGCAACGGAGCGCTTCCATAATCAGCAGATGCACCATATGGAGGTGCCACTTCACTGCCTACTCCTCATCCTCAGAAAGTGTGACTCACACTTTCTAATAACTTATCCAAATAACTTCGCAAGCCGTTCATTTCGTTTACAGTTATAACATGTTTTCCTGGTCATTTACAGATGTCTTCCTGCCTTACCTTGACCTTCACCCCTGCATTTCAGCTGTCCGAAAAAGTGCAGTGCACAGGACTGAGCCAAAAGCTGCTGAAGTTGCCCAATTTATGATGTTTTCTGAGCAGCTTGCTGGCACGTTTTCGCATGCTGAGACAGCAGAGGTTACTGGTGGCGCCAGACAGACATTGTCCGATAACAAGCATTGCCCACACACTTTCAGTGAAAAGCTTTAAACGGCCTTGCTCATAACCCATGAAACCAGGAGACATACTAAAGGCTCAGTCACGGCAGCGGCACAGTAAAAGTGACAGAAAGAATGCGGTGCTCTTCAGTATAAACGTTTCGACTTCGTCTAGCTGTTCCCTACATGTGATGCATGCGACTCATAGCTTCGTCCAAGTATTCTGTGCCGATTATTTACAAATTCACAAGAGTGCCAATATAAAAAATATATATTCGTTGCGTAAATGTTTTGGATGTTGCCTCCCTGCGGAAGCTACTGCCAGAGGCTGATGACATTCGCGACACCAATGAGCTCTGCGAGCACTGCTTTACACGCCTAAAAAAAATTCTGTCTTCATCTTGTGCCACCCGTGGTAAGGCAAACGAGGCATTCCTTCAGGAAGAAGTGACTGATGACTGGAACAGCTGTGTCCACCTTTCTTGAGGCCATCATCTTCCATTCACATATGCAGTAGACTATCTTACGGAAAGATAAAAACGGGCCAAGATTGAAAGTGTCGTCATAGAGAAAGAACTCAAGAGGGGACACTCGGCGAAAACTGACAACAGGAAACACGCCACAGCTAGTGTTAATCTTATCCATTAGTTGACGCGAGCATGGGAAAAAAAAGAAAAATGAAACGAACTTACAGGCGTGTTATTTTTTTTATTCTTTCCCACTAAAACTAGAAAGTTTTGCACATAAATAAACTTAAACATTGCAACTTATTTTTACTGTGTTACCTAGCAACGCGCTAACAGCACGCCAGGCGCAAATGATGCATGTGTCATGCGCCAGTCAGGCCACCGAAGCAAGTGAGGCTGGTTGCACATGTGAAGTTCGCCTGTTTGGGGACCCATCTCGTTTGGACGTAGAGAGTTAGGCTTCCGGTGTATTCTTGCGTTCCCCCTGCATTTCTGACATGGCACCGCTGCACTATTAGACTACGGCAAGGCGAGAAATTTTGTTTGACCGTCTGCGATGCATTTAAAAAAGCCATTTCGTCTTTTATGGCACGGAACAGAGACGTGTGACGCAGTTAGCGAAGAGCAGCTCTGCCATCCTGGTGTAGTTAAGTTGAGTTAATGAATCATACCGGGAGATGCTTCCGATGCTTTCTATGAGCCCCACTGTTACTAAACTTATTTCAATAGTCTTTGGCATGCCCGTCGCACCTCGGCCGTATGATGCAATTTGGCACACATGGTCCTCTTTCCACTTTACGTAAGAAGGGTCACCCTCCTTCGGGCCCAATTCACACCCGGCGCAAAAGTTGCTGAGAACGACGCAGTCTAAAACAAGGCCGCTTATGAGTTCGATCAGGGTACCGACGCCGTGTGCGTCGAATGTCCACGCGTCATCCACAATCCGTCGTATGACACGGCGATGTTTTCCGGGTTGTCCAAATTCAGTTCCGCATAAGTTTCACGAACTGAACTTGCACACTTGATTATCAGTTTCTCGGCAGCAAGAGTAGCAGCAGGTGCAAGTTTCTTCTCTACGTACGTCTGCCACGTTTTCGTAGGGAGGTCGCGACGCGCAATGCTCATTGTTGCAAACACGTCGTTCAATGCAGTTTGCCTATTGCCAGTAGCCTGCATTGCACGTGCGGCGAGCAGGTTCACGGTAAACGGGTTTATCTTTTGATCTCCATCGACGCGCAGCGAACTCCACTTTGACCATACGTCACCGCAGTTTGTACACACGAGCTGAAGCTTTACGGCAAGACCGTATTCCTGCTCACCTCTCATGATTTGCGCATCTCCCTTACAAATCTTTCCCTGTAAACGCGGGTATCAATGCGTTCACCGCCTCCAAGTGCACGATGGTGAAGGCCGTTTCGTCGGGGGGGGGGGGGGGGGGGGGGGGGGGGGGGGGGGGGGGGGGGGATAACCACGGTGGCGGAGCGTTTAGCGGTAAGATTTCGCTTCTGCTCTGTCGCCGCGACGGATGACATTTCCCGAAGTTTCTCTTCTGCTTCCTTCTCATCCTCTAACTGTTGTGGCAGCAAAACTTGTGTCTCAAGACGCACACGGCCGCTCTCTGCGATGCTGTCGGCAGCTGACGAGCTCGTAGGTCTAGCGTCCGTCAGGCCTACCGTGGCTGCAGCGGCGACCGCTTCGGCGTCTGCACTGCCGATCGCAGCGAAGTCGTCATCCTCGTTGTCCCAAGTCGTTGTGGGACGCTTCTTGAAGTTTTCCGATAGCGATCGCCTCACTCGTTTCCCAAATTTGTTCTGTGCTGAACTTCTTGATCGGCCGAACCATAGCTGCAGTCAGCCGACAGCACCACGACAAAATGGCGCACGCTTGTGTGCGTCTCGAAAGTGTGAAGCAGACAATGGGAAGGACGCTAGGCCAATTGGGTGCCTAGACTGTCACGTGCGCCGAGCAGCCAATACAATTGCGCGTTGGTAGATCTCAATGACGCGTTTTTTGTAGAAAGCCAATGAGCAAGGACAGCCAGCGACGGCGGGAAATTGAAGGTGACGGGTGGCTCTTTCAAACGAGACCAAGATGACCATGATAACCCGTGTGCGACGGCAACGGTTCGAACGAAAAAAATGCCATTTTTGCTTAAATCTACGCTCAGATTCATCTCACAGGCGTGTTACAAATAGAATTTGCAGCGGAAACAATAAGTGAAGCTAGAAATGGCGCAAATTAGTGTAAGAATGGTTCTAGATTCCGAAAATGTCAGCTTCAAAAAGGTAGATTTTTTCGTGATTTTTGGCCTTTTAAGACCCGTGCCCCCCCTTAAGCTTTAGCCATCATCACCGCTAATTATCATCAATCAAAGCAACCAAGCACAGAAATCTTCGCTTACATCGATTCCCACAGTGCGTTGGATTTGCACTAATTTTCTCAATGCTAAACAGTCAACGAGTGCAAGAAAACTATATTACAGTATGCTAGTCCAATGCAACCTTTTCAAATCTTGCAAGAATTAAAACAAGAAAAAATTGTGTTCCAAAGTTGGTAATTCAAATTCTGATAACTTTGACTAATAAGTAGATAGAAATACAAAACCTTATATGTGGACTCTTCAAACTTTCAAAAACATACCTAGTTAATTTTAGCTATCTTAGTGCGGTATAATTCTTTCAAGTCACCTCCCAAAATTATAATACTAAAAATTGCAGAACTTTTTTTTTCATTAAACACAGGAAAAAAAAACTGATTACATACTTGCGATCAGCTCACTAAACTGAATATGAGCTGAAAGTTTCAAATCTCCAGAGTTAATAGAGTTCTGCTCGAGCGCCAGGTCCCCCCTTCACTATTTTTTTTCATGTCTTTCATGTAGCAAGATAATATTGCACGCAAATGTTACGAAGAGAACATTCTATGTTTGACACTTTCTTCAAGTTTCTGTGTGATACAGAAAACGCACCAAGGCGCATCAGTCACAAAAACAAAAATTGTTCCAATTTGGGCCCTGTTTGAAATTTTCTTACATTAGAATTGTAGCTCAGCGGGCCCAGCGTAGGCGGCACTGTGCATGTGGTACCACACATACGCACTGGTGTCTACGCTGGGCCTGCAAAGCTGCAACTGCAACTCTTTTCATTTTTGGGGCAGAATAAGAAAAGGCATGGAACTAATTTACTGCTAAGTGTTATAAAATGAACAGAAAAGTGTTTTGACACTGTTTTTAGTTTGCATTTTAATTTGGCTGTGAAATCGGAAAATATATTTGTAAACAATAGGAGGACACTCGCACTACCATCTTCAAATTTCTTTTTCCTTTTGTTGCTTGCTAAAAACACTATTCAGAATTAAATTTTTCAGTTACGTGCAGTTTAAACATTCATAGATGACATAAAAAAACGGACCAAACAATAATATCCAGGGGACATGCATGTTTGATCTCTCGTGGAATCACCCAGCATGCTTCTAACAGGAGACTGAACTGCCTGTTCAATAAACCCACAGATAATCCATGCCTCTATGCTTGTTGGCAGAATGAGAAAACTTGCCAACTGTGCAGCAAAATTTGCAAGCTACCAGCGATGCACAATGGTGACTGTTGCACACAGAACAACATGTCAAGTAGATGTGTCTGTAATTTATTCATGCTTAGTTTTTCAGTCAACATGTCAGACCATTTAGTCCAACAGTTAGTCACTGTGAAGTAGATGTTACTATATAAGACATGCTTGTACCATCATCATCGTCAGCCCATTTTATGTCCACTGCAGGACAAAGGCCTCTCCCTGCGAACTCAAATTACCCCTGTCCTGCACCAACCGATTCCAACTAGCGCTTGTAGATTTCCTAATTTCATTGCCCCACCTAGTCTTCTGCCGTCCTCGACTGTGCTTCCCTTCTCTTGGTACTCATTTTGTAAACCCTAATGGTCTAACGGTTATCTAACCTGCGCATTACAACATGACCTGCCCAGCTCCATTTTTCTTTCTCTTAATGTCAATTAGAATATTGGCTATACCAGTTTGCTCCCTGATCCAAGCCACTCTCTTTCTGTCGCTTAACGGGGGACACGGGTTTTACATCGCAAAAAATGCCCAAAAAATCTATTTTTTGACAATCACATTTTCAGTTTTTAGAACTTTTTTTATCCGATTCCGAAATATCATCCATATAAACCACGTAGAAGTGCTCTAAAGAATTTGTTTCATCAGCCAAGGTGGTGAAAAATTTCGCGGAAATCAAGAAAGAACCGTGTTTTTCAAGCCACAATATCTCTGGAACGGCGCAACCGAGCGCCACCACCTTGGTCTCGTTGCAAAGCGCATTTCTCAGTCTTCAAATTTGCCGCTTCAGCTATCTCCTCCGTACAGAAACAAGCACACAAAAGCAAATGTCTGAAGGTCGTGCCGGAGTCTGCAACTGGACGCGCCCGCCACGTGACTCCAGCGCGGTTCGTCATTGGTCCGGCGCTCGCGTCTGCTCGGCTCTTTGCACCTCGCGAGTCTTTCCACTCGCCGTAATCTCGACGTGTCAAAACGGGTGCTACGCGGACATTGCGGTAGCGTGGTCGATCCCTACGTTTGTGGACGTCTCATGCCCAAAGTATTCCGATCATCGGCGACGCGGAGTTTGCGACCAAGGTTCGTGCGCGGAATCCTCGGACATGCGGCTAGGCCTTTTAGCACACAGTGTTTCAGAACTCTTGACCAAGCACATCGCGCGCGGACATCTCGGCGCGGACTCCAGCTTGTGTCTAGGCATTTCGTGAATAAGAGCATCGAGTGTCGACTCCTAGAGCCTGCGGCTAGGAATTTCGCGCGTCGGCACCTCGAACTGTGCGAACAAGAATATTGAGGGTCGACTCCTAGAGCCCGTGTACCCCATCATACCCCCCCCCCCCCCCCCCCCACTCATGAAGAGAACCGCATCATGAGCTCTGTTCACTAGGCCCCTTGTGCTAGCACAACATCCGACTGCAGAAGTGATCGAGGCAACATACAAAAGTACAATTCTAGAAAGCACCTAGCAGCTGCATATTTATCACTGGCTCTCTGATGCTAAGTTCCACAGCCATTGCCAGGTGAAGACTTGGAAGGCTAATTACACTCAGAGCCTTCATTCAGTAACATGGTCAGTTCTACCAAATGAAAAAATGCCTCACTGATTGTAATTGAGACTATCAATCAGGCAGCCTGCAGGTACAACACTGGAACTATATTCATGCCCACGCAGAGTTCTGCACCTCGGTTTGAAACCCAGGCACCATGCTCTTTGTAGAGCATGGTGCCTAATAAAGTTTCTTGTGCTATTATTTTGAGAGTGTGCAGTCACACATTTAGTATGGCCATTCTTACAAAACAGAGCTTCAAAGCGGTGCCATTTGTATTG
The DNA here is from genome assembly GCF_050947875.1 of Dermacentor variabilis. NCBI lineage: Eukaryota > Metazoa > Arthropoda > Arachnida > Ixodida > Ixodidae > Dermacentor > Dermacentor variabilis. Next base: position 11,379,856 of record NC_134573.1, on the reverse strand, counting down.
CTGTAGATTCACTTCAGCAAAAGCTATATTTGTTTGAAACTTCAAATGCGTTTATTTCAGTTCAATGTTTTTGCACACTGTGCTCCACCTTACGGGTGTTTTTTCTGGGTTGTTTTTGGCCAAAAATGACAAGGTTGGTATCATTTTATTCGTATTGAAATGATCTGGGGGGTGATGCTATTTTTATTACTCTTGCACAGTCATGAAAATTATTCAGGTATAGTAATCGCTGCTAATTAGAAAAAGAAGGTTCGTAATAAATGCAAGATTGTTTTCTTGTCCGCAAAATGCTTCCCAATGAATAAAAATAGCATCAACCCTACAGTAGGTCTTTAGCAATGGTGTCATGCATTTAGTTTTTGGTTTAGCAAGACGGAATCATCAAAAAGTCCCGTAACGAGTTTGAAATTAATTTGACTTCAGACCCAGTGGTGGTCCAGCCAGTTTAGGATTTGGAGCAATTTTTGGAGCAGGAAAAATGTCATTCTGGAGCAGTTATGGAGCAGAAAAATGTGTCTTTTTGGAGCATTTGGAGGAGTACAGCAGTAATCTGTAGCCATTTGGCAAAGCTTGTTATTACTGTGCAATCAGTAAATGAAGAGTGACGCAAGACACAAAGCCAACGGCAGCATAAAATTACGAATGCGCGAGAACAATTTGCGCCGTTAGGCGTGCACGAGACAAAAAGTGATGGCAAATGTATTATGTGCATTCCAAATGACCGATGTGCTTTGACTGACTTTACCGCACCGGACAAAATGTGTATTAGTATGCCTAAAGAAATACAAGACTATGCGTCAATGAGCAGTGCTGAAATGAGTACCGTTGTACGCTATGTCGCAAAGATGGTACACTCGCTTTCGTTGCGAGGCAGATTGTTGCCTTCCAGTGTGTCGTGTGGCATCCGCGAATAGGCACTAGTCGATTCGGCGTAAAACCATAATTTTCCTCACCTATACCCGACTGACCATTCGTAGCCCTACCGATTAGGCCTAACTAGGCCGAGGCAGTGTGCCATGGCGAAAATTGGCTGTTAGCCGATTTGACTGGCAAGCTTTCCACAAGTCATCATGGAAAGCTTGCCACTAATATGTTCGTATGAGTGGCTAACCGGCGATCGGTTCCGAGCTCATGTATACGTGTTTTTGACAACTGTCGAAGCGAGCAGCTACTGCAATCACGCATAGACGCTTGCAGATTGGCAGAAGGTTTCGAACTGCATGTGCAAACACATGAATCCGCGTGCATGAACACGTATGTATATGATACGATCTCCGTGCCTTCCAGTGGCTAATTGGCCCTATACCTTCGCACATAAGCGCTGCTTTCGTCGCCGTTCCGTTTGTCAGCGTCGGGTATAAGAATTGTTTCGATTAGAGTTGATGACCCGGACGACCCTTGTACCAATACAGGCGTGCCTCATAATCAGATTGTGGTTCAGCCACGTAACTGTTTCTGTTGCGGACGTTCCTGTCCCAAAACCATCTGAGTGCCCCGGTTAGGCTACGTGCAATGCATCGGCCTCAGCCGAATATTTCATTTAATATGCAAAAACAGAGTAGCAAATAATCGAGTCGCGAAATGAATTATTTGAATGTTAAATTTATTCGTATAGTTGATTCGTAACGTCCGAAGAAACGAATCTATGCCTTTTACTGCCCCCAAGGGCTCCAATTGCCACATAAACGTTCGAAATAGCTCTGAAGGCCTGCAAGTACTCTTACTAGGCTTATCGGTGCTCGCACTGTGACAGGGAAGCGAGTGCACGGATGTGTAATTAAGGAATACAGTACATACTGTGTCCCGTGATAATTGCCCCTTCCACTTTTGCAATGCTTCACCGCAACATTGCTTCGCGTACGCTTCACCGCATAACACTGCTGTATTAAGGAGAAGCTGACTTTCAGAAGCCGGCAGCATTTAAATGCATCGTGCTTTCCGAGCTTCGAAGCCATAGGGGAGGATTACAAAGACGGAGTCGGCGCGATTGCTAACAGCGACGAGTTGTTATAATGAAAAACAAGGCACCGAACAGCAAGAAGCTTGGTTGCGGACGTCGAAGTAGCTGTAGGCCTAGCTGCGGTGGCCTAGCGCAGCGTTGCCGCGGCAGTGGGCGGCGGCCAGTGGATCTGCGTGCGAGAGCGCCTGTTCTAAACGGCGAGATAATAAAAATGGTGGCGGAGGTGGCTTCGCTTAATGCAGTTTCAGATCTACGATCATGGAAAAAGGTCCGGAAAATGGGACGGCGAAGAGTTTTTGCATCAGAAATTTCAGACATTCTTATACATTGACTATGCGGTACCATGGCAGTGGCGCGAAGGCATCCGATCATTGGGCATGTCTGAAAAGTCGGGCGTCCGGAAAATCGTTCGTTGACTGTAGTTGCAAACCCCACTGAAAACATTGCATTGCCGCAAAAACAAGAAAATACAGTCAAACCCGGCTATATCGAACTCGCAAAAGAACGCCTATCAGTTCGATATAGAGCATAATTCGATATAAGCCTGCTAAATAATTGGATGTCATAAAAGCACATACCATTTATAAGATCACTTTATTGATTAAACTAGCTTAGTTTCGCGCGAAATAGTCCTGCATTTTCTTCTGCTTTGGCAATTTCGCTGCCTGCGACGCACGCACTTTTCCACATTAAGGAGTCGGAGCAGCTGAGGCCGCAGCTTTCCGCATTCGCGCAGAAGCACCGGACTAGTGCGAGCGCACCAATCACTTCGGAGGATGCGGGCCAAGGACCGTCGTTGCTTTCCCCATTGTGCCCACTTTCACTTGTGCTCGGTACGATGTTCGCAATGTAGTCTTAGTTTTCGGGCTCTCCCGTGGTCGCGACACATCATTTGCGCTCACGAACTGATCCACCGTTGATTCGTCAACAGCTTCCGGAAATTCTGACAGTTCGCTCCAAACTTTGGCAACGGCTTCGTTGCATTCATCAGAATTTACGGTCATCACCGAGCACGCGGAAGACGGCACAGCTGAAGCAATTTCAGATTAACCACTCGTACACGGCCGTGCGTACGGGTAGGGCGCCACGGGCACCGGGTCACGAGTTTGGACACTTTAGCCCTAATCTCCCCCTTATTCTTCAAGATCGTGCCGAGAGTGCTCCTCGGAATCTTGTGCTCTGCGGGGACATCCGACTTCTCACCACGTTCGACACGATTTATGATTGCGAGCTTCACGACGAAAGGCAAATTCTTCCGCTTCATCACGGCAACACTGCGGGAGAAGGCCTACAAGGCGCACACAAAAACAGCGAGACAAGTCGCACTTTCGTCATCTTGCATGACGAGGGCACAAGAGCATCTGATTGGCTGTCTGAGCAAGCGCTGTGGGCGGGCCAGGATCATTTTTTGCAGGGGGGGTGCCGACGGCTCGTCCGAGGCAGCGCGGTTGGGCGCGGTCACGGTAGGGAGAGCGGTTGGATGGAGCCGCGCAGCCGGATTTTCTCCGCCACCGCGAGGGAAAGCCAGCTTCCGGGGGCACTTTCCGCCGCTTGACGTTCGATATATTGGGTGTCGCTGCTATTTTTGTTTGATGTAAGCGTAATTTTTGCGATATATACTCATTGTAACTATATCGTGTCCAGAAATTGTTCGATATATAGAATAATTCGATGTAAACGGGTTCGATATAGTCAGGTTCGACTGTAGAGCGCTTTTGCGCAGTTGGCGCAAATGGCACTTGAGTGGGTGCAGCCAGGAGCAGGCAAGTCGAATTGTAGCAGAATGGCGCAGTTGGACCACCACTGCTTCAGACCTCAATATTTTTTTAACTGCTCTAGCTATCAAAAATCTAATTACAGATCTGAAATCAGCACAAAAAATTACTCCGGTCAGTAGAACTTATTGAAGATTCACCCAAAAATAAGAAAAAAATTTTTAGGACCCACGCCCCCCCTTAACGTTATGCCTAACATTCTTTGTTGCCTCACTCTTTGCGGAGTCCTTAACATGTTCTCAAGCTTCTTTGTCAGTCTCCAAGTCTCTGCCAAACATGTCAGCACCGGTAGAATGCACTGAATGTGCACCTTCCTCTTCAATGATAATGGTAAGCTTCCAGTCAAAAGCTGACAATGTCTGCCAAAATGCGATCCAACCCGTTTTTATTCTTCTATGAATTTCCTTCACATGATCAGGGTTCATGATCTGAGAATGCCTGCCAAACGCACCCCAGCCCATTCTTATTCTTCTGATTATTTCAGTCTCATGATCTGGATCCGCAGTCACTACCTGTCCTAAGTAGATGTATTTCCTCACCATTTCCAGTGCCTCACTACCTATCGTAAACTGCTGTTCTCTTCCGAGACTGTTAAACATTACTTTAGTTTTCTGTAGATTAATTTTTAGACCCACTCTTCGGCTTTGCCTCTCCAGGTCAGTGAGCATGCATTGCAGTTGGTCCCCTGATTTACTAAGCAAGGCAATATCATCAGCGAATCGCAAGTTACTAAGGTATTCTCCATTAACATTTATCCCCAATTCTTCCCAATCCAGGTCTCTGAATACCTCCTCTAAACACGCTGTGAACAGCATTGGAGAGATCGTATCTCTTTGCCCGACGCCTTCCTTTATTGGGATTTTGTTGCTTTCTTTATGGAGGACTACGGTGGCTGTGGAGCCGCTATAGATATCTCAATATTTTTACGTACGGCTCGTCTACACCATGATTCCGCAATGCCTCCATGACTGCTGAGGTTTCGACTGAATCAAACGCTTTCTCGTAATCAATGAAAGCTATATACAGTAGAACCCCGCTGTTACGTTCCTCACTGCTGCGTTTTCCCGGCTGCTACGTCGCTTTCATCCGGTCCCGGCATAGCTTCCATAGGATCCAATGTTAAGGAACCCCGCTGTTACGTAGTAGCTGTGAAAACGTTCCCGCATGATGCGTCGCAACCCGAACCCGCCTGGGCTAAAGTAGGCAACGCGCTGCAACCGCCATTACGGCTTTTGACGAGTTTTGACCGGACTTGGCCGGGCTTGGCTATTGAACTGGCTGCAAGGAGCCGCACGCCAGTTCGAAAGGCCGCCACTAGGTGGCCATTCGTGAAAAATGCTCTGACTATCATCACTGTGATTACGGTCACCGCATGGTTTTTGTTGGGCGGGTCGACTCACGGAGGAAGGAAACTCAGGAGAGGCCCTGCCGTCACTCTTCGGGAAGCTATAGCTAAAGAGAAGCCGGAAGTTGGCGTTGCTCCGTCTATCGGGCCAGCTCTCCTCTCTTGTTTACATTTCTCGCGAAACCACGCAGCGCTGCGCGCAACCGGGCTGCTCGGACGTGCGCGCTCCGCAGCAATACTAAACAAACAGCATGATTACGCCAAAGAGGGCAAAATTTCCTGCAGATATTCATTCGTCCGTTTCCGTTGCCTGGGGAGGTATTCTGCAGGAGTCCACCTAGTGGACAGTCCACTTCGGCCGCTGCTGATTGGCTGAGGCCGCTCGTCTCCTCCTCACTCATACAGCTGCATCCAACCAGCAGCGGCCGAAATGGACAGTCCACTAGGTGGACTCTTGCAGAATACCCCCCCTGGCGCGGTGACGAGCAGCACGAGCCGCGTGATGCCGGGGAGTTGCCAAATCCTAGCTTTGGAGAAGCCGTCGCGGCGCTGGACCTCCTCCGCAGGTACGTCGCACCTCACAGCGACGCTGACAGCAATGTGGCCTTCCAGGCTATTGAGAAACGTGTGGCGATTTCTAGCGAGCAAAAGAAACGGCAAGCCACCATTCTAGACTCTTTTTAAGTCCTAAGCACACTCTGTGGAAATAAAGTGTCTATAGTTGAAGCTGCACTTTTTTCATTCATTTTCGGAGCTTTCCTCACTGTTGCATTTTCCTGGCTGTTACGGTTTTTTTCCTTGGTCCGGTGAAAAACGTATGAATGGGGTTCCACTGTATAAAGGTTGGTTATATTCCGCACATTTTTCTATCACCCGATTGATAGTGTGAATATGGTCTATTGTTGAGTAGCCTTTACGGAATCCTGCCTGGTCCTTTGGTTGACAGAAGTCTAAAGTGTTCCTGATTCTATTTGCAATTACCTTAGTAAATACTTTGTAGGCAACGGGCAGTAAGCGGATCGGTCTATAATTTTTCAAGTCTTTGGCGTCCCCTTTCTTATGGATTAGGATCATGTTAGCGTTTTTCGAAGATTCCGGTATGCTCGAAGTATTGAGGCATTGCGTATACAGGGTGGCCAGTTTCTCTAGAACAATCTGCCCACCATCCTTCAACAAATCTGCTGTTACCTGACCCTCCCCAGCTGCCTTCCCCCTCTGCATAGCTCCCAAGGCTGATTAATTGGCCTAAGTAAACATACTCCCTTCACAGACTATAGTGGCTGACTGGCGATCCTGAACTCTTGTTCACTTGCCTGCCTATTCATGATTATTTTTGTCTTCTGCATATTAATCTACAACCCTACTCCTGCACTCTCTCTGTTAAGGTCCCCATTCATTTGTTGTAACCTGTCTGCAGTATTACTGAATAGAACAATGTCATCAGCAAACCAAAGGTTGCCGAGATATTCACTGTTGATCCTTACTCCTAAGCCTTCCCAGCTTAATGCTTGTACCAAGCAAAGATAAAGCTCTGATGCCACCAAAAAATCCCAGTTACACCAGGGACTATATGCCGCGTCATACATTCGGCAGTGCTGTAAACAACTCATGAAATACAGGTATATGTGAGAACCCCTCATACTACTGTTAACCTTGGTCATTCTTTTGTACCCTGCCCGACTCTGTGCAGCCCCACAAGGCCAGTTTCTTCAAGAAAGAATTCTTTACTCCTTGCCACCCACGACAGCTGTAGGAGATGATTTGCATTGTCAGGTGGGGCCTGTACAAGAGGCTGCCAACAAGCAGCAGCACAGAGGACGCAGCAGTGAGCACCAAAACAGCCCACTGTACCATGTTCATTACGTGACCACCTTGCGTCACGACATGCCTCTTTGGAAATGAAACACTGGTCCCTAGAAAAGCTATTATAGTAAACTATTCAGGGTGCAACGAAAGCTTGTCATTTGCCTAAGGTTTCAGGACCTTCATGCAACTAAAGAATTCATTAAAGCAGCCTCAACGGGAAGCACTCCGAAAACTTAATTTTGGGGTAACAGGTGGATTATTCAGAGAAAATGCGTGCTTAGCTGCCATTAAACATTTTCTGCTGAAAATTTAGTGCCATTACGCCATCGTGGACTTGTATTTTTTTTCTCACTCATAGTTATGTATACATGGCACAGTAGTAATACTTAAAACGTGCCAAGTTTTCTTTGGTTGACTTATAATACAATAGCCCAAATAATTCCCGCGTCACACCAACTACAATAGCCCAAATCCTGTGTCACACCAACTATCCGCATCTTCGACCGTGGCCATTTTAATGTGACACTCACCGGCCTTGCCACCACCTGCTGCAGGGGCAGCCGCTGCTGCCACTGGTGCCGCGGCCGCTGCTGGTCCAGAGCCCACACCAGAGCCAACGTTGGAGATGAGGCCCTTCAGGTCCAGCCCTTCCAGCGCTTTTGCAAAGAGGCCTGCACGGGTGATCACCAAAATCACGTAACTATCATAGGTGGCCGACCAACAGCCCTTCCAGATTACTGTATTCCATTCTAATGGGCAGTTTCTCCATCTCTCTCTATATTTATGTGTTATGATTAATGTGTTATGCTCATACTAACACATTCAAATAGTTTTTTTTCCATGTACATACAACAGAGCTTTGGAATTCTCCAACCGGTAACGTTCGTTCATTATCACCAAAAGATTTTATAGCACCGGTAAGCACTTCGCTAACATGCAAAGCGATTTTTTTTTTACATTTCTCTTTGTGTATGTGTTTTTATGTGTAATGTATAATGTTCCCACTCCAGCTCTAGCCCTATATTGTTGGGCTGCAGCATGTGTAAATAAATAAATAAAAAATATAAATAAATAAGGGGGGGGGACCAAAAATTGTCAGTGGTTAGTAAGATATAAAAATGAAATCACATTTTGTTCTAGCAACAATATTGTCAGAGCTACCTTTACTATTAACACAAGCTGGCAACACCTCCACACTAGTGAGTATTCTTTTTACTTAGCCAAGCTGGAAAGGGCAAGGCCACCGTACCAGACACAATAATGCATTGCTTTCATTATGAAAGCCCAGTCAAGAGGTTGTTTTACATGCGAGGCTAGTGGCAAAAGAGCTACGTCAAATGTTTCTGGCATTATGAAGACTTGCGTTCAACGCTGCACAAAGGGACAATGGGGACTCCCATCCAATTCATTATAATTTATTAGTAACCAAGAAACATATCAGACGCAATCACTGGCTTGGAAGACCACGAGTTGTCCAGTAACAGCAATAAAAAGCCCTCCAAAAGCAACGGTGGGCATAAAGTGCGCATGAATTCTATACAGTAATATATTTAGAACATTTTTGTTTCTCTTTGCAAGAAGTGCAGAAGTGTTCTTTTGCTAGTTATAAAAATTGGGTATCCGTTAGAATATGGTAAATACAATATTCGGGGAGCCAGTCATACTTTCCATAGTGGCCCCTCCGGTGACGTGTGCACAGATAACTGGGTTTATATGGACCTGCCCGGCCCATTGTTTTGTGCTACTGTCTGCTTGCGTCAGCTCTCGTTTGCACTGGTTTCGATTGTTTTGTAACCTAGTTGTATGTGCGATTCAAATTGTGTAGTACTTTCTGGAAGGCCCACGGTGCCAGCGATTACACTGGAACCCTTAACGAGTCATCTATAAAAGCCGACGCGCTTGACCCACAGATCGCATTTTCTGCAATCAGACTGTCTCAAATTATTTGCCTCAATATAACGTATAATGAAAACACGTATACAGCTGTGCTCAAATTTCGCATTAAGCAATATCATAATCATCGGCGAATTTTTTCGAAACAGTGTGAATCGTGAAAATATGCGAATAGGACTGTAAGCTATGTAGAGTTGCAGTGTCTACTGCTTTGGTGATGCAGAGGTGTGCCATGCCTGTCCATAAAATTGGCAGAACTAACCTCACGATGACTGTCGACAGTAATATGTTTCAAAGCAGAGGTGCACCGTGTCTGCCCATAAGCTTTGGATAAAAAAAAAAAAGTCTTCAAATTCAGCATGGGAAATTTTGTATGATGCTTTGCCCCAAACTTCACATTCATTTAGAATTTAGCTATGGAAGACATTTAGTTTTAAGCTGAAGAGCCATCTTAGTATTTGGTGTCAAGTTTATATTAAGTATATACAGCCCGCAAACCTTTCCTCAAACTTATTTTTCTGGCACGTTGCTCTACTCAAATGTGGGCACTATAGTAATGCGTAAAAGGAACAGCTAAGCACGCATTCTGTATGAAAAATCTGCTACTACTTCAAACGTTCTGCTAAACAGCCACCCAGAAAAAGCACTGTTCATGGTGGTTAAGAACTTCAGTTTGGCCTAGTTGGTGTTTACTGCATATCATATTGACTGCAAATAAAGATTGGGACAGCGGAAGAGAACACAGACGACATGGACGGCAGCCGGTGGGCATATATAGACAAACAGAACATGCGCAGAATGCAGCAAACAAGAACACTCATCAGCCTAGTGGGGCAATCAATTATAAAAAAAAATCTATTTCCGATTGAAACAACCTAATGGAAGTGTCGCAACACAGTCTTGGCCTTTCTTTTTTTGTGTGCTAACCCTCCATCAGTTCGCGTGCAGGAGATAAAGATTTTTTAAGGAGATAAAAGATTCTGAGGAGTAGCCAGGACCAGACTGCACACGAATAGATGCTGAGCCATTAAAAGTGATGAAATATTTCAGAGTGGCCTGCAGCAGCCTTTATCGGCAATATGGCAGACACCTGCTGCAATGGAAGCAACCAACTGTCGTTATGGCAAGGCACGCATTGTTGGTTCACTACAACTTCGAATTGAAACCATGAAGCAGTTCTTTACAGTGCTAATCGAAATGCATATGGTATACTCGAGGCACTAGAGGGCCGCTTAAGCTGTCTGGAAGAGAAAAATTTAACTACTGTCTGCATCACGGTGTCTCAAGCTAGACTGGTGCTCAATTATACGAACTGAGAGCTATTCGCTTCGTCAGTGCATAAAGGACCGGCCATTATACCCACCTCATAAAGAACTTTAGATGCTGTATGCAGGGTTCGTAAGAATATTTGGCTGAGGAACCGAGGAAATTTCAAGGTTGTAAATAGGCAAATGTCAAGGAGTATTAGTGTGACAGAAACGGTCGGCCTCGACTAGATAAGTCATGTCACTCTTTGTGTCGGGTGTCTTCCTAAAAGTGATCTGTTGATTTCAGCAAGCACTTCAGTTTTCTGGAGCTTAGTCTTTTCTTGTATCCACTCGAGCTCAAGTTCTTTTCGAATTCACCAGTTGCACCATTTCTTCCATTCATCCATGTACACAGCATACTTCTGCCAAGCTTGGCACACTGATGCCTTCAGTTCTTTAGACAGTGGAACGTTAAGCGGCCCATCATGGGTTTTCACGGCCTCGCGGCTGATTTGTTGAGAAATATACGAGAGCCCTCCCATATTTCCAACCGTGATCTGCTTGTTTAAATTGAAACCTCTTTCTACTGAAGCCTCCCCATGGCTAAACAAGAGAAGGACCGTCCTTCAGCACTTCCCATAATGTAGAGAATGAAGGATCTCGCTTCAACAGGAGCATGATGAAAAAGCCAAGACGTTCCTGATCTCTCTCATAGTTGTCATTTTTCTTGGCATTAATGAGTGTACTGTTCACACACAATATTGACACGTGTACTTTATCTTCATCGGGCGACCACTTCTCGCCGCCTAACAAATGTCATCGCACAGCGCAGGACGCGCCTGCATGTAAAAGAAGTTCCTGGAATGTTATCGATGGTTCCATCCACTGTCTTTCACTGTAACTTGTGTTATCTGATTGCATGTGTGCGTGACGCGAATAATGTGGAACTTTGTGGAAGGCACGCGGGTCCCAGCGATTGCTCTGGAACATTAGACAACAGATGTATAAAAGCCGACGCGCTCGACCCGCTCATCAGATTTTCGACGACCGCCGATCGTGTTCGCCGCTACCATCCTTCTTTGAGTATAGCATGTTTTTGAGGGCACAAGTTCGCCCAATAAAACGCTCATTTCGTTAATCACAGTTTTGCTGCCTTCTCAACCGTCACTACCACGTGACATCTGGTGGAGGTGCTAGTGCGTTCATGTACCGAACGCCCCCGCAAAGCCGCAATCCAAGCCCGAAGACAAAACCAACATCCCCCAAGACCAGCGTGCTAGCCGCAGACTGCAAGGACTGCCCCCAGAGCACGGACTTCTACCTGAGACGACAAAGAAGATCATGGTCAAAAGAACCCCAATGGCTGCCCCAGCGTCCCCCATTGTCCTACAACAACCTCGGGACCCACCGACCTTCCATGAAGCAGCGACTGAAGACCCGGAATCCTGGCTGGAGACCTACAAACGAATCACGGCTTTCAACAACTGGGACTCCGACGACAAGCTGCGGCATGTATACTTTGCCTTAGAAGATGCCGCCAGAACGTGGTTTGAGAACCGGGAGTAGACCTTGACAACATGGGACCTGTTCCGGAGCGGCTTCCCGCGCACCTTTACGAGCACACTGCGCAAGGAAAGGGCAGAAGCCATGCTGGACACCCGAGTGCAGCTACCTAACGAGAATGTTGCCATATTCACGGAAGAAATGAACCGTCTGTTCTGCCACGCCGACCCCGATATGCCCGAGGAGAAGAAAGTCCACCTTCTCATGCGGGGTGTGAAGGAAGAACTTTTCGGTGCAATGATAAGAAGCCCACCGAAGACCGTAGAAGAGTTCCTTCGCGAGGCCACCAGCATCGAGAAGACACTCGAAATGCGGAACCGGCAATTCAACCGCCGCACGGCCTCTACCAATTAAGCAGGAATTCAATCACTGGCCACCGACGATCTGTGCGAGACTATCAGAGCGGTTGTACAGGAAGAGCTGCAGAAGTTGTACCCCAGTTCGCAGCCTCAAGTAGCCTCAATCGCCGAAATCGTCAAAGATGAGCCTGAGCGATCGCTTGGAGTTCCTGAGCTGCAAGCAGAATCACAGCAGCCGCAAGCTATGACCTAAGCTGCCCCCCCCCCCACGACCCCACCAGGGCCCTATGACGCCGCAATTCCGTCGCCCAGCGCCGCTACGCGAGGAAGACGGACATTTGGTGAGCCCCCGACCACCGCCCGCTCTGCTATAACTGCGGAGAAGCCGGCCATGTGTACAGCGGATGCCCATACCGCGACTTGGGACAGAGGGTTCGCCGTCCACGCGGCGCGTCCACAGCTTGGGGAGCGCCCACGTGACATCGCCGATTACCTATTTGCCACTCAGTGCGACTCTCAACGACTGTCCCGTTTGCTGTCACAAGGCCGCTACCTGTCGCTGCAACGCTGTCCATACACTGGCCTAGCCCGGGGCTGGTCAGCGAGCCCATATCCGGAAAACTAAAAGCAGCAACCGATGGAGGTGCGGTTGCTGTTCGTCGAACTGACGAAAATTCTCCGACGCCGCCGAAACTACCTCGATGGCAATGACACGTCGCCATCCCGACAAAGTGTGAAAGCAAAGAATATGACGACAAAGGACGACGTCCCATACCAGCCACAGTTCAATGCGACACAGCCATGATCCGACGCCAAGACCCAACTGCAACGCCAGACAAAGAACCACCGACCTCGACGTGCTTCTCGATGGCCATGCATCACCGCCTTAATCAACACAGGGGCCGATTACTCCGTCATGAGTGGACACATCGCCGGCCAGCTGAAGAAGGTTAAGTGCATGGGAAGGCGCTCAAATTCGCACCGCTGGAGGACACCTAATTACGCTGACTGGAATCTGCACGGCAAGAATTACCGTTCATGACCGGACTTACCCTGCCCCCTTCGTTGTCCTCCAACAGTGTTCACGAGACGTCATTCTCGGCATGGACTTCCTGAATCAACATGGCGCAGTCATCGACCTGAAATCGATAACGCTGTCACACGATCAAGCGATACCGCCGGAGAGCTGTCAGTCACCACGCCTTGAGTGTGCTCGAAGATCAAGTGAGCATCCCGCCGCGCTCCAGCCTTATTATTTCCGTCGGCACTGAAACACCTGCCGACGTAGAAGGCATCATCGAGGGTGGCCAACGTCTGCTGCTCGACCGTGAAATTTGCGTCGCAAGAGGGATCGCTCGACTGCACGGAGGGAAAACTGAAGTGTTGCTGACAAACTTCAGCCAGGAGTTCAAGCACATCAACAAGGGCGCGACGATCGCGCAGATAGAGGAAATTCTGGAAACTAGTAATGCGTTTGTCCTCTCGGATTCTGCCGCATCTACGCCGATGACCATGGTTCCCCAACCAGACTACAACATTAATCCAAGTCCAAGTCTCCCCATGATTAAGCAAGAAGCTCAGAAGTCTTCTCCGACGATACGAAAGCTGCTTCTCGACGTCCTCAAGTATACGACAGACACCAGTCGCAAAGCATCGCATAATCACCGAGGAGTGCGCTCAACAACGCCAGAGCCCCTACAGAGTTTCGACGCGAGAACATGAAGCTGTTAGGCAACAAGTCGACGAAATGCTCCGCGACGACATCATCCAGCCGTCGAAAAGCCCGTGGGCATCTCCTGTTGTGCTGGTGAAGAAAAAAAAGGACGGAACCCTAAGTTTCTGCGTTCGATTATCGTCGACTGAACAAGATCATGAAGAAAGACTTATACCCTCTTCCACAGATAGACGGCGCATTTGATCGGCTCTGCAACGCTAAATACTTCTCGTCGGTGGACCTCAAGTCTGGCTATTGGCAAATAGAAGTCGACAAAAGAGATCGCGGAAAGACCGCCTTCATCACGCCAGATGGCCTCTACGAGTTCAAGGTCACGCCATTCGGATTGTGCTCGGCGCCTGCAACGTTCCAGCGCGTCATGGACACGGTGTTAGCAGGATTGAAGTGGCAGACCTGTCTTGTTTACTTGGATGACGTCGTCATCTTCGCCGGAAATTTCGGCGATCACCTTAGGCGGCTTGCGACAGTACTCGAGGCCATAAAATCATCAGGGCTCACTCTGAAGCCAGAAAAGTGCCACTTCGCTTACGATGAGCTTTTGTTCCTAGGCCACGTCATCAGCAAATCCGGAGTACGCCCCGACCCGCGGAAAACAGCTGCCATAGCAAAGTTCCCGAAGCCCATCGACAAAAAGGCAGTGCGTAGATTCCTTGGCATGTGTGCCTACTACAGGCGCTTTGTCAAAGACTTTTCACGCATCGCTGAGCCGCCAACACATCTAACCAAATCTGATGTCAAGTTCAAATGGCAAACGCCACAGGCCGACGCATTTCAAGAACTAAAACGACGCATGCAGTCACTGCCGGTACTTGCACATTTCGACGAAGACGTCGATACCGAAATCCACACTGACGCCAGTACAGTAGCCTAGGCCTCGGTGCCGTCCTAGTCCAGAAGAAAGACTGACATGAACGGTTGATATCTTATGCTAGCCGGTCGCTGTCAAAAGCGGGAGGCAATTATTCTACAACTGAAAAGGAATGCCTCGCCATCATTTAGGCTACAGCAAAATTCCGCCCTTACCTATATGCAGGCCATTCAAAGTCGTCAGCGACCATCACGCGTTGTGTTAGCTAGCCAACTTAAAGGAACCTTCAGGACGTTTGGCGAGGTGGAGCCTCAGACTGCAAGAATATGACGTCACGGTAATCTACAAGTCCGGATGAAAACACTGACGCTGACTGCCTATTACGTGCCTCCATCGATCCCCCGCCGAAAGACGATGCCTTCCTTGGAATAATAAGCGCAGAAGACTTCACTAAACGGCAACGAGCAGACCCGGAGCTAAAAGGCCTCGTTGAGTATTTGGAAGGGAACACCAACGTAGTACCTAGGGCTTTTAACTGCGGATTGTCTTCGTTCACCTTACAAAACAACCTGCTCGTAATGAAGAACCAGTCCGCGCCAGCTACCTTCTTGTTGTTCTGTCAGCGCTGCGTCCAGAAATACTGTACGCCCTACATGACGATGCAACCGCCGGGCACCTCGGATTCTCCCGAACGCCGTCGAGACTACAGGAAAGGTATTATTGGCCGCGTCTGACTGCCGACATCGCCCGTTACGTCAAGACATGCAGAGATTGTTAGCGACACAAGACACCACCGACAAGGTCAGCAGGATTACTACAGCCAATCAAGCCTCCTTATCGACCTTTTCAGCAGATCATGATGGACTTGTTGGGACCGTTTCCAACGTCAACATGCGGAAATAAGTGGATCATCGTGGCGACAGACTATCTCACCCGCTTCGCTGAAACTAAAGCTTTACCGAAAGGCAGCGCAGCCGAAGTGGCGAAATTTTTCTTCCGAGAACATTCTGCTGCGACATGGTGCCCCAGAAATCCTCATCACCGACAGAGGAACAGCGTTTACAGTAGAGCTCACCCAAGCCATTCTGCAGTACAGCCATACAATACAAGCCACAGGAGGACAACTGCCTACCACCCGCAGACGAATGGTCTGACGGAGCGCCTGAACAAGACCCTCGCCGATATGCTAGCAATGTACACGGTCGTCCACTCTTAGAATGCTGCTCCGTGCTGCCGGCACTCCGCGGGGCGCCTCTTGTCAGGCGCCGGAGAAACTATTGCGCAGGTGCAGTGAAGCCGCAGGCGGGGCTTCGCGCGTAGTCTGCTACAGTGCGCCCTGTACTGCGTTGAAGTGGGCTTCAAATTTGCACTGCCTCCGCAGAACGCCGATCGGAGAAACGTTTCTGAATAAACAAAAGACTGCTGAGAAGCCTATCAGCTGCTTTTATCCTGTTGCAGGAACCGTAGCAAAGTTTCCTACATGCCTGGTGAAGTTGAAACACACAAATAAGCATACCGGGGAGAAAATGCGCGCCGCGTAATATTCGAAGCTTTATACTACTTCTGCAGCACTACGATCCGCCAATATTTTTAATTTTTGGCGTCTTGCTGAGTGGCTGGTAATAAGTGTTAGCAGACGACTGCTGTAGTCTGCTGAAATCTCGGCACAACGAAAATTAATCGGAGCGGAATAGTAATAGTGGAGGTGGAGCTACATTTTCAGTCTCCTATGTTACCTTCCCAGGTTCCCACAGATAGAGGTAGACGGCCAGGTAGACTTATCAGCGTTGGAAAACAATCCCTAAGGTTTACTAGGCCCTCAGTATTGTCCACATTCTCCACATACCCAATTCAAGATGTCCTGCTTCAATACGCCAGCCACATACTTTGAACTTAGTGGGAACACAGTACGGCATATTTTCCTGCGGCCACCTGTGAACTGTAAAATTCTTTGGAGGCACAGATGTTTATTAACTGCGGGAAGGTGAAAGCCGTTTGTGACTCATTCCACTGAGTTGAATTTGCTGCGCTTGAATTCATTTCGTGACAGATGAGAAGAGCAGTTGGCACAAGCGTGGCAGAGGGATCATGTGACACCACGACCCGCTGCACTGTGGTGTCACGTAATATTAAGGTCACGTGACCTAAAGTGTAACGGACGGACGCTAGTAGGAACAATTAAACGCTATTGCCTTAATAAATATCCTCTCAGCAACTACTTAAAGCCATGCAAAGCTGAAGACTGAGGTTCTGGTAAACCTTAGGGATTGTTTTCATTCGCTGATGAGTCTACCTGGCCGTCTACCTCTATCTGTGGGAAGGTAAAATAGGAGACTGAAAATGTAGCTCCACCTCCACTATTACTATTCTGCTCCGATTAATTTTCGTTGCGCCGCGATTTCAGCAGACAACAGCAGTCGTCTGCTAACACTTATTACCAGCTACTCAGCAAGACGCCAAAAATTAAAAATATTGGCGAATCGTAGTGCTGAAGCAGTAGCATAAAGCTTCAAACATTACGCGGCGCGCATTTTCTCCCCGGTATGCTTATTTGTGGGTTTCAACTTCACCAGGCACGCAGGAAACTTTGCTACGGTTGCTGCAACGGGATAAAAGCAGCTGATAGGCTTCCCAGCAGTCTTTTGTTTATTCAGAAACATTTCTCCGATCGGCGTTCTGCAGGGGCAGTGCAAATTCGAAGTCCACTTTAACGCAGTACAGGGCGCACTGTAATAGACGACGCGCGAAGCCCCGCCTGCGGCTCTCACTGCACCTGCGCAATAGTTTCTCCGGCGCCCGACAGAGGTGCCCCGCGGAGCGTCGGCAGCACAGAGCGGCATTCTGACTAAGAGTGGAAGACCGTGTACGTCGACGTCAAGCACAAGACGTGGGACGCGGTCCTGCCGTATGTAACTTTTGCTTACAACACGGCGGTGCAAGAAACAACACAGCTCACGCCGTTTAAGGGGGGACGTGGGGATCAGATCGCGAAAATCGCAAAAAAGATCGATTTTTGGCAACGACGCGTTTCGGTATATGCAATGCCTAATCTACATTGTATCAAAATGGTTTAACTGAAAACGCACTAAAAGTGCCCGAAAAAAATTAATTTATGAGTTCGTAGGGCGAGAAAACAGCTTTAAATCAACTGCACATTTGCCCGAGCTAAAAAAACATCCTTAGACACCTCGATTGTTAATGTTAACGGTTTGTGTAAAGTAAAAAATTCAGCATGTTTAGCGCCCCTAGGAGAGAAAGCACGAATTAAAGTATGCGACCACATTACAGTAGCTCCACTTGCGCGCTTACGCTGAAACTCGCTTCGATTGATTTTTCGCCCTCTGTGGCCATTTGTCGAACTTGAGAGTGTGCGGGGCCTGGCTTATGCTCTGCAGGTTTCTTGATTACCTGATTGATGACATGGATGTGAGCCATTGTAGAGCTTCCCTTCCTGAAACCTGCCTGCTCTCTTTGTTAGCTGAAATTCAGTGTTGCTCTTATTTTATAGGAGATTATCTTGGTGCATATTTTACATAACATTGGAAGTAAGCTAATGGGCCTAGAATTTTTCAATTCTTTAACGTCTCCCTTTTTGTGGGTTAGTGTAATGTTGGCATTTTTCCAGGGGGAGGCATACTGTAAGAGTCCACCTAGTAGCCTGTCCATTTCGGCTGCTGCTGATTGGATGCAGCTGCACGAGAGAGGAGACGAGCGGCCCTAGTCAATCAGCAGCGGCCGAAATGGACAGACCACTAGGCGGACTCTTGCAGAATCACCCCCCCCCCCCCATTCTCTGGTACCCTTGAAGTTGATAGGCAGTTCGTAGAAAGGGCCGCTGGTTTTTCAAGCATTATGTCTCTCCCATCTTTGCTTAAATCGACGGGTAGTCCATCTGCTCCCGCCGCTTTTTCCCGTTTCATGTCTTTAAAGGCCCTTTTAACTTCATCGCTAGTTGTAGAAGGAACCTCTCTAACCTGTTCATTACTACTTTGAATGGAGGTATTGTGGCTGCTTTGGGCACTATACAGGTCAGTATAGAATTGTTCCGCTGCCTTTACTAGACCTTCGAGATTGCCGGTATTACCTGTTCATTACTACCGTATTTATTCGCATAATGATCTCACTTTTTTGTCAAGAAAAGTTGACACAAATTCATGGGTGCGATCATTACGCGAGTTAAATTTCCCGCAAGAAAAAATTTTTTTCATCGCGCATTTGCTGCGGGATGGCAACAGGTCAACAAATAGGCGGCTGCCGTTGTATGTAGTGCGGGACACCAAAACAAAGATGGCGGCCGGCGGAGCAAGCCGAACGCCATGCCGAACGCACTGAACGCTATTTTTTTTTTCTTCTCGCGAGTACATTACGTGCATTGAAACAGTGTCTTCCGTATCAGTAATGAATAATATTGTTAATATCGGCACGTTTGCGGTAATAACGTAGCCATGTCCACTTTGAGGGGACACACACAGATGGGCGCGCTTAGCTGCCAGTGACATAGAAACACATGGCGGGCATACTGCGGAAACTGCGGCATTTGTCTTCACTACTATCCTAATACAGCACGTTTCCGCTATGGGTGGGCAAATATCTTACAAGCGTCGGCGTATGAATAGGGTACACTTCTAACGTATCAGTGCAAATGTGGCTACTATCGTTGCCGCTCGCGATTTGTTGCGTGGCCACGAGCGCAGACAAGAAGAATCGAAGGGCGCCTTTTTTGTTGTTAAGCACAACCATTATAAAGCCTACATATAATAAAGGCAAGTTTGGTTGTAGCTTTTTTTTTGTCATGGAAGTGCGGAAAGTGACGAAAGGAATGAAATGGGGCATCTACTTAAGAATGTTTGGTGCGTGCAGACCACCTGGTTTGTCTTGAGTCGTTCGCGTGGGATTCGACAGATGGTAAACGCGATCATTATTAGCTAGACTTGGCACACGACATATTGCTGCAGCAAGTTCGGGGTGCGATCATTACACGGGAAATAAAAAAAATCGAATTTCGATGACGAAATTTAGGGGTGCGATCATTACGGGAGTGCAATCATTATGCGAGTAAATACGGTACTTTGAATGGAGGTATCATGGCTGCTTTGGGTAATGTACAGGTCAGTATAGAATTCTTCCGCAGCTTTTACTACAGTCAACGACTGAATTTTCGGACGTCCAAATTTTCGGACATGCCTGATATTTCGGACGTCTTCGCGGCACCGCCAACGAGCCCCATAGAATCAATGTATAAGGACATCTGAAGTTTCGGACACTCGAACCCCCCGCCGTCCAATTTTCCGGACTTTTTGACGCGACGGAAGCTCCTTTGGCTCCTCACGCAGCGCCCTTGCGGAGAAAATCGACTTGCAGCCGAAGCATATCACCGCTTTGAACCACAACTAGCCGAATCTAGCCGTCACACACCGATTTGGTCTGGCCACGCTGGCAATGTTTATCCGCGCACTTCCGCCTCCGGAGCGGCGCCATTTCGTTTGTTTACGCCGGCCGCGTTTTGGCTAGCGTGGTGTGTTGTTGTGCTGTTCAAGTGTGCTCTGCGACGCTAGGCCTAGGTGCTTCGACGCTCGTCAGCGAGCTCCACTGTTCGCAACTTGAGGATTTCGCTTGCCTTCGATGGCCCCCACTCCGTCTTCGTCGTCCTCGCCGATGGCATCGAAGCGCAGAAAGCAGTACCGTCGGTTAACGATGGAGAAGCTGCCATTATTAAGCAAGTCGTGAGCGGCCGATCCCAAGCTGGCGTGAGCAAGGAGTTCGGCGTCAATGGACGACGTGATCAACGACCTCCGCTCTGCTGGGGTTTCCATACCCACGGAAATAACTTGTTGACGCTGACAACGAGCTCGACTTCTGCGCGGAACTGACTGACGAGGAAATAGTTTGTCAGGTTGTGAGGGATTCAGAAGACTCCGATGTTGAAAATGAGGAGCCAGTGCCTGAGCCGACTACAAGCGCCGAGTTGACGCGTGCACTGTTGACTCGTTCATCGGTGTACAGTGCTGACGTGACCCTTGCTCAGATCGAGGCGAATATAATCGCATGCAACTGGAACGCCGTCCAAACAACAATCAACAAGTTCTTTAAGCCAATGCAGCAATAACACCGGCCGCCCGACAATGCACATGTACATAATAAACCGGCAGTCGGCTGCATACAGTTTTTGAACGCCTGTTTCTATAGCCACTTCACTGATGCTTTGGCAGGGTTTCGGAAGCGTGGTACTTCGCCCTTTACCTCAAGATCCGATAAAAAAAGAAAAAGTGAGTTTTTTTTTTTTTGCATGCATTCATTTTTTCGGACTGCCTGAATTTTCGCACGTTTTTGCGTTCCCTAGAGGGTCCGAAAAATCAGTCTACTGTATATCTTCGAGATTGCTGATGATATGACCCTGTCTATCTTTCAGTGCATACATCTTGGTTTGTCCGATACCTAGTTTCCTTATCACTGTTTTCGGGCTGCATCCATTTTTTACTGCTTCCTCAGTCTTTCTCATATTAGAATTTTGAACATCCTTTATTTTCTCCTTGTTGATTAGTTTGGCAGTCCCGCAAATTTTATCTGATCTCTTGAGTTGGAAACTTTCATTCTTTGTTGTTTCTTTATTAGGTCCTTTGTCACTTGTGAGAGCTTACCTACTGGTTGCCTTGGGGCCTTACCTCCCACTACAACTGCTGCTTCTGAATCCAGCCTAGTTATGGTTTCATTCATTGGCTCTATGTTATCTTCATCTCTGTTCTAAGGCTGCAAATTTGTTTGAAAGAGCCAGTCTGAATTGACATGCGTTTACCCTTACTGCGTCTAGTTGACCTGTTTCTTAATGACCAATTTTACCCTTTCTCTCTTCAAATTGAGGTGAACCCTAGCCCTCACTAACCTATGACCACTGCACTTTATCCTACCTAACACTTCTACATCCTTCACTACGCTGGGACTGGCAGAAAGCATGAAATCAATTTTATTTATTGTTTCACCATTAGGGCTTTTCCAGGTCCACTTTCTGTTGCTACGCTTCCTGAAAAAGCTGTTCATTCTTTGTAGCTCATTCCTTTCCACGAATTTTACCAACATCTCTGCTCGAGTGTTCCTAGAATACACGCTGTAGTTGTCAATTGCTTGTTCACCAGCCTGCTTTTCCCCAACTTTTGCAATGAAGTTGCCCATGACTTCAGTCTGCACTTTTTCCATTGCTAATTCAACCATGCCACCACTCCCTGTCTAATGTCAAAGTAGCATTAAATGCAGAAAACTGCAGCTTTTGAGATAACTGCAATATCTTGAGCAAGTCAGCACACAATTAGTTGCATATCTACTAAATAACAATTTCCACACAAAAGCTCAAATACCTTTCCACATTGTTGTTTCCTGTCTTTGGTCACGTGAGGAGCATGCAATGTCACTGCCTTTTTACACTAACTTTCTTGTGGCCCTATCGTTAGTGTCGTCAAATATTGAGTCAGTGACATCATGACAAATATCTCAAAGCGCAGGACCGTAAAATCTGAGACTGTCAAGCAACACATCTATAGTCGAATACACCTTTAGATGACAGCAGCATTTGCGCCTCAAAGGTGCATGTACATGAGCCCCCACATCACGAGCAGGATGGCCGGTGACCCCGCTGAAAAAGAACATGATCGCCCGTGCTTCGAACTGGGCAGCACTTTTGAGTGGGAACATTTCTTTAGTTGCGGAAGCAATTGGCGGCCGCACTTCAGTCATCTGGATGGGGCCTTTCCTGTCTTGTCAAGTTTCACCTGACTACTGGTAACAAGGGGAGACACGGCCTCTTAGGAGCCGAAAATTTGCCCGAAAATCAAGTTTTCTGTAATGTAATTTTTGTGTTCCTACTACCATCCCACACCTGCCTGCAACTTTTTATTTAAAAATACCTCGTATTGATGGTGTAACAGCGATTTGAAGATTCGTTGGCACACCCACAGCCCTTTAAATTGTGGACAAATTGCGCTTATTTCAGCTGCCTATAACTCGTGAATGGCTCGCTCAACCGCGGCCATTTTGGTATCGTTGAAAAGCTCGCGCGATTGGCTTTTTTTTATCACTCGGTAAGCAACCCTGCGCTCGCCGCCTTCACAAGTAAAACGGGGGAAAAAGTGTGCCTTGAAAGTCGTGATTGGCCAGTTAGGATCACGTGGCTACGATGGCGTCATGTTATTGGCTTAGCGCACTGGACAGGAAAAATTGGATGGTAGAGGCACCATTTTGTCTTTGGCTGCGACCGCGCCCCCCACGACAAGCATGCCTGGAGGAGCGAAAAAGTTCCACACTGTGTATCAGTTCGGCCGAAAGCGAGCAGACAAGCATGCCTGGAGGAGCGAAAAAGTTCCACACTGTGTATCAGTTCGGCCGAAAGCGAGCAAAAAAAAATAAGCGTGCTAAGGGCACGACATCACGGGACACTGCAATGGATGAGCAAGCGACTTTCGTCACTAAGGCACCCGACAATGGCGATGGAGGTGATAGCGGTTCAACATCGTGCGGCCCGGGAACCGATGAGCAAGTGACTCGCGGTGCTGGTGCATCCGACAACGGTGGTATATTGCACAACTTTCCAACGGGTCAGCAAGCGATTCGCAGCAATGCTGGTGATAGCGATCTGCAGACTGACGGCATCCTTCGTGCCAACTCAGGCTGTGTGATAGCCGCGGCTCGCGGCGATGCCGGTGACAGCCGCACATACAATGCAATTACAGAAGCGAAAGCTTACGGATACTTTGAAGTAGAA
Source organism: Dermacentor variabilis (assembly GCF_050947875.1). NCBI lineage: Eukaryota > Metazoa > Arthropoda > Arachnida > Ixodida > Ixodidae > Dermacentor > Dermacentor variabilis. Next base: position 11,356,676 of record NC_134573.1, on the reverse strand, counting down.
AAGGAGGATTGTGTTAACCATGTGAGGAAATGCATGGGCACTGCACCCCGCAACTTATTACAGAAACACAAGGGTTTCTGTAACACAAACACAAACGAAGCTTCGGTGGCAAGGGGAGATTGACAGATGAGCTGGTTGACAGGTTGGCTGTCTACTATTTGCAAGCCCTGAAATCACATGTTGATCTGGAAGCCATGAGCCGCGCAGTGATGGCAACTTTTTATCATGTGACCTCCACTGACAGTTGTCCAAACCATGCCCTGTGCCTGGCTGGTGAGCAGTCTTGGTGCCCCCACAATGAAGCAAAGGCCCAAGAGGAGCCAGAGCCTAGGCACAAATATAACTTGCCTAGCGATGTGGCTGCAGCTCTTTTGCCAGTGTACCAGCGCTTGTCAAAAAAGAGCCTGCTGCAGAGGTGCCCAAGGGGAAGGACTCAGAATTCAAATGAGTCTCTGCACTCTAATCTGGAGCTTGCTAGCACAAGAGCAGCACTGGTCTCTTGTTGCAGTACAGGCAGCTGTTGCAGAAGCTGTGCTGTGTCTTAATGCCGGCGAGTATGCAGCTGCAGCAGTGCTAGCAGAGCTGGACATGAATATAACACCCAATGGGTCCAGTAGAGCAAAAGAAAAGGACTTGCTGCAGAGTACAAGTTCTACCAAAAAAAGGGCAGCATCACTTGGCCTTGCTAAGGCAGTAAAAAAAAGCAACATGACAGCATGCATCCCCACTACTCCCCTGGTTCATATTGAGATATAATGGCGGGGGGATCTGTGAATAAACGGAAATATTTTTGCCCGTTTTCTAAAAGCAGCATTTCTGATGTCAGTCTTGGAGCAACAATATACAGTCGAACCCGGCTATATCGAACTCGCAAAAAAACGCCTATCAGTTCGATATAGAGCATAATTCGATATAAGCCTGCTAAATAATTGGATGTCATAAAAGCACATACCATTTATAAAATCCCTTTATTGATGAAACTAGCTTAGTTTCGCACGAAATAGTCCTGCATTTTCTTCTGCTTGGGCAATTTCGCTGCGTGCGAGGCACGCACTTCCCCACGTTGTCTAAGGAGTCGGAGCAGCTGAGGCCGCAACATTCCGTATTCGCGCAGAAGCACCGGACTAGTGCGAGCGCACCAATCACTTCGGAGGATGTGGGCCAAAGACGGTCGTTGCTTTCCTCGTAGTGCCCATTTTCACTTGTGCTCGGCACGATGTCGGCAATGTAGTCTTCGTTTCCGGGCTCTCCCGTGGTCGCGACACCATTTGCGCTCACAAACTCGTCCACCGTTGATTCGTCAACAGCTTCCGGAAATTCTGACAGCTCGCTCCAAACTTCGGCAACAACGACAACGGCTTCGTCGCATTAATCAGAATTTACAGTCATCACCGAGCACCCGGAAGTCGGTACGGCTGAAGCTATTTTGGATGAACCACTCGTTCACGGCCGTGCGTACGCGTCGGGCGCCACGGGCACTACGGGCACCGGGTCGCGAGTTAGGCCGCTTTAGCCCTAATTTCCCCCTTCAAGATCGTGCCGAGAGTGCACCTCGGAATCTTGTACGTTGCGGGGACATCCGACTTGTCACCGCGTTCGACCCGGTTTATGATTTCGAGCTTCACGACGAAAGGCGAATTCTGCCGCTTCATCACGGCAACACTGCGGGAGAAGGCGCACACAATGAATCAGATAAGCAGCGAGACAACTCGCACTTTCGCCATCTTGCACGACGAGGGCACAAGAGCTTCTGATTGGCTGTATGAACAAGCGCTGCGGGCGGGCGGGCCAGGATCATTTTTTGTAGGGGGGTGTCGGCGGCTCCGAGGTAGCGCGGTCACGTAGGGAGAGCGGTTGGATGGAGCCGCGCCGCCGGATTTTCCCGTCACCGCGAGGGAAAGCCAACTTCCGGGGGCACTTTCCGCCGCTTGACGTTCGATATATCGGGAGCCGCTACTAGTTTTGTTCGATGTATGCGTAATTTTTGCTATATATACTCATTGTAACTATACCGTGTCCAGAAATTGTTCGATATATGGAATAATTCGATGTAAACGGGTTCGATATAGTCGGGTTCGACCGTATTCAGTTATACTTATCCTACAGCAGCAATTACTTCTTTGCCAGAAAAGTAGTGAATTGGTGAGTGAAGTAGGCCTAGAATATGAATGAATATTACACAAAATTTATAAAAATATTTCCTGGCCGCTGCATTAGCTTTTACTTTGACAATTTTGACATGCTCTAATTTTGGTCCAAATTTGTGAAAAACATTCATTCTTGCCTCGTTGGACCCCTACATCATCCTTGATCCATTTAGTATTCAAGCATTTGCCGTAATCACCACGAACATGTCCTAAAATGTTTTCTCGTTTTCTCAAAACGACATTTTTGATGGTAGTGTAGTTTTGAAGTGAAAATATCTGTAGTTCTACTTATCTTATTGCAATAATTCTTTTTTCGTCAGAAAGTTGGACAAATTGGGAGTGAAGTAGGCCTATAATGTGAACAAGTATCATTACAGACATAATGAAAAAGTAATTTATCCAGGGTCTTACTAATGCCTTCTGCTTACAAAAGTATGACATGCTGTAACTTTGGCATAAATCAGTTTAGAACATTCATTCTTGTAGCACTGCAACCTCTGATCATTCAACATCATTTTGATGTGCCAGTCTCCTTCATTAACAGCCAGCATTGTGAGAGAACTTGCCTCCAAATTAGTCCATACAAAAAATAACATGAATTGCTTATATTTTGAAAAGTACTTGTTGCATGGGAAAACCAATTGCATATTTGAAATCAGCATGTCAAAATGCGTAAGTGATGGAAGTTTGATTAAATTGTAGACACAAATAAAAAAAGAAAATTTAAGTGGGGTGTCCCCCCATCAACATGGAATTTAACCTGCTCGGTACAGTTTCTAGCCTATTAGCTCAGTCCTTCAATCCTTTATTTGGAGCCATTGCACTACACCAGAACAAGGTACTCTTTTGTAATCCACTGCTCCAAACTTGCCAATGGTCTCTTCCGATTCGCCTGCACCCCCTGAACCAATAGACCAAAGGTGCTCCACCCTGCCATATTTCAGCAGTGCATACTGCACTGCCTTCAAAAGGCTCAGCAAAGGTGCAGGGCTGGTCCATACATTTTTCTGCGACCTCCCCACTGACAGTGCCAATATACAGGTGTGAAGCAGCAGTGCAGCAGATGCAGCACAGTGGCATAAGCAAAGTTAAAACCAGGGTGTCACCAAATTACTTTTTCCAAATTCCCTGACTTCTCCAGGTTTTCCCTCACACTTCTAAGTGTATTCCGTGACTGTTATGCAGCTGAGGATTGCATTCAGAAATCACCATGCTAGTGATGAAAGTTGTGGGTGGTATTAAGACATAAAAAGAGGAAGAAGGCAAGCTATGGGTTCTCGCACAGGTTATGACTGAAGCAAACAAGCTAGTAAAATTGTAGCCTATCATTTGTGTTTGTGAAACATGTCCCTGCATTTATGAAGAGCCTGCCAGTGACCTCATTTTGTGGGCTGATATCAGTAGCCACAAGCCGGCTTAACAAGATTTCGGCATACTGAAAACAAGGCCTTGAGTGGTAAAGACAGGGCAATTGCAGAATTCTATAACTCACGCTGTTTTATTAGCCTTCCTTGGCTGCTGGAATTCTTTTACAATAAATCCACTAAAAACAATTCCTGCAAACACAGAACACTCACTTAACTTATGGCAGTGGTGTTACTTTCCAAAAGACTCAATTATTTCCTTTAACAAGGAAACCTCAACTTGTGCATGATTGATGACCTTTTGCCTCTTCAGTTCAAGCTCCTTTACAAGAGCAGCAGCTCTTTTCCTTCTCATGTCGACATCCGACGCATCCAATTGTTCGTTTTTTCCCTTTCAATTTATCCTTCCATTGGATTTTAGCACCACGGACCATGTCGGCCATCTTGTCTGTCATATCAACTGCTGCAACACCACCTGTAGCGGACACTCCATCGTAGACTAACTCTAGTGCTACAAGGGACTCTTCCTTTATGTTCTCCACGAGACATTCCTTATTTACCGAAAAGCCACGTTCCACAGAATTGCCATGCAAAAGGCAAAGGACAATATTTATAAACAGCCATAAGTGGTTCTTTATGAGCACTTGGGCAGAGTTCAAGCCATAATGTTTCCAACAGCTGCTCCTTTGTCAAATTCGCGCATGTGTGCTTGCACAGAGCTGGTTGAGCACACTTGTAGATATGATCGACCTGCCCTCTTTGCTTGTAGGCCAGTGAGCCACCTGTGTTCTACGAGCACTTGTAGTGGAATGGTTAGCCGCTTCTGGCCAGCTCGCACTGACTAGGTACAAGTAACTCCCCCCCCCCCCCCCCCCCCGTCAACCTGACCTTTAATGGCAACCTCTCCATTATCTTTTGTGAACAGGCTTTGATGAAAAAAATGCACTTTTCTTAAAGCTCACCATAGCAATCTGAGGTTTGGCGACCTTCCGAGGCCCAGTTTTGGCGGCAAAACCAATGTCAAAGGCAGCTATAGAAACCATGTTCTCAGAACTGTCAAGGTCGATCCTGAGCAATTAGGACAGTGCGTCAGCAGTGCTTAGTGTTTCTTTTGAAACAATTCGACCCAGCAGTGAGCGCAATAGGCCATCCAGTGCAGGTGCAGGAAAAGGAACCACTGGTTTCTGACTGGAACTCCGCTAGAAAAGCTTAGAGTTCTTTAGCAATAGAGAGCATTAAGGCCAGTTTAACTGGCAGAATCTGGTCAGCCACAGCCTTCTCAACATTGTTATACCTGCAGCATGTTTGTCGTTTTTTTTTTACTCTCTTTGAGCACTCGACACATGTGACTAAGTTTGGGAGAACTTTAAGCGTTCTCGCAATAACATTTCTATTCTCTAGCCACCTCACTGAGCAGAACTTCAGTGGCAAGACTGCTTCCCGTGTGGCTGATGTGATCAGTTTGATGTGCAGGCACATTCTTGAAAAGGTTTATAAGCTGCGAAGGAACACCACAATGTCTCATGGCATCACATTGTGTTGTTTTAAATGCACTGCTCACAACGTGCAATCCAGAGCTCCCTATGTCCAGAATATTCCAACTCTCATCGATGCAGCAAGCTCCTCCTTCAGGGACCTCAACAACCTTAAATCAAAGTTCAGGCCGTCCACTGATACTTGTAGGATTTTCGCCGGACCAATTTCCTCAGTAGCTTTTCTGAATGAAGCTACTAAATCTTTTGCACGAGTATGGCCTAAAAAACATCACGTCAGGTAGCAGGTTTTTACACAGGCGTCAGCTGGATGCCAGAACCTAATATATCCACTTGCTCTTTTTGCGCAATTTTGTTCAGGGAAGCCACAACCACGTGACACACCATCAAGCTTCGATAGCAGCCTGTTTCGAAAGTACAGGGCAATATTATGACAAACTGTATAGCCGACTATGTCCTTCCCAAGTTGAATTTTCTTAGCGATGTCACAAGCGGGAAACATCAGGCAGAAAAACGCGGCAGACGCTGATGCTGAACAAAATGATCCGTGTGTTGCTACAGTGTTCAGGCCACAAGTAATTTCAGCTTTAGTGACACTTCTTTACTGCAAAACCGTTTAAAGAAACTTTTACGTTCGGCTCAACGGCCAGAGGCTTCGCAGGAGTGCTTTCAGTGCTCGTGCCACGCACCACCCTATAAGCAGCAGCAGTCATGGAACAGGCAGACTGCATGCCGAGTCCTGCACTAAAATATCCACGAAGGTTCGTCTGGCTAGCACAATGGCCGAACTTTGGCTTAACTGGAATAATTTCAAGCCAAGCTAAGACATGCAAACACTTTAATGGCACGAGCTGTGTTGTGTAATCATTACATTTACTGTACGATGTCTATAAACCATAGTTGTGCCTTGCCGTCTTCCTACGCTTTTTCTCCGCCGTTCACCGAGGTTGAAGCCAAGGGAGCGACTTTATCAGCTTTGATCTAGGGTTAAGATTGTTTCCATGACTTGGCCAGGTTTTTGACAAATTCCCCGACTTTTCTAGATGGGTCCAAATTCCCTGATAATTCCAGGTTTTCCCACCTGGTAGACACCCTGTAAAACCTGTTGCACACATCTTCTGTTTCTATGCAATGCAGTGTGTTGAAATATCAGAAACCGACCATACCTGCATCGTGGGACCTCTCAAACTTGCAGACGGTGCACATTAGGCAAACAAAACATCAGGTGTGCACTGCATCGGCACCTCAGCATTTTTTTCCAGTGTCACGTTGCATTTGCACCACTGAAGCTAAGGGCCTGTTTACGGTCGAGCCACCCATCGCCACAATACGGGTGCGGTCGCGCAAGAAATGGCACATATCGAAGACTTGTGCAATTTTTTGTATGCCTGCGGTGTGGCAATGGACGGCTCGAGCGTAAACAGGCCCTAAGCTGCCATTTTTATGAACTTTCCATGCCTTGCCATGAAAGGATTCACAGTGGTGCAGGTGAATCGAACAGACCTAACAGTTTTGTTGGTGGCATTGTGGCACAGTCAGGTGATGAACACTCAGCCTGCTTCCTGGCAACCATTTCTGTAGTCTCCCTCTGGCACCAACAGGCCTTAACAGGTCACTCTGGTGTGGCTAAATTGGGAGACATTGCAAAGACAAAGTGCCGCTGAAATTGGCCGTGGGGTACACTGAAGCTTATGTCTTGCAAAAATGGCACAGCAGTACATCACACAACTTGCTCAGCAATGCATACAATTACAGACTACCACTTCCCAATGCAGGGCTAAAGTGCACTTCTCCGCTTCAGCAATGTTGATAAGATTCATTGCGAATTAGCCTCCGATGGCTCAGCTTTTGTACAACACGCATTCAACCAACACTGCTTAGTTACCACCAGTAATGAAATGATGCATTTGAGAAAAATACACGACTAAGGCCAGGCTATACTACCGATGCAATAAAACTCCTAATGGCAGTCTTGAATGACAGGTGTTTAACGTCGCAAAGCGGCTACTCAAAGTGGAAGGGCTACGGCTACGAATTTATACCACGTGACGTTATCAAACGCGCACCCAAGCCACAATACACGAATGTTCTCTCACTCGGCCACATCCGAATCGAACCGCTGACATCCTACTCGGCGAATAATTAAACAGTCGTCAGCGCGGCGGGTGATGTAGCAAATCCGTTTCGGCAAGTCATGACTATGCCAAGCGAAATATAAGGCTTTGTTAGCCGTAACTGCTACACGACAGCCAGTTATAAACCTTTTCAGGCAGAAGTATAGCAGTTCGACGCAGCATGGATATTAGCGTCATGTGCCTCACGTGCAGGCAGCACTCGCAATAATTATTTTTTATTAGCGCGCTGCCATTGCTTGCACGCCGGCGAAGGTGCGTTCGAAGTCAACGCAAGCTGCTAACCGCCCGTCATGCGTTAAGAAACCATGCTCTGACGAGACTTACCTGGCCAGTACGGCTCGACATCGACGCCTGCAGCCTTCAGGATGGTGCTGATCTTCTCAGCCTAAACAGAATAAGCGAGTGAAGGTCACATCAGGGCCAAATGTTGCAACGAAAGCCATGCGACTAGCACGCGCCCGGCGCTACTTACGGTGACGGCGATCTCATCGTCTTGGAGAATCAGGGCGCCGTACACGCAAGCAAGCTCATCGTTGGAAGGCATGATTACTTAATGGACTTGTCAAATGGTGTTGATGGCAGATATATTTAGTGCACGCTGCTGGATTAGCCTTAGCTCCCGGAGGAGAACGATGCACTTCTACCGTGATGGCGTCCGAACAGAAAAGGAAATTGCTCCGTCTCTACCGGAAACCGCGGGTGATCGCAATGGCTCAGTGCTGCCGCCGCTGCCGCCATGATTCTCACTTTTTAATCATATTTGTCACCTCAAAAATTATTACAGTTAAATAATCATCTAAATTTAAGAGAACAATAATTGTATTTTTAGGTATTAACTGTTATTTTGTGAAATAACTAATCGTTCAACGCATCACGTGATATTGCGCTCAGTGCGCGGGCGTATTCAATTTTGGTGCCACTCGCGTGGTGCCACACACCGTTCTTGTCGCAGTTAATTCAGCCGCGTTGATCACGCACGCTCACCGCGTCAGCTGGATGCGCAGAAAAAGAATACGCGTGTGTCTCCAAATGTGTTGTCGTTTTCTTTTCTGTCCATGTCCGCTGGCGCTTAATATGCTTTCCAAATCAAGGCCGCTTCATAATTGTTGTCCGTCCTGTTGCATTTGTTTCGTCCCCGTCGACAGTTTCTGTCACTCGAAATGTTAGCAGTTACGGCTTCACATTGCAAACAAATTAAAACACGTGTCTGAAGTAAGCTGATATAATTCGACATATAATACGGTTAATAATTAATAATTAAACGACGCACAAAAACGGATGCCCAACGTCGCAAATACAGCGATATGGAATGGACGAGTGCACGCTCAATTTACCCGCTGCCGCTGTCGGCGAGAACGGCGTCGTCCTCCATCGCACCAAGGTTATCGTACAGGAAGCACTTCGGAAACAGCCGTGGCACAATCGAGCACCGCAAAGCCTTCCACACGCGCGAATATTGGAAGACTGCACTCGCTTGACGTACCTGCAAAACGGCAACGGTCGTCTTGCTCAAGGTTGCACTTAATGCGCCGTAACCATCCACACTGCTGCACTGTGGATAGGAAGCACGGCCTCCTGTGCACGTAAAATTTACGGCGACGGTGTGCTACAAGTGCTTCGTGATGATGATGTGTTGTGTTTTGTGGCGCAAGGGCCAGGTGTGGCCAAAGAGCGCCATGACAAATGGTGATGTTGACGATGTATTATGAAGATGTGACTTGGCTGTAAAGTGGAGTAAAAATAGTTGCTGTAAAGTGCATAAAATCTACGTGATATAAAATTATGGCGATGACTAATGACGAATACTGTGAACATTAAAATCCATCGTAAAAGAATGAAATAGCATTGAAAATATATGAGATGGTAAAAATGGCTGGAGCACTGTTGCCTCGCCGGAGCCCTTGAAACACAAGGGCCTAGAGGCACGTGCTATACGAAAGGGCTATCACAGCGGTATCCTCTGAAGAGAGGACCCGCTATGAAGATGTGGGGCTAATAACATGCAGGACAACATCTTTCAGGAAACTTAGGACTGCGTTGGTATCAAATAGCGGTTCTGGGCCGAGTAACATTGCGGGATGAAGGGGGATCTGCTGCCGGTATGCTAGGGGAAAATGCTTCTTTCTCTCAGATTCGGCTGCCCGACACTCCAGGAGGACGTGGAGGACGGTCAGCCTCTCCCCGCATCTACCGCAGGTCGGAGGATCATTTTCATGGAGTAAAAAATTATGTGTGCCAAATGTGTGTCCTATTCTGAGGCGACAGAATAGGACATCTGTTCGCCGTGATTTTGTTACGGAGGGCCAAGAACCTAATTGTGGCTTTATCACGTGCAGTTTGTTATGTACTTCTGCGTCCCACTTACGTTGCCAGTGGTTTCGCAGTTTCCTTCTTAAAAAAGGCTTCAGGTCTGTGACAGGGACCGAAGCAGTAGGATTAGCTGCATGCAATGAAATTGATGTGGCCATCTGGTCTGCTAGAACGTTACCCTCAATGCCCCTATGCCCGGGCACCCAGCATATAATGACATGCTGGTTAGACATGTATGCTCTACAGAGAATGGAATAGAGCTCGATTATTACGGGGTTTCTGTGTTTACAGTGTGACTTCAAGGCTTTAACGACACTTAAGGAGTCTGTAAATAAAATTGTTTTTTGGATATTTGATTTTCTGATATGTTTCACAGCCGACAATAGTGCATGGGCCTCAGCCGTAAATATACTTGTTTCAGGGTGCAGTACACCGGATTCCGAGAAGGACGGACCAATGGCTGCGTAGGACACCCCGGCATGCGACTTAGAAGCGTCTGTGTAAAACTCTGTGCACGAGTACTTGTACTGGAGCTCCAAGAAATGCATTTTGATATGTGTCTCTGGCGCATGTTTAGTGACCTCTACAAAGGATGTGTCACACTCTATCAGCCGCCACTCCCAGGGCGGTACTAGCTTAGCTGGAGGCATTAGGCGTTGTTCGAGAATTGGGACATCCATTTCCTTGCTAAGTTCTCTTGCACGGAGTGAGAAAGGAAGTCTCATAGAGGGTCTGTTATTAAAAAGTGTTTCACACGTGAAGTCGTTAATGGTTGTAAAACACGGATGTTCCTTATTAGAGCGAACCTTGAGAAAATACGTTAAGCTGATGTTGGTTCGCTGAAGATGGAGTGGCCACTCATTTGACTCTACATATAAACTTTCAACAGGGCTTGTCCTAAATGCGCCAGTGGCCAGACGGATACCCAGATGGTGTACGGAATCTAACATCTTAAGCGCGCTCGGAGCGGCAGAGTGGTATACTACGGCACCATAATCTAACCGTGATCGAACTAGGCTCCTGTAAATATTCAATAAACACTGTCTGTCGCTACCCCACGTTGTGTGGGATAGTACTTTAAGTATGTTCATTGTTCTAAGGCATTTTTCTTTAAGATGTTTTAAGTGAGGAATGAAAGTGAGCCTGGAGTCAAGAATAACACCTAGGAATTTGTGTTCTTTGTTGACAGGAATTTGTTGTCCGCCCAGTTCTACACAAGGATCTGCGACCAGGCCTCTCTTTCTTGTGAAGAGAACACAAGAACTTTTGTGGGGGTTGACCTTAAATCCGTTTTGGTCTGCCCATTTGGACACTTTGTTTAAGCCCTGCTGTACCTGTCTTTCGCATACTGTGAGGTTGCAGGATTTGAAGCCTATTTGTATATCATCTACGTATACGGAATAAAAAATGGCAGGTGGTAGTGAAGCACGTAGCGTGTTCATCTTGACGATAAAGAGAGTGCAGCTGAGCACGCCTCCCTGGGGTACACCAGTTTCCTGCGTAAAGGGACGTGAGAGTTCATTGCCGACTTTTACTCGGAAGGTACGATTTGACAAATAGCTTTCAATTGTGTTCAGCATATTTCCACGGATGCCAATTTCCGACAGGTCTCGCAAGATCCCGTAACGCCATGCCGTGTCATATGCCTTCTCCATATCGAGGAATATCGATAGAAAAAACTGTTTATGTATAAAGGCATCGCGGATATTTCCTTCCATGCGCACAAGGTGATCGGTTGTGGACCGCCCTTCTCGGAATCCACACTGATAAGGATCGAGTATATTGTTGAGCTCAAGGAAATGTATAAGTCTGCGATTTATCATTTTTTCAAAAAGCTTACACAGACAATTAGTTAGAGCTATCGGACGGTAACTAGCCGCCAAGGAAGGGTCTTTTCCCTGCTTTAGGACAGGAACCACAATCGCTTCTTTCCATGTGGATGGGAGGTATCCCGAAGCCCAAATAGTATTGTATAGTGTAAGAAGTGTAACTTGTGCGTCAGTATGTAGGTGTCTGATCATGTCATACATGACTCTGTCTGGTCCCGGTGCAGTGCTTTTACATGTGTTCAAGGCAGCTCTCAACTCGGCAATACCGAAAGGCCGGTTATACGGTTCATTCTGCCTGGATTTTCGTATGATTGGCTTACGTTCTATTATTTCTTTATGTTTAAGAAAGGACTGGGAATAATTAATTGAGCTTGACACATGCTCAAAGTGCTCCCCGAGTGAATCTGCCTGGTCTTGCAGGGTTTCGCCTTGTGTGTTTACTAAAGGGAGGGAGTATGTTTGTCGCCCTCTTATTCTACTAACCCTGTTCCAGACCTTGGCCTCATCTGTATACGAGTTGATACCTGTTAAAAAGTTCTGCCAGCTCTCTCTTCTGGCCTGTCGGCGGGTTCGCCTGCCTTGGGATTTTGCTTTTTTAAAATTGATAAGATTCTCCGCAGTGGGGGAGGCGCGTAGCAACCCCCACGCTTTATTTTAACGCGATAGCGTTAAGGAGCTCGTGTCGCAGAAAAGCCGGTGTCGTCGGCGTCGGTGTCGGCGTCCGCGGCGTTGGCCGTGAGCGATAAATCACGGCAGGCACTTCATAAATAAAAAGCAACTTCCAAGATGGGCTGGGTGGGAATCGAACCAGGGTCTCCGGAGTGTGAGACGGAGACGTTACCACTGAGCCACGAGTTCGATGCTTCAAAGCGGTACAAAAGCGCCTCTAGTGAACGCGGTGTTACCTTAGAAGGCTCAGGCGTGCGTCGCTTGCTGAGGCGCGCATTTCGTTGTCGCGCCGAACGCTGCGTTGCTTGACGCTCACCGCGTCCGATGCGGGGCGCGTTGTCGCTGCGCCGTAGCCCAATACCCCTTGGCGGGTCGACGGGAACGCTGTCGCGTTCCACTCTTGAAGGCGAAGCTTAAGCATCCTCCAATTTTTGTTTCTTACGAGCGATCCTACAATCGTCGTTCCACCAGGGGACACGCCGTTTGCCTGCCAATCCATTTACTTGTGATATACATTTAGTTGCGGCATCTATGATGAAGGCTGTAAAGTACGCCACAGCTGCATCGATTTCTAAAGAAGACATATCAGCCAGCGAGATGTTAGTAAGAGTTCGAAATTTCTCCCAGTCAGCTGTATGTATCTTCCACCTAGGAGCTTGTGGAGGAAATTCATTTTCTTTAGATGTTCTTAGCAGTACGGGGAAGTGATCGCTCCCATAAGGATTGCTCGTAACTTCCCATTCGAGTTCGGGCAGTATAGACGCGGAGACTATACTAAGATCTATTGACGAAAAGGTTCTGTTTGCAAGAGAGTAATATGTGGGTTCTTTCTTATTGAGAAGGCACGCTCCAGAAGAAAAAAGGAACTGCTCAACGAGACGACCTCGCGCATCAATACGAGAGTCTCCCCACAAGCTGCTGTGTGCATTGAAATCGCCAAGAACAAGATATGGTTCTGGCAATTGATCTATCAAGGACTGAAATTCATGTTTGTTTAGTTGGTAATGCGGGGGTACGTAAATCGAACAAATAGTGATGAGTTTGTTCAGTAGGACAACTCGAACCGCTACTGCTTCGAGGGCCGTTCGTAGCTGTAAACATTGACACGCAATGCTTTTTTGAATTACAATGGCAACACCGCCAGATGATGCCATAGCATCATCGCGATCTTCGCGGAAAGTTATGTGCTGTCGTAGAAAATTTGTGTGTTTTGGTTTTAAGTGTGTTTCCTGTAGACACAGCACTTTTGGATTGTGTTTTTGAATGAGCTCTTGCACGTCATCAAGGTTCCTAAGCAGACCTCTGACGTTCCATTGAATAATTTGTGTATCCATATTGAAAGTAAATATGTGCTGTGTGTATGGAAATGGAGGTGATGCTTTAGGTTACAGGGCTCTTTCGAGGCCCTGTAACGGGAGTTCTGCCCTTTCTGGAGCGTTCGAGGGAGCCTCGCCGCTCCTTAGGCGCTTGGCGCGCCGTGGGGATAGGTGTAGTGTCCATTGCCTCTTGTGAGGCGCCGGACACCTGCTCTTGTGAGCGAGAAGTTACCAGGGAAGGTCCCGCCTTGGGGGGCAAGACCCCTGTGCCCACCAGCCCGGAGGTCGATGGGGCTCCCTGAGGGATTTGGCTGCGCCGGCTGTTGCTAGCGCTGGAAGAGGCCGGGGAGGTTGGGGCAGCCTCGGCTGCGCCCACCTTCGGGGTTGATGGTCCCTTCTGCTCGGGTGGTGGGGCAGCGCTAGCTGCGACCACCATGGAGGCAGATGGCGTAACTGCCGACTCACTGCTTGTGGGTCGGACAGCCGCCGGAGGCCGTTGTGGCGCTGCCCCCTGACGCGCCACATCGGCAAAGCTTTTCCTTGGCGGGTTTGCTACCCGCCTTCGTGCCTCTTTGAACGATATATTCTCTTTTACTTTTATGGTTACAATTTCTTTTTCCTTCTTCCAGGAGGGGCACGACCGCGAGTACGCGGCGTGATCCCCGTCACAGTTCACACAGTGGAGAGAGTTCTTACAAGCTTCAGTGGCGTGTTCAAGGGCACTGCATTTCGCACATGTTTGGCGGCCCCGGCAGCTCTGCGAACTGTGGCCGAAACGCTGGCATTTGAAACATCTTAGGGGATTCGGTACATATGGTCTGACACGGAGCTTGATGTACCCGGCCTCTACAGACTCGGGCAAAATACTTGAACCGAATGTGAGTATTAGGTGCTTGGTCGCAATTTCTTTGCCATCCCGCCTCAGCTTAATTCTCTTGACATTGACAACATTCTGTTCACTGAAGCCGTCCAGGAGCTCAGCCTCTGTCAGCTGGAGCAGATCATCATCCGAGACAACGCCGCGGGTGGTGTTCAGAGTACGGTGTGGAATTACTGTCACGGGAACATCCCCAAATGACACTAAGCTGGGCAATTTTTCATATTGTTTCTGATTATGAAGTTCTAAAAGGAGATCACCACTTGCCATCCTTGTCGCCTTGTAACCTGGTCCAAGGGCCTCAGTTAAAGACTTTGATACTAGAAATGGGGAGATTGCACGCACTTGTGTTTCTGACTTTTCCGAGTGAATCACATGGAATCGTGGGAAGTTGGGTCTTTCACGACCAAAGAACTTGAATACATCTTCGGTGCGCCCTCTTTTCTGAGGGCGATCAAGAAGGGAAGGGAAGGAACTAGCCATAGAATAATGTAATTTTCGGCGATAACGCCAACCACCCACCGTGGAGCCCTACAAGGGGACGTTACAAGGACTGTAAAAAACCGGTCCTGCAAACGCCAGCTGTACGTTATCACTATAACCAAATATGAGATAACCTAGGTTGGTTATTCACACAAGGTTAACCCTTGCTGCCTGGAAAAATTGGAAGTAAACGGAAGCTAGGAGAAGACAGGAAAGGTGGAAAGCGAGAGAAAGACGAAGGTTGGAGGGAGAGAGAGACAGGAAAAGGCAACTACCGATTTCCCCCGGGTGGGTCAGTCCGGGGGTGCCGTCTACGTGAAGCAGAGGCCAAAGAGGTGTGTTGCCTCCGCCGGGGGGCCTTAAAGGTCCGAACACCCGGCATCGGCTCAACCGCCAGGATCCCCCTTTCCCCGGACACGGCTAAGCCGCGCACGGCTACACGCGGGAGGGTCCAACCCTCGTGTGCTCGGGTACGTGGTGTCGCAACACACCAAACGCCTGCTGACGCAGACGCCCCTGCGGGGTACAAGTGCTTCGTGCCGAAGGACATGTACCCTCTCCGACCTGGATCAAACTACAACAGTTATTTCCGCCGTTCAAACGTGACGAAAGCACAGCTAGCCCTGCAATTCATTACGGCGCAAAGCAAGTCGTGAGGAAAAGTGCTTGTACGAAGGAAATGGTGTGTCGATCCACGTCGGTGTTGCGGGAAAGGGTAAACAGCTGTTGCTCGGTAAGTTCACGAGAAATATCGTCTCGAACTCGTGCGTAAGTTAGCGACATGCCTGAAGCTTGTCATGGGAAAACGTATCACGAGCTGAAAGCAGAATTTTGTGAAACTAGAACGGCTTGGTGCAGACTATGGCCACGCTTTTGAAAGCCCGTTTCACATATGCTGTGAAATTGTTTGCACTTGCGGATTTTGTGCGTACGATTTCTCGATGTTCGGAATGCGGAACTTCTCTGCGAAAACGCACGTGCGCCGAGTACGGGGAACCAATCACAACGGGGTTCGTAGACACGTCACTGTGGCCTTCCTGCTTAAAGTAACGCACTCAAACAGTTTTTAAGTTTCTTTACTTTGTTCTTACCGAACTGACGCCGAGAATAAGTCAGTCCTCCGCTCGGTGCTCGCAAATGCGAAAATCGCAAGCTGCCGAGCTCGGTGCATGCGGCAGTGCCAAGTTCGCTTTTGCGCAAATCGTATATCTGCAGAAACTGCGTGCAGTCGAACCACGTGGACCGGAAAGTCTGCGCGGTGCGTTACCGACGCGTACAGGTGGAGGAGCGACTCCATTTTCGGCCCCGCGCACACTTTATGTATATAGGTGTATATACATAATGTTTCGGTCGGAGAAATATATACACCAGAAATCCCAGGTCGGCCTATTGTGTCTAATAACAACATACCTACTGAGCTACTATCTAAATTCTTAAATCACCACTGTTCAAGACATGCCACACTTCCTTCGAATTATCGACGACATCAACGCCAACCAAATCCTTTCCGACCGCGCTATTCTAGTCACTTTGGATGTCATTTATTAACTTATTAACTTGCGTTATTTAACTTGGGGTGTAAGCCCGAAAGCTAGGTTTCAATCGTAAGCCATGTGGAACGCGTCTGCATCGAAATGGGAGCCGGGTCCTGCGGCGACTGGGGACAGCAATACCGGTGAGTCGTTTAACATCGCTGCTTCAATCGCTATGTAATTTATTCGTCTCGTTAACTTACAGGCGGAGGCAAGTCAACGAACTAGATGCTGCGTTACATATGGGCAGTCAGGACCCTCCGTTGTTGTTTCCGAAATAAACTTTCAGTTGCGAGGCCACCATTATACACACACTCACGAAAGAGAAAGCGATATCGGAACGCGCGTCACATTCTTCATCTCGTTGTAGCCGTAGCCATAAGTGACTGAGTTGCCTTATCAATATATATTTTTTTCGAGTCCGCAGGCAACTTCTTTTGTTCACAGAACCGAATAACCTTTTGATAAACTGAAGCTAAAGTACTGAATTTAATGTATTAAATAGTTGCACACATAATAATTCACCCATATTTCGTATTTGTTGGTTCCAAATGTTCTTGCTGTTCAGTTTGGCTTACCTCAGGACATTTCTTTTTGCAGTAGTGAAGCGGTGCATCACGTTCATGCACAAAAAGAATGCATCATTTCTAATAGCTTCATGTTGTTCATCTATTTGCTTGTGAAATCAGCAGTGTGATCTCTTCTAGTGTATAAACGAGCGCACAAATGTTCTTATTTGTGATCTTAATAACACTTAAGCTGTTGACATGCATTGTAGTTACGCAGACATCAATATTACGGAGGGTAACCATATTTATTTACCATGCTGCTTAAGCACCCTAGAACAAACAGTGTACATTTACATGTGTTCTGTAGTCACAAACCACTGCAATTTATATGTCGCACCTTTTCGCATTTTATATTGCAAAATTGTGCTTATTCAATTTCTGATGCAGTCAAAATTTCTGTTCCAGACATGCAGTAATGAGGATGGCGGCAGTATAAAGCAACACACTCCATGCACTAAATAGAAGCTGCTGTCTGCTACAACAAGGTCATTGTGTGGACTTCGGCTGCTACTACAAGGTAAACAACACCTGGTTTAGAAATAAATATGCTTGATATATGCTGTATTGGCTTGCTAGTCTTGAGTTACATGTGATTTGTTTGTAGCAGATGATATGAACGTTTGTTGATGTTTACAGTTCAGCATAATTGGTTCGAATATGAAAGAAAACACTACATGAGTGTATAATCTCTGCTGTATCTCATGTGCCATAGTCCTGCCCCAACAGAGTATGTGTCGAGTACATCTTGGTCATCATGGGAGCCCCCATCTACATCAACAGGAAGGGGCTGGAGCTGAATTCGCAAGACCACGAACGACCTACGGACGACTGTTTCAAGAGCGAAGAGTCTACGCCATCATTTCACCAGCACGGATATTGGCCGAGTCAACCAGGTACCTCAACAACACAAATGTTGTGTCTTCAGATGCACCTTCAACCTCTGAACAAGCACAGACGACGCTGGCTAAGAGTGTTCTGTCAGCTTGCCCTTCCTTAGTGAGCTTCCTGGCATTGCCAATTCGTGCCAAGTATAATTTTGTTTCAATAAATGTGCCAGGGACGTGGTCTATGTGGACGCGGCGGAGTACGCAAATGGACAGAGTATGTTGATAGTTGCTACGAGTCTAGAGGGTGACTGCAGAGTTAGTGGGACGGTAAAAACATGGAAGGCAGAGGTGGCGGAGGAAGCTGCCTTAGCAGTGGCGTAGCTAGGTCGTCTGGCACCCGGGGCCCATAGGTCATCTGTCACGCCTCCCCCCCCCCCCCCCCCCGCGCCCCGGCTGTAGTCAAGGAAGGCGCGGATATCGACAATTTCCGGGTTTCAGCACCAGTACAGCCGCCTTCGATACCGCGCACGTCCCCATGGTCCCCCTCTCCTTCGCTTTCTTGCCCAGAGATCGCGAATGCAGCAGGTATTGGCGGCGAGGAGTTAGGCAGTCGCCATCTATCGGAAGCGCCTCGATCGCTTAGTATGAGGGATCACGCGGCGCGCTCCTCATAGGTTTTGCTGTCAGCGCTCACTGAAAACACCACGCGCGAGCTCTCCCGGCCATTTCTGTAAGTACTTTCGAAGCGAGAGAAGGTTTTTACTGTCTAAATTATAATATTGGGCAAACTGAAAGCACAGAACCGTTTACAGACGCTATCTCTTTACCGAATACGTACAATGAACGCCACTGTGCGCGGTCGCCGCGATGGAGTCTCGCGAACCGGCTTCTTGCGTGAAAGGTAGGCAAACGCTGAGAGCAAACTATGTGAAATATGTTCTTATAGTGTTTGTATAGCTAAATTGAGCATAATAGAATGAAGCCTCAATGCAGCGATCGCACAGCTTCGCAGTGACCGACTGCGCGTCTGCGTGCTTGTCCGCGCACTGTTTCGCTTTCTCCGCGCGAGCCTTTTTGCACCGTGCCATGAGCTTTAGGCCGCAGAATATGAGCATTTGACAATATACAAGCAACCATTGTTGCGTGGGCGCTATCAGAGCTGTTAAAAAGTAATTTCATTGTAGAGACTTCGACGCCTACGGGGACTGTGATGTGCCGTCACGACGATTCAATCTTTTTTTTCTGAATTCTTGGGCGTTTCAATATTATTTCTCGAGTTGCATAGCACTGTATGTTTATCGGTGTTCTCAGGGTGCGATTTCCCGATGGTGCTTTATTATTGTAATCCAGTGCATTATTTCATAACACAAACATAACCATATGCCATGCTTTCTTTTTTATGTCGCTCCCTTTCCACCCCAGCGAACTTGCCAGTATCTATAACATCGACAAGTTCATAGAACAAACCTTCATGACATTAGTCGGGCAGCGGACTCGGGAGAGCGTCTCAGTGCGCGTTTTTCGAACATCGCAGACCCGGCGCCGTAGCAGAAATCTTTCTCGCGTCTGTGCTTGCTGCATACCCGAGTTGTAGCCGATGACTGTTTGCCGGTTTTATGTTTTGCGAGCCAAGCTTCACGCAGCTTCTTGTGCTGCGGCTACGTATGAATAAGGCTGACACCGGGCTCCGTTGCGTACGTCCGGCACTGCGGCACCAAGCAGTAGCCTACCATGTTGCGCGCCTTCAAAGGCAGCCACTACCTGTTGTAGTGCTTTCAATCGTTGTAAAGTGGACACTCGAAGCGGGAAAATCTCGCCAATAAATGAGGACTGCAGCGTACGAGGGAACTTAAACTCTCGTTTCCAGCTCGCTTCGGCGCTCCCGAAGCAGCCGACGCGGCCGCTATGTCCACGTGATCCCTAACAGCACGTCACGCCGACGGTGGTGCCAGCTTTTCCAGTTGTGCAACTCGAGGCCAGTACACGCTGTTTTTTCTGCACCAAATAACACAGGGTGCTGCACTGATAACTTGTGATAAGCACATGTGCGCATCTTCTGTCAGACTGTAAGGCTTGGCAACCAATACAAATGCGGCATCTTGGCAAATACGGCTCACGTCACAAGTAAAAAAAAAATTATGAAGTTTTAATTACAAGTTTTAGCGGCAACATAGCATTTGCAAAATTGAAGGCCGACATTCATATCTTGCCCAACAACAACTTCACAAAAATCGTCGTAGGTACTATGGCCCGCGGTATTTTGGCTATGGGCAGCCCTGAACGAAACCGAAAATTAAATTGTGTCTCAGTGACGCTGATCTCCCTACCATATTAGAAAAACGGAAAACCCCACCTGCCTCCCTGCTGCGCGGGCGCCAATGCTATGACAATTACGAGTTCTCTTCATTCTGATCAATAAAGCCTTGTTTTTATTTGCTGCTATGCGGACAAAAGTGATTATCCAAGCTGCGGTACCACCAATAGATTGGGAAAAGAATAGAGCACGCTTTGCGTCGATTCTTGGCGTCACCATGAAGCCTGTGCCAGCGAAACCTGTTCGCCTGCACTCGCCACTGGTCCACTATTCTATATTTCTTTTGGCTACTGCCATACTGGGCGCCGCCCGCCGTGCCAAAGTACTGTAGGTCGTAGCACCCAAAATGATGTTGTTTAAAAAATTTTTGTTGAGTTAATAATATGACTTTGAGCCCTCAATTCTTGGAATTGAAGTGCTTCCTCTATAAGTACTAATTAAGGAATTATTAAGGATATGGTTATTACTTATCTGCCATATTTTTCGCGCTACCGAGTTCCTAGTAATCGCAAAGACACATAACTTCATAGAGTATCGGGAAATATCCTTACAAAATTCACGTTTTTTTTGTTGTAAAATTCTGTGCAGCTGACACAGACACTGTACTTGTGACATGAAGTCAAACAACAACAGTTTTCTGAAAATTTGGAGGGTAAGAAGGAAAGCGTGAAATATAGCGGCAGGTTTCGCCAGTAGGAAACTCTATGGGTTTCGCAGCGGCTTCTTGGAGCGAGTGGGAGAGGGGAAGTAAAAAGCGAGTTGAACATCGCGGCGACCGCGACTATATACAGCCTGTCGAGTCATACGCCGCCAAACTCTTCGGCCGCGCCGAGTTCGAAGACGATGCAGAGAATCCCATTCGCGACTTTTGACGGCCGCACTTATGCAACGTCGCTCTCAACGAACGCTTCGCCGTAAACGCGAACGCCGGGCGCGCTGGTTGAACGTCCTCTTTCTACTGCCCTTCTTCGTCTTCGCTGCGCGTTCTGAATGGAAGAGGGACCCAAGAGCCTCAACGCTTTACAGCATGAACACACGGCATGAGCGCACCTCACATGAAACGTTCCGCTAAGGCGAATAGTTTAGCGACCCCAGCAAAAATTCTAATACAAAAACTAATAGCCTATGAGGTTATTGACACTAATACAGTCTATTATGTCTATTAGTGTATTAGTCTAATAGATCTAATGGTGTATTGGCCTATTAGTCTGATAGGTCTATTGGTGTATTAGTCTAATAGGTATATCGGCGTATTAGTCTAATAGGTCTATTGGTGTGAAAGAAAAGGTGTCAATGCACCGGTTACAGAATGAAAAACAGGCATAATTGCTAGGAGCATTTATTAGCACACAAATATTTTTACAGATTTCTCTTTCGAGATCTTCGTCAGGTCAGCAATCTTGATTGCCAGAGCTTTTACTCCACCACTTCGACCAGAGAACGTCCTTTTGGAGTGGTCAAAAAAACCTGGGTAGAAACATACACACATATAGAAACATTTAAAAGCACGGTACTTGTTTTACCACTAAATGTTTAGGCAGGCAATATTTGCTTCTAAATTGGAATAATATGGCCCCGTAATTTCCAAACTAATTTTAGGACAAAGTGTGATATGCTTAGTTCGACATGTTTATCATAAAGAAAAATGACGCCATCTGATATGACAGAACAATTAGACAGCACATAAAATGCACCAAAGATGTTCTGTGAGTTACATCGAAACTGTAGGCAGATAAGGAACAACTGTAGACAGAAATCTTGCACAGCATTGTTGGAAACATGCATGTCACTGCTGCTATGCGCACAACAATCGGCCCAATCACACTGTACTGAAGTGCATCCACCATTGAGATAAAAAGAAACAACTTTATACTATACTATAGAAGCATAAATAAGTAAAATAGTTACCTCCAAATGGAAAGGAATCGGCGCCGGCGAAAACACATCACATTGATGCACGCTGATAGATCCACGAAGCACAGGGGTAAAAACAGTTGCCTTCCGTTGTTTTGAAGTCACACAACACTCATATCTAAGTATTATACTGCAGGAATAAGATTGCGCAGACGCCAGCACCTCGGGTTCCTTAAAAACACATCGTTCATTCACTAAAAATCGCGCACACCTCGCCTTGACATGGCTACAGTACACTGCAACATGGCAGCCGCCAATACACACGTGCTGTGCGTAACTACGGCTGACTATGGCTGTACTTTTGCGATCTTCCCGCCTGCCGTGTTCCCTTCTCTGCAATACTGCTCATTGATGTCGATAAATATTACGGCCTTTTATATGCGGTATTAGGTTATCAATTTAGGTTACAAGTTTAACACTGCTTTATGCGCACTTCAACAGAAGATACGGGACTAACGAAACTTAAGTGGCAAACAACTATGGTTGCTGCAATTGCACCATCGTTCGTAAACCCACCGGGCACCGCGACTCTGCCTTGCAGGTCACGGCTGGTTGTTCGTTGTGCGTTTTTTTTTTTCCGTGGCGAAGTATTTGCTGTGTTGTAAACACTAGCTGTTTCCTCACGACTCATCGCGACGAGGCTCAACAGAGGCCTAGTTATGAGACGTCGCCAGTGAAACAAAATTGACAAGACCATCTAGGCGCGCGTCCATCGCTTTCGTGTATATCGCTGGGAGATAAGCTTAGTGCGATGAAACTAATACAAACGTGCGAATGCTGTGTGCTGCACATTTTGCACAGCAAAATTCTTAATTATTCAGCGAATAATCAGATACCTCTCTGCAAATGGTCCCCAATACAGACTTAATTTTTCATAAACTTTCACCCTCGCATTAAACAAGCAGCAAAAAGGGGTAACAGAATTCAACAATGCATGTTGCATAACAGACCAGCAACAATCTGTATAAAGTCAATAGGACGTATCAATCTAATAACAAATCTAGCAGACATGCAACAATGTTTGTATAAGACTAATACGCCTAATACATAGACTCTATTGGTCTTATAGGTCAATCAGTACAACTAATAGAAATTTCTATTGGTCTAGTACAAAACTTATACAACTAATACAAAACTGTATTAGACTAATACAAACTTCTATTCGAATTTTTGCTAGGGGACCATTTTGCGAATTAAATTTTTTAGCCCGCACATTCGTGCAATTATTTCGTGGGGTGTTGATAGAGCTGCAGCCGACAATTCTGTGGCTCAACGCGTCGGGTACATGTGCTCGGGCTACTGGATACTGGAGCATTCTTTGCCATTTGCGCCCAGTCAAGCCGGCAGAAAGAGGGGTGTCTTCAGGCGTATGACACCTCGCCCCCCCCCCCCCCCCCCACTGGCCCCTTGCACCCGGGGCCCACGGCCCCCCGGCCCCCCCTGTTGCTACGCCAATGTGCCTTAGCACTGGCAATAGCCTCCACGGAAGATAACATCGTAATAAGCGACTGCAAGACAGCCGCCAAGAACTATGCAAAAGGGAGAATCTCGCCGGAAGCACTGAGAATTTTAAACAACTTTCGTGAAGATCGCGACATTCACATTATATGGGCACCCGCACACTCCTCCCTTCCCGGGAACGAAATAGCGCACAACCTGGCTCGAGAACTGACAGGCCGAGCAGGTGACACGCATCAAATACTGGGAACGGAGAGAGACCGGATGACCAGCTTTAACGAGATCACCAAACACTATAAATTGGGAAGGGCCCATTTCCCCCCGGCACACTCCTCGTTAAATAGACGGCAAGCGACGGCATGGCGCCTCTTACAAACAGATACATATCCGAACCCGGTGGCCTACCACCGCTACTACCCGGACCTTTACACGGATAGATGTAGATTCTGTGAAGAAAGGGCGGACCTACAACATATGGTTTGGGCTTGTACTCGTACACTCATACAGAATAAAATAATTAAGACCAGAGAGCAGTGGGAGACCGCGTTGCTCAGCTGTGCACCGGAAGACCAACTCAAGGCAATCCAGCAGGCCGAAGATGCCGCCAGGGCCCAAGGGCTCGAGGCCGTCATTTAGGTAGAGGCCTAGGTCTCAAATCTGCTGTGCACAAATAAAGTTTATTCCTCCTCCTCCTCAATAAATGCAAGCTTTTTTCATTCCACATTTTTGTTAGAGATCATCCCTATTCCTCATCCAAACATTAAAGGTCAACCCATTCTTTGCTCATACTTAATGCCAGTCACTGTCTAGAAGCATAACATATCTGTAGCAGCACTTTCTAGTGTATGTTGCCATGTGCAATTCCTCTCCTGAAATAGCTGATGCGGCATTGGCGTGGGTCTTGCATTAACCTTTACACTGTGTGCTATGTAGCATTTAACTTTTGTTAATGTTTTTGGCTTTCAGTGCTTTAAAGGTAGGGTGGCTTCTTTCTTGAATGCAAGCTTTCTCCTTCCCATATTGAATTCCTAGTTTCATTCAGGATTGCTATTCCTGCTCGATAGCCTGTGTTTTTGTGCAAGCTACATTGAAGTGCCCTCGAACTCTTCCCAACATACATCTAATGTCTAGCATCCTGGGCCAACCTTCAGGTCAAGCTTTGAAGCTGCCGTCAGGTTTCGAACCAAGCCCAATCACTTTCTGGCTTCGTTCTTTTCCTCGTCTTGCCATTTCCGCCCTCATTTATGTTCGTCATATTGAGACAAATATGTGGTGATTTTTTATTTGTGTGTATTTTGGGCAAAATCAATTTCAAATAAAACGGGCCACTGAGCGATTGTTATGGCCTAATTTTTTTTGCACTCATTGATTAGGCAGACCTACCTGCACGGCTGCATGTATACGGCAACTGAGTTCTCGTCGGATGTTACATGAATATTTCATTAATAAACTTCATATACATTTCTGCATTTCTGCAGCACAGACCCATTGCGGCTGCGACTATATTGAGCTGCATGGCTGTTCACAGTATCATTACGGAATAAAATCTGCCAGTCTTTACTTAATAAATAGTCAACATTATGAATAAAAGAATAATTTTGTATATTTTCTAAATTTAAGTACTTCCTGGCTTGCACTGTCGTGTTCTTATAAGTTTGGCAGGCCTAAATATCGCAACAGACCATCTAAGTGGAGTTATTTGTTAGCCATTACATATTCACTGCATTCGCCTGCTTTCCACATGGCTACCAATAATCAGTAGATATGATGCAGGTTCTTTATATTTGGAATTGGTGACTTACCCAAAACCTCATAGTACCCAAAAGAAAATAAAGCCATTTCATACATGCAACAAAAAGTTTAATGCAACCATAAAAGGGAAGCAAATCGTAAAGATTTAAGTTAGAAGCTAAGAGTAAAATTGCATTTTGACTTGACGTGAAACGCCGGCTACAACAAATAAAGGAGTGCCACGAAACAAAGCAAATGCAAAAAAGTATTGTTCATCCAAACAAAACATTTCACTGTTGTAGCAAGGTGAGACGATGAGGGAAGCAGCACTGCACTCACCCCAGAAACTACAGGCTTGACCGAAGGGTCCAAGACATCTCGAACATAATGTACACACTTGGCCAAAGAAGCGGGGACTATATCGAGAAGTTGTGTTCTGGCCACAGAAAAGGGAGCTCACAGGCCATGCGTTAGAATTCTGTGGCATGGTGAAGTTACAAAACCGTACACTTGTAGCGATGTGTTGGCCAGGTTTTGATTGGTTGCCCTGGTCCAGTGAAGTCTTGACGGCATGTATTCAGCACAAACCATGGGGCGACCTTCCTACGGGGCTTTCCTCCATGTTGCAGCTATTGCCATCATTTTTATCAATCGGGGCTTCGTCGTCCGCAGTGATTAATCCCTTAGTACATACAAATAGGTCCTTTAATTTTCCAGTTTTCTTGCCTTAAATGCCCTCGTACCTATTGCAAGCAAACGGGGAAGATAGCATCACTCTTCCATCATGATCGTTCACATTAGAGTTCCATTAGGAGCAAGATCGGGGTACCCATGGCATCTGTCTCGATTCTTTATATTTTGTGCCGTGATACCCAGGACCCATAGTGTGGCTGCCGGCGTCATCTGTAGGTTTGTGAGGCAGGAGCACCTTCTGCTTGCTTCAGCTCCTGTCTGACCTTGCCCTTCAGCACAACGGCCTGAAGTTCACAAAGCTACAATGCCCCCGGAGGTGAATGACGCAACCTGTCAGCCCAGCCCTCGGAGCAGCCGATGACATGCCTATCGATGCGACGGACAACTGCAATGACAACTGCAAAGCTTGCAAGGCTGGGACGATAAATTTCTTCAGTGACATCCATTTTAAAGGCCTAGCCCTTGAAGTGAACATCACATAGGATGCAGACTTATCTCGCCATCACAACGATGACTGGTCCATAGCTCACAAGGCTGGGATAGCAAGTCTCATCGGAAGGCTGATCGTGCATGCCTAGCCCTTGAAACCACCAGCTGCGTGCCTGCCAATACTCTGCCGCTTCATCGTGATGGGCACTCCAAGGTTTGCAAGGCTAGAACTCTGAGGTCATCGCATCTGAAATTTGGAGGCTTTGCCCTTCAAGCAGCCAGCACCGCCACGGCAGTATTAAAGATTGGAGGAACTGCGAAGATCACTGATGCTTACAAACAATTATGTAGTATCCTTGGCTGTGCACCTACAAGTGCCCTAGGGAAGAGACTCAAATACGGGACACTGAGTGGCTGAGAATTATGAGAATATTCTTGCGCACTGACATCAAATAAATCAAAGAAAAGCAATAGAATACCTACATCTATGTCACAAATAGTTGTTCAGTTCAACTTAGCTTGCTTACATCTGCAATTGATGCGATAGGCGCTGAACAAACTAGATCACCAGATTCATAACACTAGTAGTCTGGATCAACCACAGGGACATAGAGGCTTTCGAATACCTTGAATTGGGCATATGCTGCAGTAAAGTGAAGCTCGAGGTCCGATTGACAAAATTAGACAAGAAAGCATGCTACACATGCGCTATGCCAACAGGGATTTTAATAAGTAGGCCATAGAGCTGGGTTTGTTCAAATGACGAGAGGATGCCCATTGATAAAGCTAAGTAACTAGGTCTTAAGAATGCTGCAAGAAATTAACACTACTTGAGCAGCGATATTCTCACAGCAAATAGATGCGTTGCAAAAGCAACAGTCATAGCTCAAAAAGCCCAGAAACTCCCAGAGGTGAATCTGAACTTGTGCCACAAAGCCATTCTGTTCTCTGTCAGTACGTCTGCTATGCTGTGTCGGTCAATGGGTGCTGTGTCTGCCCTGAAAACGGCGATAGCTTTCCTTTAACTGGGACTGATAATCCATCTGGCACCACTGCTAAAGAAATGTTAAACATTTGTCCTAAAGACAAAAACGCAAACCGAAGCGGGGTAGGGAGGGGGGAGGGAATGAAGGTTGCAGAAAAACGATGCAAGAATTCTTTGAGATGAGGTGTGGCAGTCGGGATCAGAACCAGAACGATAAGTCAAAAGAGAGTTTGCACTTTCGTGTGTGATCAAACGGACAAGCATCATACTGATGGCATCAAGAAGAGCACAAGGATGACGCGAAGGCACTTGGCGGCTTGGAAGGACAGAGTCATGCACTCGAATGTAGAAAGATTGCGGGAAACAACTCATGCCCCCGGATGCAAAAAAAGAGTGAAAATAATACTTTATGTTAAAAAAAGGCTTTCATTTCAAACATACCGTTAAAATAATACTACCCCACTGCACGATACATGATACATTATAAACAGCTGCAAAATTGCATAACTGTGCAAACTCAACCTGAAAGCCTGAAATAGATAGAATAAAATTTGTTCCTTGTGAGCAAATGGGGATGTACGGCTTGGATAAGCTGAATATGTGCAGTTTCGACTTGGCAGAAAGGTAATTCATTAGTTAGATTTCTATAGTGGTGACCGAAACAGGAGTTCGGCAATGGCAAATAAAAGAACATTTGTATGCAGTAGTGTGAGAGTTAACGTGGGCAGAAGTGCAATGTGTAAATAGGGTCTATTTTGGGCAGAAAAACCTAGGTATAAATGGCACTGACATGGTATTGACTCAGGTTATCTTGACAAGAAGCAACAGCCTGCCCTTTAATTTGCATAGATTTTGCCATACAGCTTGCCAGCACTTGCATGGCTGTTACACTACTGCATACCTCAGCAAAGCCAGATGGCTGTAATGTTAAATGTCATGTATAAGGCAGCCATTTATATATATCCACGGGCAGACATATCTGTATTTTACGACTGTGCGCAAGTTTATTGCTGACAGATACCGTATTTTGTGCATAACATAAAGTATGTCTTTGCATTCATGCTCGACGGCAACATTTTTCAGTTCTACCCGGCCCCCTCTCTCTAGGTCTTTGTCCAGAGAAGGAATGCCCAGTGCTTGAGTGCCCATGAGAGTCGATGCTGCTTCAAACTTCAACAATTTTTGTGCCAGTTACAGCTATGCAAGCCAATATTTGCACCAAGAAAATGTTACTTAGCCCCTTCAGGTTTTTCAAATGAAGTACTTTACCAACAAAACTATGTCCGGGGGCTATCCCCATTCGACTTTTCTTTGGCATTTACAACACATCCTCAGACCATAAATGCTTATTCAAAGCATCCAATACGCTTTAGGCCATCTTCTGCAAAGTTCTAATTGAAGAGGTACTGACATGATATCTTCGATTATCCTTTTTTGTCGTTAAATTAAGGCTTTAGAGCTCTGAAAATATAGTAACAAGCCTTGGAGTGGCGTGATCTAGTATAATAGCTTTCCTAGAGCTGGTTCAGGTTTTGGTTTCTAAGGACTGTGCAGTGACATCACGACACAGTGTGTGGTCACGTGGGAGAAGGACATTGCGACATTTTGACACTCTCTTGAGGCCTCCGACTATCTCGGTCGACTTGTGTGCTGCTAATCGTGAAGGCCAATGTAGCAGCATAGCGGACGACTGAATGAGCTAGAGCGAGTGTCATAACATTGCAATCTCCTGCTACCACATCACCATATACTGTGTCGTGACATCAGGGCATAGTATCCTCCTGGCAAACAAAAGTGGCCGTAAAGAAGCTACTACGTTAAATTATTTACGGTGTTTTGAGGCTTCACCCCTCTAACGCTGTCTGTCGTCTTCTCTCCACCCATCTTCAGCACTCTTAAATTCAATTATAAAGTGCGCTAACCAGCTCAGTTAAGCACACTCGTGCAGTATGTACTACCAAGCGCTTTTTTATACCCTTCCATGTCACAATGTTACCCCGATGGGGGCGAAATGCAAAGACACCCATGTATTGTGCATTTGGCGCACATTAAGGAAACCGAGATGGTCAGAATAATTGCGGCATCCGCCACTACGGTGTGCCTCATAATGATACCATGGTTCTGACATGTAAAACCCCACAGTTCGTTTTATTCTGACCAGAAGTGGCTAACGTATTTTTAAAACTTCAGTTGGCAACGTGTTTTACCTGCTCAGAAACAATAAATTTGCTCCTTGCGCTATCTCATTGCCTTCGATCAAAAGCCTGACTAAGCATTGAGACACATCTTGGCTTGTCCGTGGCATTGCTAGAGAATGCGAAGTACGCCTTATTAGCTGAGCTTGTCTTTGGTCGTTTTTAGCAAAAAGCCACTGACGAACCTAGCTCGTTGAGGGCACGGAAAGTGTTAAACATCCCACACAATGTGTACAAGTACTTCATTTCAGAATCAAGTAGGGGAACACAAGCTGCACACCTGGCAAGTATTCTTTGTACAATTGACGGAAAGCTAAGTCTACCAATCTTGCTGGAAAGCACGCCTGAAAAGATGTACGTCAGCAATTACAAAACTACACAGCAAGGACAAAAGTCTAAGAATGCAAGGCATGCGGTGAAAAATTTTGCGTAACTTTTGCAAAGAACCTGCGGGTAAATTATTAGGCTACTATAAAGAAGCCTTTGGCAGGCCAGTTCTTGTTAATATTTAAGCTTGATGACAAAAATTTACATCGCTTAGACAAAGGAATGCTGTTAAGAGCTTGGGTCATGGCTTTCAGTGAAAGACAATAATCAAAAACAAGTCACCTACGTGCTTTATCTGTTTGAACAATTATTTTAAGAGGAGGGTGGGGGCTCAGTAGCAGATTAAGAATTATGTATGTAGGTCATGCCCGCACGTCGTTAACAATGGCAGGTGACATCGGTGATATTTCTGGCTCCTTGAAAGAGCGTAGGTTAGGGCGTGTTGGTATTCCATAACTGAGGTTTTTTAGCGCACGAGAAGGGACGAAAGACGTTGGCGAGACGCTGTGTCTCGTCTCGCTGTGTCCTCGTCTCGCCACTGTCTTTCGTCCCTTCTCGTGCGCTAAAAAACCTCAGTTCGGGCTCCTGTTCTGAACATGGAAATATGAGCCAGATTCTCTCTACAATGACTCCTTTATCGTTAGGTTTGTAATATTACCCTTTTTTATACGCCCAAATTTTTTAAATGAGCTGCAGACAGGCTTTACACAAATCAGGTAGCAATGTCTTTTGACAAATTAGCCTAATAGCATCAGCATTAGACCTATTTCCACGATCCCGTTCATTAAGTACTACTTGGAGCATGCACAGAGGAAAGGACACTTATATTGATGTCAATTACAACTGCATGGTGTTCAGAACTTTCAAGTAAACAGAGGGGCTCCATGCTGTAATGTCTTCCTAGTTGTATTAGAATGTATGGAAGACAGGCTTAGTCTATATGTACACTAAAGAAAAAAACATTTTCATTAGTGAGCATGCTTCTTTCTTTTGTGTTTCTTTTTCAACTTGGAAGGAGAGAAATGAATGCGAGATTATGGTTGTTTGTACATTTAGATTGACACAACATGCTGATCATTAAATATAGGGTTGCCGTGAACCCACTAAACGCATATCAAATATGTGAAGAAGTGAACCTTAGCAAAGCTGCACAACCATAAGTCAAGTCAGTTCAAGCACATAAACTAGTTAAAAAACAAGCTTAAAATATAACGTACCGCATATTGATTTTGCCGTCATATTTACCACTCATAGGTACTAGCGTGGCTGAGTTAGTGATCAGAAATGATCCCACAAAAAATCCATTTTTGTAGAAAAAATAAAATCCGTGTTCCTGCTAGGGTTTGAGTTCATTGCTTTATTTATAATTCAGGTGTTCCATACATGACACGGCAGCAGTTTCATTCTTTTCTTTCCAATGCAGACACAATCCTATAATAATTGTAACCCAGTGTATCCGACCACATTTGAATGTTTTAACAAATCAAATGCTGAACTCTTAACAGTACTAAAAGTGAAATATTTTCATGTGGGTAGTTTCATCAGTCAATACAGTCATCCTTAGTCCATTATAAGTGCTGTTGTCTTAAATATTAAATGATGTGTAATATTTGAAGATGTGGCACAAGTAAGCATCATTGGAAGATAAATTTTGTACACCACAGGTCTTAGAATAGTTACCCATTGAAAAAGAGCTCATAAAATTGGCATAGTGCTTAAGAAGCCTCAGTATGTTAAATTGAGCAAAGGCTTGGCAAGTTTGAAAGCTGTCCATAAAGAAAGATGTGTTTTCGCATAACATTATATCATAATAAATACAAAGGGCAAGTGCAACAGTAGGAGCTCCAGATTATATTTAGTCATGGCCAGGACATTACGTGAAATTATTATGAGATACTTTCAGCTGTCTGCACAGTTGACAGTGCAAGCGTTACCTTAATTAAAAGGTTTCCCTAAAGGGCTGCCACAGTAGATTGACACCTACTTGTATGTATTGGTTCATTTGAAGTTCTGTGGGTTGTTCTCGTCACCCCACTTGGGAGAACCCTTAGCACACCCCTTTTACTACTGCAAACTAATCCTTGCCTTCAAATTTTCCCGCTTCCCCTTTACATAGCCCCCTTATTTTATTCTTATGCACCTGCTTATCCTCCTCGACCCTTGCGAGCGACGAGCTATGTGGAAATCAGTTGTTGCCCTAATGAAGGCATGTCCTTTTGCGGAAGAACCCAAGGCGGAAGATTCTTTTGTTTGGTGTCTGTCGTTCATTTAGTTAATTGTGTGGTGCTCTACTTCCTCTACACAACATCCTGTACAATAAGGTGTAGTTTATAACCACCGTTAATTTCTGCCGAAGTGGTACCTTAGTTGGCCAGACCATGGCCTGACAAAGCGTGCTTACAAATTAGCTATCTCTGGTTAAGGCATAAGTACAAGGGTATCTCAGTCGTTCAAGTGAGTAGGGTAAAGAAAATTTCAACAATAACTTTTGTTTATTCTCAAAAACGGATAAGTTATTCGGACAGGGCTGCCTTTGCGGACTCGCTGGATTGAAAAAGCACACATGCATGAATCACGGCATGCTTTCATATGAAAAGCTGACATTTCTATATCGCGTGATTGTTTCATGCTACAAGTAAATAATCTATTTCATTATTGCGGAAGGCTGGGCTAGTTGGTGATTAATCAGCATACCTTCCAGCGAGTGTCGTGTATTAAAGTGACGGCGTTAAGGAGCACGTGTCGCAGAAAAGCCGGTGTCGTCGGCGTTGGCGGCGTTGGCCGTGAGCGATAAATCCCAGAAGGCACTCCACAAATAAAAAAACAACTTGGAAGATGGGCTGGGTGGGAATCGAATCAGGGTCTCCGGAGTGTGAGGTGGATTCGCTACCACATAGCCACGAGTTTTATTTTTCTTTATTACCGGCTTGGCAAGTACATACAAATATTGTCAAATAAAACCGAATGTTAAAACGTCTAGTCGTTACTAAGACTGACGTGTCATGTTAAAATGGCTTCATCGAAGCCAAACTGTCCAACACTGAAAGCCAATTTGGCGGATCACTCAGCAGTTTCAACACTTCGCTTGTATAATTAACGTTCTCAGTAAAATAATACATTGCTGACCTTGCATCAACATCAGCATTGCGTACAGCCATACGAGTTCGCCACACACTTTGCATACACAATAGCATCAACATGTCCACCGGCACACCGTCAGGTTCAGCACATGGCAAAAACCTTATTCCGAACGCAGTGATAGGAAGCTCCTTCTTTAATGTTCTTTGCAGGATGTCCCATAGAAAGCGGGCATCGTGGCAGTCAAGAAAAATATGTTCGACAGTTTCTTCCTTGTTACATATAAGACAGTTGTCTGACCATGGGACAAACAAGCCCTTGCTTCTTAGCCATGGCTTAACAGGCGTTTCGAAGGCTGAAAGCGGGACAAAAGTGCCTCTAGTGAATGCGGTGTTGCCTTAGAAGCGTGCCGTAGAATGTTATACTGCAGTGTATATTGGTAATTATGAGCATGTAAATGACAGACGTCGCAGTTACACGGGTACACGAGTAGCGAAGAACGTTTCCGCTACATTTCTTCTGCGCTCTGCGCATACGCAGAGCCATCTTGCGGCAAACACAGAAGACCCCCTCATCGCAATATACGGCGCTGCCCCGAGACGTGGCGCGCCACTCGCCCCCATGATCGCGTCCGCCTTCACAGCGCGTCGCGGCCCGGCTGCCCGTGCCGATCTCGACGTTTGGCTCGCGTACATCGTTTGAGTCGGTGGTGCGAACGGGTTCGATAACGCTATCGCTTTACACTCTTGAAGGCAAAGCTTAAGCTTCCTCCAATTTTGTGTGTCGTCACCTTGACCTTGTCAGTGCGCTGCTTAACCACGAATGTATGATCATCTATTTCATATTTTGCAAAGGCTAACTATGAAGCTTTTGATGACAGTAGATAAAGAACTATAACTGACAACTCTGACTACCTAAAACATAGACCAACAGAACACCGAATTGATCGCGTAAAAACAAAGCAGATCAGTACCTGACTGCCACATTTTTTTCCTAAACTAGCGAACGTGCCACAAATGTCGGACACGTAAATTCGGCAGCCACAACACAACGGCTCCTGAATTTCACAGGTGCAAACACCCCGTCAAATATTGTAACGTGTAGTGCGGAAAGAAATTTTATAGTGTATTTTGTATGTATTGGTAGTTCGCTATCAAAGAACTGTAGCGCAGAAAAATCGTGAAGCTGTTACAAAATCAGCTATATTTATACATCCTTGGCTGCAACCAAGAACTTTACCAGAAAGCAGCTCCTGCCTTTTACACACATAACCGAAGCCACATTAAAAGCCATGCGTGTTTAGAGTGTTCAAAAAACAGCGCTGTCTGTTTTTTGTCACGCATCGTTAACCTCCACAACGCCTTGTATTACATTAGAAATAGGAAGCCAAAAATAACATAAATGTACATATAAAACACAGAGTGAGTAAGTCATTACCCATCGTCCAAGTTTCTAAATACTAGCACATACAGCTTTAATGGACGACTGCAAACGGCAGCCAGAATGGATTACCGATTGCTAGCGCACACCAAAAGACACGTAGTATGAGCCGAATGAGTACTGATTTGGAGGGACTGTGAGGTCACTGTGACCCCTGTGAATATGGACAGCAGTTCATGGCAAGGACCACTCATTTGTTAGTCACTGCGCAACGAGTAAAGTATATGTACTTCTGATTCGTTGCGCAGTGACTAACAAATGAGTGGTTCTTGCCATGAACTGCTGTCCATATTCACAGCGGTCACAGTGACCTGTGTACTTCTGAGGAAGAAGAAGAAGTGTATCTGTTCGGTCGCTGTTTTTATGTGGTGCTCTGAGTTTTCTAGTTTTTTGGATAGTTACGGTTACCTTTGACGACGATTGATTAACAAGACATCGGGTGATGATTCAACGAGCCAGGCGCCTTATTACAGGTACGACATTTCTTTTTTGAAGACCTGACTATTACCCTGCCGCTACGGTTGTCGGAAGCCGAGAACATCGTCACGAGCCTTATGCTCGTCCAAACGTAACAAGCCATATGAATGACGCTACGGGCCGTAATGAAAAGCCTGGAGCCTTGCAAGCGTCACACAGCTTCATAAAGCCGGCACGTTTGGTTCTCCCCAACTCAGAATGAACTTCAGCGAATTCAGGAATGATGGCTGATGGTGAAGCCGAGACCAAGAAACCTCGCCTAGAAGACGGCAAGTACGATGATAGAACATCGACTTATGAGCTAAGTGATGAAGGAGAGATGGGTGAAGATGCACCATTTACTGTGGTCACGTATAAGAAAAAGCGAGCCGAAGGCATTCCGGTTGTCTTTCGCCCAACAAGTGAAGGTACTACTTTTTGGCAAGTAAATCCAAACCGAGTGTCTGCCGAAATAGTTTCCGCTGCCAAAGAAAAAGTACAGTCTTTCAAGACGACCAGAGATGGAAGTTTCAGTGTCAGCGTTGCTTCCTTAGCATCGGCGAAACGCCTTTTGATGCTCTCAAGTGTAGGCGGCCTGGAAGTCAAGCCATTCATCCCAGAGTCGTACACGCGAAACGTTGGCAAAATAAAACATGTGCCTCTGCAGTACACAGAAGAACAACTCTTAGACTTCTTGAAAGACGCAGGAGTTGTATCGGCACGCAGACAGATAAGGTATTCCCGCCAAGAAGATGGAGCAGTGAAGTCACATCCTCTTCACACGGTAATCCTGACTTTCAGAGACGACCGCCCTATTCCTGGAAGAATTTACTTGGGTTTCACCAGTCACCCTGTCGAGGAATACCTAGGACCCGCACTTCGCTGCTATAATTGCCAGAGATTTGTGCACATGGCGAAAACCTGCCGTAGCACACGTCGATGCAAAATCTGCTCAGAAGACCATGACCACAAGGAGTGCAAGTCACTTCTTCAACCTAAATGTGCAAACTGTGTGGGAACCATGCCGCCTCCTTCTCAGGCTGCCCACAGAAAAAAGCAGCGGCACAAATGCGTCGACATGAACTAATTCATGGAAGACAACCGCGACGCAATGAACCCGCACCAAACCTCGAGATTGTTCATCCAGTGCCAGATCACCCACCTCAGCGGGCACCGGAACCACCACAGCCAAGAGCACCAACAAGATATCCCTCCTCTAGAGAACAACCAACAGTGCAATCAAGAGACCAATCAAGAGGATCACAGTCAAGCGCCCAGTCTTATGCATCAGTGCTACGGAAACCCAGAGGACAACAGGCAGAAAGTAATACACAAGAAAGCTCCTGTACTCGCACACATTTCTCTCAGCGACCTTACGCGTCTACTGCAGAAGTAACACCAGCTAATAGCGAACATACCACAGCATCGGTGACACAACTGATTTTGCCAATGCTTTTCGCAACTCTTAAGGCAATCCTATCTGCTTTGCCGGAAGCAAACAACCTACCAGAAGTAAAAGCCTTGTTGCCTCTAGAAGCACTGTTGTGTCAACAATCCGGGCCGAAACTGCGGCAGGCACTACATGAATAACCGCTACAAAAATGTCTCCATATTTCAGTGGAATGCCAACAGTCTTCGAAGAAAGTGCGCCGACTTTCGTAAACTGCTTGTACAATACAACTTCCCAATGCTTTGCATTCAAGAGGCGGGAATCACTGACGACTTTCGCCTCTCGAATTATGTGATATATAAGACTTCTCGTCAAGGTGCTGTTAGCAGAGTGCTCCTGTGCGTCAGAAAGGACCTACCATCTTATCAAATTCAGTCCAGTGATTCAGACTTCCCGGAAATCATCGCATGTAAAGTATCCTTTGGCAAGCTCTGTATAACAGTGATTAATCTATATCTACAACCTTCAAACCGGATTTCAGTAGAAGCGCTAGTGGATATCTTCAAAATAGCTCATTCTAATGTATTTATATGTGGCGACTTCAACGCGCACAACACCATCTGGGGCAGTGATCATTGTGATGCACGGGGTAATGTTATTGAGTGCGCCATAGACAAATGCAACTTGACTGTTTTAAACGATGGGTCGCCAACATTCCTTCGTGGATATAATTACTCAAGCTGCATAGATGTTACCCTGTGTTCACATGATCTAGTGAATGGTGTGGGATGGACAACAGATATGGAAACGCGCGGAAGTGATCATTTTCCCATCCTTGTTAACCACCCTAGCAAGGACTATAATATCAAGCGTTACAGCAGACTAACCAATTGGCAAGCTTTTCGGTACCGCCTAACGGATCAAATTAACCAACATACAACAATGGAAAAATTTACAGAATTTTTGCAGGATAATATGAACATATGCACAAAGAAGGTCCCAATACCAAAAGATTATGCTGCAGTTGACGGAGAATATGAACACCTAAGAGCCATCCGACGCCGATCCGAAATAGCTTACCGACGGAGCGGAAGTTTAGAAGCCTACAGAAACGCTCAGAAAATACACAATGTAATGCGCAGACGAATGGAAAGCTTAGGCAAACGGCGCTGGCGCGATTTCTGCGGCACGCTGTCTCCTCACACGGCTGTCCCACGAATTTTTCTAGTAATTCGTTCTTTAAGCGGACCTGTAACACAAAGCTTCCCATTTCGTGCTCTCGCTGTAGCCCGGGGCACGTGTGAAATAATAGTTGCAGATGAATTTTGTGAGCTTATTTCCAGATCTACTTTTTCATCACAATGCACAGAATTTGAAATTTCAGTAGAGTTGGCTAAGCGAAAAATTGCTGCTTGCTACTGGGCCCAACATCCTCAATTAGATCATACTTTCACATTAAGCGAGCTTCAATGTGCAATTGCATCATGTCGCCAAACGTCCGCTGCTGGGCCGGACGCCATTACGTACAATATGCTAAGAAACCTCGGACCGACAGGTACAAATGCTCTCTTAGACATCTATAATAACTTATGGATAGAGGAGACTGTACCTGACTCTTGGAAAGTCGCTCGAATCATACCAATGTTTAAACCTGGTAAGACGCCCTTGTGCCTTGAATCCTTCCGCGCCGTTAGTTTGACAAGTTGTTTATGCAAAGTAATGGAGAAAATGATTGACGCGCGACTTCAATGGTGGTGTAATGAAACGAAGGTGTTGTCCAACTACTTAGTAGGTTTTAGAAAACATAGATGCACAATGGACGCAATATTAGATATAGTAACCTGTGTGGAGCACGAGCGTGCACGTGGAAACATGACTATAGCAGTATTCCTAGACATCAAGAGGGCATTTGACACCGTTAGTCACGTTCATGTTCTGCTAAGCATGTTGGAACTTGGTCTGTCTGGCAGGTCCTTGCGATGGATTTCTGAATTTTTATCAGGTCGCAAAATATTTGTTCAGACGGGTGAAGGAAAGAGTGCTGAACATATTGTCAAACAGGGAGTACCACAGGGAAGCGTACTCAGCCCCTTCCTTTTTAACTGCGTCATGGCTGATTTAAGGCGAAGACTGCCATCACAGTTAAAGTTTTCACTGTATGCAGATGATGTGTGTATTTGGACATCTGGGTCTAGTGCTCAACTACTCCAGATGGCATTGCAAGACGGCATAAATATCATCAACCAATTTTTGAGAGAAAGAGGAATGGTACTATCACACGCAAAGACTGCTGTATTGCCCTTCACTCGGAGGCAGTTAAAAAATTTAACTCTTAATCTGGAAGGACACCCTCTAATGATTGTCACACAGCATCGATTTCTTGGCATAATACTTGATAGGCAGCTATCCTGGGCACCCCACTTAAAAAAACTCGAAAACGAGGTCAATGCCATAGTGACTGTACTTCTTAGACTTGCAGGCACATCATGGGGCGGATCAGTATTGTCCATGCTGACTGTTTACAATGCATTAATACGACAAAAAATTGCATATTCCGCGCCCATCTTACACGGACTTTCCCACACGTCAGAAGAGAGACTTCAAATACTTTTAGCTAGAGGACTACGCCTATGTCTAGGAGTTCCACGAGCGACTTCGACTTCTCTTGTAATAGCTGAGGCTCGCCAATCACCATTTCCAGTTATGCGAACTACAGAAACATGCCGGCATTATTTCCGTCTTCAAACCCAGCATAAAAACCACCCATTGCCTCTAGACATAATGAAACGAGATAGAAGTTATGTTCATATAGAAATTCAAAAAAATCTTCACATATTGCCAGGAAATGAATTTTGGAACTCAGACATCGAATATCCTCCATGGCTGCTTACAGTTCCAAAAATCGAATTGTTAGTAGAAGGGATATTCAGCAAAAGAGACATGTTCATTCAAGCTGCTCAAAAACTAGCACTATACCAGATATATATGCGGTATTCAGGATACACACACGTCTATACAGATGGCTCCAGTACAGCAACCTTTTCAACTTAATCATTCATTATACCGCACCTCAACAAACAAGAATCATTTAAGTTATCTCGTGCGACATCGTCCACAACGGCTGAACTGTTCGCAATCCTATGTGCGGTAAAATTTATATTGTCAGTAACAGAAGCGCAAAAATAGGTAATTTTCAGCGATTCACAGGCGGCTCTAACATCACTCTGCAGCACAAAGGGGAAAACATTCAGCGACAGTATAATATATGAAACACTTAAAAACCTCACAAAGGCAAGCGAAGCGAAACATGCAATAGCATTCCAGTGGATACTAGGGCATTGCAACATTCCTGGCAACACAGCAGCCGATGAAGCAGCACGACAAGCGCACCTGAAAGATGATACGGCTCCGCTCCCAATATCAAAGAATGAATTACGCTGCATTATAAGGACAACGTCTTTCAATATGTCTAGAAACACTTGGTTTGACCAGAATTCTAAGAGCTCTGACTTATATCATATTGATCCATTCATTGAATTCACATTTTCATTGTCATTAGATAGAACTATGGAAACGCTTATTCATCGATTAAGGCTAGGCACTGCCTACACAAAGCATTTCTTACACAGAATTGGCCGAGCGGAAACCCCCGAATGTGATTGTGGATTTGTAGATGAAGATATATATCACCTCCTTCTAGATTGCCCACATCACGACACACCAAGATGCCGACTTAAATCAGCGCTAAGTAAATTATAGCGCAGACCTTTCAGTTTAAGGAAACTTTTGGGCCCTTGGCCAACAACGGCCTTGCAGAAGAACGCTTTAAAAGCACTAAAGACTTTTTTTGAAGACAGCGGCATCGTGGCACGTTATTAGTGCTTTCATTGTTCTGTTCATTTCAATGTCACTCTATATATCCATCTGTTTGGGAATTATGTTATGTTGACTGCTCTGTTGTGACTGTATGTGCTAATATATTTACACGATGTATATACCACCCGCTGACTGGAAAATGTGTTATTAGGCGACAGTATCGTTTGTACTTTTGAGACTTTCGACTACATAAGTGTGGAGACATTTGCCATGTATATTGTATGTACCCGCAGACCCGCTCACTAGAAAATGTGTTATTAGGCGACAGTATCGTTTGTACTTTTGAGACTTTCGACTACATAGGTGTGGAGACATTTGCCATAGTCTTCCTGTGGAAACGTTGCTTTATAAGTCCTGGTGCTTGTGTGAAAAGATTATTTGATATGTAACCGTGAACCCTGAATGATGTGTGACGGAACCACCCAAGAGATAAGGAGTAGCCGGCGCCTTAAATTGCGCGCCAACATCTCCTTATATCATATCAATAAAAAAAAAATGTACTTCCGACATGCAGCTTCTTTGCAGTAAAACGTAACAATGAACCTCAATGACAAAGAAATAACAGGTTGGAAACATCTCACTCGCACGAGGACACTAAAACCACGAAGATCAAGGTAAACAGTTATTGGTTTAATTTTGCGGATGGTTTATCATAGTACCAGTGCAGTCAGATATGTATAGTACATGTAGATGCATCTTCAATGGAACATACCTTTCATGCCATGAAGCCGATAGATCTTGGTGTAAAAGTTCATCGCAGCCACGTCAACTGCTGAGAACATATCGTAAAGACTTGATATGCATATATATATATATATATATATATATATATATATATATATATATATATATATATATATATATATATATATATATATCCGCCTCGCGTGTAAGAGGACCGCGTCTTGAATCCCGCTGCCGCGCAATTTTCCACCGGATTATAAAAAATTAGTAACTCAGGGGACCAATTGCAATGCATGCTCACTGACCTAGAGAGGCAAAGCAGAAGAGTGGGTCTAAAAATTAATCTGCAGAAAACTAAAGTAATGCTTAACAGTCTCGGGAGAGAACAGCAATTTACAATAGGCAGCGAGGCACTGGAAGTCGTCAGGGAATACATCTACTTAGGGCAGGTAGTGACGGCGGATCCGGATCATGAGGCGGAAATAATCAGAAGAATAAGAATGGGCTGGGGTGCGTTTGGCAGGCATTCCCAAATCATGAGCAGCAGGTTGCCATTATCCCTCAAGAGAAAAGTATATAATAGCTGTGTCTTACCAGTACTCACCTACGGGGCAGAAACCTGGAGGCTTACTAAAAGGGTTCTACTCAAATTGAGGACTACACAACGAGCTATGGAAAGAATGATAGGTGTAACGTTAAGGGATAAGAAAAGAGCAGATTGGGTGAGGGAACAAACGCGAGTTAATGACATCTTAGTTGAAATCAAGAAAAAGAAATGGGCATGGGCAGGACATGTAATGAGGAGGGAAGATAACCGATGGTCATTAAGGGTTACGGACTGGATCCCAAGGGAAGGGAAGCGTAGCAGGGGGCGGCAGAAAGTTAGGTGGGCGGATGAGATTAAGAAGTTTGCAGGGACGGCATGGCCACAATTAGTACATGACCGGGGTTGTTGGAGAAGTATGGGAGAGGCCTTTGCCCTGCAGTGGGCGTAACCAGGCTGATGATGATGATGATGATAGAAAATCAGTGTGTTGATAAAATTGCATCAGCAAGCCTAGAGTGTGGCTTCATCGCGGTGACCAGAGCCGGTAACGCACTCCCTCACCAGAGCAGGATTGGCCACACTGGTGCAGTACTTGGCCACAACCTCCCATATGAACACAACAATCAAACCCCGGCCCTCAATCCCCAGCAGCCGCAAAGCCACTGACCACGGCGGCGGTCAGACCTGCGACGCAGCAGAGGGTGCTAAGAATCCCTGGTTCCGGACAGGCCGCCATTGGAATCTGAACCTGGCAACGTATAACGCTGGAACGTTATCTAGGGAGGCGAGTCTAGCAGTGCTATTGGAGGAATTAGAGGGCAGTAAATGGGTTATAATAAGGCTCAGTGAAGTTATGAGGAGGAAAGAAGCATATACAGGGCTGAAAAGCGGGCACGTCCTGTGCTACCGGGGCTTAGCGGAGAGACGAGAACTAGGATTCGGAATCCTGATTAATAAGGATATAGCCAATAGATAATAAGGATATCATAAGTACTAATGAAGATATACAGGAATTCATAAAGGAAATCTATAGCATTAACGAGAGTGTAGCAGGTCTTGTTGTGAAACTTAATAAGAGGTACAAATTGAAAGTCGTACAATTCTACGCCCCTACATCCAGTCATGATGACCAGGAAGTCGAAAGCTTCTATGAAGACGTGGAATCGGCGATGGGTAAAGTCAAAACAAAATACACTATACTGATGGGCGACTTCAATGCCACGGTAGGCAAGAAGCCGGCTTGAGAC
Source organism: Dermacentor variabilis (assembly GCF_050947875.1). Taxonomy (NCBI): domain Eukaryota; kingdom Metazoa; phylum Arthropoda; class Arachnida; order Ixodida; family Ixodidae; genus Dermacentor; species Dermacentor variabilis. The sequence continues at coordinate 11,314,361 of NC_134573.1, read as the reverse complement.
AAGTCAGTAGCGCAATATGGCATAGGCTCTAGGAATAACAGGGGAGAGTTATCAGTAGAGTTTGCAGAGCAGAATGATATGCGGATAATGAATACGTTCTTCCGCAAGCGGGATGGCCGAAAGTGGACGTGGAGGAGCCCGAATGGTGAGACTAGAAATGAAATAGATTTTATACTCTGCGCTAACCCTGGCATCATATGAGATGTGGACGTGCTCCGCAAGGGTCGCTGCAGTGACCATAGGATGGTAAGATGTCGAATTAGCCTAGACTTGAGGAGGGAACGGCAGAAACTGGTACATAAGAAGCCGATCAATGAGTAAGCGACAAGAGGGAAAATAGAGGTATTTCGGATCAAGCTACAGAACACGTTTTCGGCCTTAGCTCAGGAAGAGGACCTTAGAGTTGAAGGTATGAACGACAATCTTATGGGCATCACTAAGGAATGTTCAATAGAAGTCAGTGGTAACTCCCTTAGACAGGATGCCAGTAAGCTATCGCAGGAGACGAAAGACCTGATCAAGAAACGCCAATGTATGGAAGCTAACCCTACAGCGAGAATAGAACTGACAGAACTTCCCAAGTTAATCAACAAGGGTAAGACAGCTGACATGAGGAAGTGTAATATGGATACAATTTAACATGCTTTCAGAACGGAGGTAGCCTAAAAGCAGTGAAGAAGAAATTATGAATTGGCAAGAATCAGATGTATGTGTTAAGAAACAAAGCTGGCAATATCATTACTAATATGGATGAGATTGTTCAAGTGGCTGAGGAGTTCTATAGAGATTTATACAGTACCAGTGGCACCCACGACAATAATGGAAGAGATCTAGAAGAATTTGAAATCCCACAAGTAACGCCAGAAGAAGTAAAGAAAGCCGAGCTATGCAAAGGGGGAAGGCAGCTGGGCAGGATCAGGTAACAGCAGATTTGTTGAAGGGTGGTGGGCAGATTGTTCTAGAAAAACTGGCCGCCCTGTATACGCAATGCTTCATGACTTCAAACGTACCGGAATCTTGGAAGAACGCTAACATAATCCTAATTCATAGGAAAGGGGACGCGAAAGACTTGAAAAATTATAGACCGATCAGCTTACTGTCTGTTGCCTACAAAGTATTTACTGGGGTAATCGCAAATGGAGTCAGGAACACCTTAGACTTCCGTCAACCAAAGAACCATACAGGATTCCGTAAAGCCTACTCAAAGATAGACCATATTCACACTATCAACTAGGTGATAGAGAAATGTGCTGAATATAGCCAACCCTTATATATAGCTTTCATTGATTACGAAAATGCGTTTGATTCAGTCGAAACCTCAGCAGTCATGGAGGCATTGCGGAATCAGCGTGTAGACGAGCCGTATGTAAAAATACTGAAAGATATCTATAGAGGCTCCACAGCGACCGTAGTCCTCCATAAAGAAAGCAACAAAATCCCAATAAAGAAAGGCGTCAGGCAGGGAGATGCGATCTCTCCAATGCTATACACTGTTTGAATCCCACCGATGGCAACGGTTGTTGTGGTCGCACCGATGGTACGACCTGTTGGGAACTCGGCGCTGACGCCCGTTGTTGCACCTGGGTCGCAAGCCCCAAGGACGTAGCGTTGGCCTGGCGGCCTGGGGTACAACTGGAAGCATCCGAAGGTCCCGGCAAAGCATGAGTCGACTGGTAACAACAAAACAACTTGTTTATTTTAACATCGCAAAGAGTTGGCGGTCAGGTTGACCGAAGTAGAGAGACGGGAGTGCACTTTACTCAACAGAAGAAATGGGAGCCCTCCTTTTGGCGTCCGGGGCAGCTGTTTTTATACTCTCGCAGTTGAGGGCAAGAAGGAACCCCTCAATAGACGAGCACGTGATTGTACAATGGGATAAGGTGACGCATACTGTCGTAGCGCCGCCGGTCGGGCACAAAGACTGGGAGGAGAAGGTGACTCCTACTGTCGTATCGCCTCCGGTCGGGCACAATGGCTGGGAGGAGGAGGTAACTCCTACTGTCGTATCGCCTCCGGTCGGGCACAATGGCTGGGAGGAGAAGGTGACCCCTGCTGTCGTATCGCCTCCGGTCGGGCACAATGGCTGGGAGGAGAAGGGGACTCCTACTGTCGTATCGCCTCCGGTCGGGCACAATGGCACATACACTCACACACGCACATGAAGACACGTGGCATCGGAACATGCCTGGACGCGCTTGGCGGGGAGCGTAGCGGCGACGCCGAACGGGCCAAAATGTCTGCCGCTTTGTTGCAGTCGCGCCGGCTAAACCGCGCGTCGTAGGCGAAACGTAACAGACCGCCCCGCCGGGGGAAGGAGATCCCGATGGACAGGGGACTGCATCCGCTGTCCGGAGGGATGTCGCTCGATGATGCTCATAACCGAAGTCGGGCGTCCCTCGACGTTTCTTGAGCGCAGCGCACAGATAAGGCCTCGTTCTCTCGTTCAGGTTCGCACAGGACACTGCAAAGTGACTTCGGGAGAGTTCACATTCTTGTTCTCGTTCCCGGCAAGCGTTAAAACTACGCTGAAACTCAACCGCTCAGTCAGCAAGCACGGCACAACCCTCACTAAGCCCTGCCAGGCTCTTTCCCCTTTTATACCACTGCCTAGTTCCTTACAGTAGTCTAGCATCACTCAGAACGCGTCCACAAATTGGAAAATTGCACTAGAAAGCATATCATCACTTTGAAACACTAAACAAAAGCAATATGTTAAAAAAATCCTGCCTCAGGAAGAAAAACATCAGTAACAAACAATTTTGAGGCTGATTCCTACGTTAGGGGCTCCGACTTAAGCCATCGGCGTTACCGTTGAGACTCCCCTTTTTGTAACGCACCTCAAAGGAATATTGTTGCAAAGCGAGGCTCCAGCGCAGGAGGCGGCCATTTTTGGGAGAGATGGTCTGCAGCCATTGGAGAGGGCAGTGATCCGTCTCAATGATAAACCTCGAGCCGGCTAGATAGCATGACAATTTCTGAACGGCCCACACGAGACATGCACACTCTTTCTCGGTGGCGCTATACGCCTGCTCACGACTGGTCAGCTTACGACTAGCATACAGGACGGGGTGTTCTACTTCTCCATTTTCCCGTTGGCACAGTACAACGCCCATGCCTCGCTCACTAGCATCGCACTGAACAACGAACCCTTTTGTATAGTCTGGCGATCGTAGCACAGGCTGGCTTGTTAGGGCACTCTTTAGGTCGCTAAAAGCTCTTTCGTTTGTCTTGTCCCAGACGACTGTTTGAGGCTCTGTTTTTCTTAGAGCATCCGTCAGGGGAGCCGCGATATCAGAGTACCTGGGGATGTACCTCTGATAGTAGCCGGCGACACCTAAGAACGACCGAATATCGGTCTTCGTGCGCGGTTGCGGAAAGTCTCGCACAGCGGCCACTTTTATTTCAGAGGGGCGGCGACGACCCTGACCAATCACGTGACCGAGGTAGACAACCTCGGCCTGTGCTAACTGGCACTTAGGAGCCTTGACTGTCAAGCCCGCTTCGCGCAGGCGGGTTAGCACTGCCCGCAAGTGTGCCATATGCTCAGACCAGGATGCGGAGAATATCGCTACGTCGTCTAGATACGGTAAAGCGAATTCTTGCTGTCCCCGCAACACTTTATCCATGAGGCTTGAAAAACAGTATGGCGCGTTCTTCAAACCAAAACTCAACACTTTAGGACGGAATGTTCCCATTGGTGAAATGAACGCCGCATACCTACTAGCCTCTTCTGTAAGTGGAACCTGCCAATAACCCCTGACAAGATCTAGGGTGGAAATAAACTGAGCGCTACTAACTTTCTCAAGGCGCTCCTCGATGTTAGGGATCGGATAAATTTGATCCTTAGTGATGGAATTAAGCCTGCGGTAGTCGACGCAAGGACGAGGTTCCTTGCCCGGTACCTCAACTAAAATCAAAGGGGAGGTATAATCACTCTCACCTGCCTCAATAACACCGAGCTGTAGCATTTTCTTTACCTCAGCCTCCATAATATCGCTCTGGCGGGGTGACACCCGGTACGCCTTGGATCGTACTGGCTCTGGGGAGGTAAGTTCTATATCATGAGTAAGTACAGAAGTCCTACCAGGCCTCTCAGAGAACAGACCTTGAAACTCTTGTAATAGCTGGTGTAGTTCGGTTTTCTGCTCAGGCGACAGCGGTGCTTTACTGATAAGGTCACTAATGACTTGACCGGTGTCTTCCCTGTTCGTCACTGAGCCTAGTCCCGGAAGCTCGACCGGAAGCTCTTCAGGAACGTTTACCATCATGCACACCACTGCTTCCCTTTGTCTATAAGGTTTGAGCAGATTACAGTGGTAAACTTGCTGTGCTTTCCGCTTTCCTGGCAGACTTACCACGTAGTTAACGTCCGACAGTTTCTGAACAATTCGTGCTGGGCCCTCCCACTGCACGTCTAGTTTGTTGTTTAGCGATGTGCGCAATATCATGACCTCATCGCCCACCTCAAAACGACGGGCCCTGGCTGTCCGATCATAATTAAACCTTGGCCCTCTGCTGGGCCTTTGCCATTGCTTCACCTGACAACTCCTGTGCCCTTCTTAAGCGTTCGAGGAGCTTAAGCACGTACTCCACCACGACTGGGTCGTCGCCCCTGCCTTCCCACGATTCTCGAAGCATGCGAAGCGGAGACCGAAGCGAGCGACCGTACACCAGCTCAGCTGGCGAAAACCCCGTAGCTGCATGCGGCGCGGTCCTTAATGCAAACATCACCCCAGGCAGACACAGCTCCCAGTCAGTTTGATGTTCAAAACACAATGCTCTCAACACGCGCTTCATGACGGAGTGGAGCTTCTCAACGGAATTCGACTGTGGGTGGTACACTGAGCTGTGTAACAGCTTTACCCCACACCTTTCGAGAAAAGTTGTCGTCAAAGCGCTAGTAAACACTGTGCCCTGATCTGATTGGATTTCCGCAGGGAAACCAACTCGCGCAAATATGGACAGTAGTGCATTAACTATCTCAACTGAGCTGAGTTCTTTAAGCGGCACTGCTTCAGGGAACTTTGTCGCTGGGCAGATCACAGTCAAAATGTGTCTGTACCCCGTGGCTGTTACCGGCAGAGGTCCCACTGTATCAATAACGAGCCGTCTAAAAGGCTCCGTAATGATAGGTACCAACTTCAACGGCGCCCTCGATTTGTCCCCTGGTTTGCCCACCCTCTGACAGGTGTCACATGTCCTTACGAAATGGTCTGCGCCCCGAAAACACCCTGGCCAATAGTACTCTTGCAAGAGACGGTCCTTAGTTTTCTTAACTCCTAGGTGTCCGGACCACGAACCCCCGTGCGACAAGCGCAACAGATCCTGACGATAGCATTGAGGAACGATCAGCTGATCGAACTCCACTCCTCTGCGGTCTAGATACTTCCGGTACAGGACTCCACCCCTTTCCACAAAACGCGTATTTTTCCTGGCGATACCTTCCTTGACATTGCAGCGTATGTTTTCTAGGCTACCATCCTTCTTTTGCTCGGCTATCAAAGCCGACCGGCTGACTTTTAGCAACCTATCAAGTCCGTCTGACGTAGGCGCGATGAGCAAATCTGCAGATAGCTCTTCTAACTTTCCCTTATCGGGCATTTCCTCTCCTGTATCTGGCGCCTTCAACGCTACAGGCTCAATTTTATTCAGTTCGTCAGCTTGCTGCACCTCTGACCCTTTTTCATTGTTTGATAACGTCGGCCCCGCAACTACCGCCTTTGCAGCGAGCTCCCGAACCTTCGATCTGGTTAAGGCCTGAACACTAGCTTCACCAAACAAAAGCCCCTTCTCGCGCAGGAGGTGATCGGACCTGTTTGAAAATAGGTACGGGTACTGGGGGGGCAGCATAGAAGACACTGCGGCCTCCGTCTCAAGCGCTCCGAAAGGTCCTTCAATAAGCACTTTTGCTACCGGCAGACACACGCTATGAGCTTCCACGGCTTGCTTGATCCATGCGCACTCGCCCGTGAACATATGGGGTTCTACGTAAGAGGGGTGAACTACATCCATCGTAGCTGCGGAATCGCGAAGCACTCGGCACTCTTTCCCGTTCACGAGGAGGTCTCGCATGTAAGGCTCGAGAAGCTTCATGTTCTCGTCAGTGCTGCATAATGAAAAAAACACAACTTTTGGTGTTGTTTCCGGACACTGCGCCGAAAAGTGACCCGGCTTCTGGCACGTATAACACAAGCGCGCTTGCCTCATCTCGAACCGCTTTCTGCGCTCGGCTTCGGCTGCCGCCGTCTCTTTACGTTTGGTCGGACTGCTTTCACTCGCATCCTCACTACGCGTGTCCCTCTTTAATCTCATGGGCGTGAACTTCGGCCTCTCAAACTTGGGGCCAAATTCACCCTTTTGACCGTCCTTAGCTCCGCGAGCCCGACGCGTCACAAACTCCTCGGCTAGCTCAGCGGCTTTAGCCACCGTACAAACGTCTGGCCTATCCAAGACCCAGTACCGCACGTTCTCCGGTAACCGACTATAAAACTGTTCTAGCCCGAAACACTGCAGAACTTTATCGTGGTCACCAAACGCTTTCTCTTCTTTGAGCCACTCCTGCATGTTTGACATAAGCTTGTACGCAAACTCCGTATATGACTCACTTCTGCCTTTCTCATTTTCCCGAAACTTCCGACGGAACGCCTCCGCTGACAGCCGGTACTTTTTTAGCAGACTCGATTTCACTTTGTCGAAATCCTCTGCCTCCTCTCTATCCAAGCGAGCGACTACGTCGGCCGCCTCGCCGGGTAACAAAGTGAGCAAGCGCTGTGGCCACGTTTCCCGAGAGAACCCCTGCTTCTCGCACGTTCGCTCAAAGTTAACCAGGAACAAACCAATGTCCTCTCCAAGCTTAAACGGCCGCATCAGGTCAGTCATTTTGAACAATACGCGTTCTCCTGCACCGTGTGCCTGACTTCCATTACGAGCGCGTTCCATCTCTATCTCGAGACGCTTCATTTCCAAAGCGTGTTGACGGTCACGCTCTTCTTTTTTCTCTTGTTGCTCTCGCTCTTTCTGTTCTTTACGTTCACGCTCTTCTTTTTCTTTCTGTTCTTTAATTTCGCGCTCCTGTCTTTTTGCCGTCTCCCTTTCCTCAATGGTCTCAAGGCATTCCGACAGCTCGTCATCCTCAGCTTCTAACTCAAGAATAGCCTTTAGCAGTTCTGGTTTTCTGAGTTTGTCTGAGACATCCAGACCCAACTCTCCTGCAAGCTCCAGCAATTTCGGTTTGCGCAACGACTTCAAATCCATGGCTGCTCTGAATGCTGCTTTCTCTACTGCCTAATATTGTCTTGCCGCAACCTAACCCGGCAGCAACGACAACCACAATTACCAGCTCTGTTTCTGACACTAACAAAAGCCTGGCAAAGCTCAGAAGAAGAAAGTCCCGCACTCACCAAACCTCGCAGCCAAGAGTCCAGCGCAGTCGTTCCGCTGCAGGCAACCAGTCATCACACAGGGCTCGTTGCACTGCTCCCGGATCGTCGTTGAGCTGCTCAGTATACAGTCAACTGCATATCTTCGCTGCTGGCCTCCGTTGTCGCGATCTCACCGCTGGCAGACAGTTGTTTGAATCCCACCGATGGCAACGGTTGTTGTGGTCGCACCGATGGTACGACCTGTTGGGAACTCGGCGCTGACGCCCGTTGTTGCACCTGGGTCGCAAGCCCCAAGGGTAGCGTTGGCCTGGCGGCCTGGGGTACAACTGGAAGCATCCGAAGGTCCCGGCAAAGCATGAGTCGACTGGTAACAACAAAACAACTTGTTTATTTTAACATCGCAAAGAGTTGGCGGTCAGGTTGACCGAAGTAGAGAGACGGGAGTGCACTTTACTCAACAGAAGAAATCGGAGCCCTCCTTTTGGCGTCCGGGGCAGCTGTTTTTATACTCTCGCAGTTGAGGGCAAGAAGGAACCCCTCAATAGACGAGCACGTGATTGTACAATGGGATAAGGTGACGCATACTGTCGTAGCGCCGCCGGTCGGGCACAAAGACTGGGAGGAGAAGGTGACTCCTACTGTCGTATCGCCTCCGGTCGGGCACAATGGCCGGGAGGAGAAGGTAACTCATACTGTCGTATCGCCTCCGGTCGGGCACAATGGCTGGGAGGAGAAGGTGACCCCTGCTGTCGTATCGCTTCCGGTCGGGCACAATGGCTGGGAGGAGAAGGGGACTCCTACTGTCGTATCGCCTCCGGTCGGGCACAATGGCACATACACTCACACACGCACATGAAGACACGTGGCATCGGAACATGCCTGGACGCGCTTGGCGGGGAGCGTAGCGGCGACGCCGAACGGGCCAAAATGTCTGCCGCTTTGTTGCAGTCGCGCCGGCTAAACCGCGCGTCGTAGGCGAAACGTAACAACACAGAGTGTTTACAGGAAGTATTCAGAGATCTGGGTTGGGAAGAATTGGGGATAGGAGTTGGAGAAGAATGCCTTAGCAACTTGCGATTCGCTGATGACATTGCCTTGCTTAGTAACTTAGGGGACCAACTGCAATGCATGCTCACTGACCTGGAGAGGCAAAGCAGAAGGGTGGGTCTAAAAATTAATCTGCAGAAAACTAAAGTAATGCTTAACAGTCTCGGAAGAGAACAGCAGTTTACAGTAGGTAACAATGCACTGGAAGTGGTAAGGGAATACATGTACTCAAGACAGGTAGTGACTGCAGATCCGGATCATGAGACTGAAAGAATCAGAAGAATAAGAATGGGCTGGGGTGCGTTTGACAGGCGTTCTCAGATCATGAACAGCAGGTTACCATTGTCCCTCAAGAGAAAAGTGTATGACCCAGCTGTGTCTTACCAGCACTCACGTACGGGGCAGAAACCAGCAGGCTTACGAAAAAGAAGAATGATGGGTGTAACGTTAAGGGATAAGGAAAGAGCAGATTCGGTTAGGGAACAAACGCGAGTTAATGTCATCTTAGTTGAAATCAAGAAAAGGAAATGGGCATGGGCAAGACACGTAATTAAGAGAGAAGATAACCGATGGCCATTAAGGGTTACAGAATGGATTCCAAGGGAAGGGAAGCGCAACAGGGGGCGGCAGAAAGTTAGGTGGACGGATGAGATTAAGAAGTTTGCGGGAACGACATGGCCACAATTAGTACATGACCGGGGTAGTTGGAGAAGTATGGGAGAGGCGTTTTGCGATCCAGTGTGCGTAAACAGGCCGATGATATATATATATATATATCTATATATATATATATATATATACATATATATATATCATCGGCCTGGTTACGCACACTGCATCGCAAAACGCCTATATATATATCATCGGCCTGGTTACGCCCACTGCATCGCAAAACGCCTCTCCCATACTTCTCCAACTACCCCGGTCATGTACTAATTGTGGCCATGTCGTTCCTGCAAACTTCTTAATCTCATCCGTCCAGCTAACTTTCTGCCGCCCCCTGTTGCGCTTCCCTTCCCTTGGAATCCATTCTATATATATATATATATATATATATATATATATATATATATATATATATATATATATATATATATATATATATATATATATATATATATTGTCACGTGGTGGTGACGTTGACGAACACAGTAGCAATACTGTGGACGACAAAACTAACTTTTATTGTGCGAACCTATGCCCACAAAACAGGCTTCACATATAGCACAACGATAGCGGCGAACAGGGTCGGCGATCGTCGAAAATCTCATCGGCGGGTCAAGCGCGTTGGCTTTTATACAGCAGTCGTCGAATGTTCCAGACTAATCGTTGGGACCCGCGTGCCTTTCACGAAGTTCTACAGCATTCGCGTCAGGCGATGAAATCTGATAACACAAGGTTCGGCGACAACAAACAGCGGATAGAAGCATCGATAACGTTCCAGAAACTTCGGATACCTGCGGGCGCGTCCCGCGCTGTGCGATAACATTTGTTAGGCGGCGAAACGTGGTCGCCCGATAAAGATAAGTACACGTGTCATTACCCCCCTCTTGAAAAGCATCGACCCGATGCTGCAAACGAAAGCAATAAAGAAAAGCACTCGTAGCAAAGAAAACAAAAAAAATTGGAGGACGCTTAAGCTTCGCCTTCAAGAGTGGAACGCGACAGCGTTCCCGTCGACCCGCCAAGGGGTATTGGGCTACGGCGCAGCGACAACGCGCCCCGCATCGGACGCGGTGAGCGTCAAGCAACGCAGCGTTCGGCGCGACAACGAAATGCGCGCCTCAGCAAGCGACGCACGCCTGAGCCTTCTAAGGTAACACCGCGTTCACTAGAGGCGCTTTTGTACCGCTTTGAAGCATCGAACTCGTGGCTCAGTGGTAACGTCTCCGTCTCACACTCCGGAGACCCTGGTTCGATTCCCACCCAGCCAATCTTGGAAGTTGCTTTTTATTTATGAAGTGCCTGCCGTGATTTATCGCTCACGGCCAACGCCGCGGACGCCGACGCCGACACCGACGCCGACGCCGACGACACCGGCTTTTCTGCGACACGAGCTCCTTAACGCTATCGCGTTAAAATAAGGAAGTTCGTCAGCGTGCGTAAAAGGGCTTCAGGCGCACTACGTGAACCACTTCAGATCGTGCCCGGCGCCGCTGTGACGGCGAAATGGCGTCTGGCACGACCTCATAGTCCAGTTCGCCGACGCGTCGGATGATCTTGTAGGGTCCGAAATAGCTTCGCAATAGTTTCTCACTCAGTCCTCGTCGACGTATTCGGGTCCAAACCCAAACACGGTCACCGAGCTGGTGCTCGGCGAAACGTCGTCGGAGGTTGTAGTGCCGGCTGTCGGTACGCTGCTGGTTCTTGATCCGTAGGCGGGCGAGCGTCAAGCGTCGTCGTCGGTTTCCTGCCGTAAACCAGCTTAAACGGCGTGATCTGTGTTGTTTCTTGCACCGCCATGTTGTAAGTGAAGGTTACGTACGGCAGGATGGCATCCCAGGTCTTGTGTTCGACGTCGACGTACATTGCTAGCATGTAGGCGAGGGTTTTATTCAGGCGCTCCGTAAGACCATTCGTCTGTGGGTGGTAGGCAGTTGTCCTCCTGTGCCTTGTCTGACTATACAGAAGAATGGCTTAGGTGAGCTCCGCTGTAAAGGCCGTTCCTCTGTCGGTGATGAGGACTTCTGGGGCGCCATGTCGCAGCAGAATGCTTTCGACGAAAAATTTTGCCACTTCGACTGCGCTACCTTTCGGCAGAGTTTTAGTTTCAGCGAAGCGGATGAGGTAGTCCGTCGCCACGACGATCCACTTATTTCCGGATGTTGACGTCGGAAACGGCCCCAACAAGTCCATCCCGATCTGCTGAAAAGGTCGGCAAGGAGGCTTGATCGGCTGTAGTAATCCGGCTGGCCTTGTGGGTGGTGTCTTGCGTCGCTGACAGTCTAGGCATGTCTTGACATAACGGGCGACGTCGGCTGTTAGGCGCGGCCAGTAATACCTTTCTTGTATCCTCGATAGCGTCCGGGAGAAGGCGAGGTGCCCGGCGGTCGGATCGTCATGTAGGGCGCGCAGTACTTCTGGACGCAGCGCCGACGGAACAACAAAAAGGTAGTTGGTGCGTACTGGTGAGAAGTTCTTCACGAGCAGATCGTTTTCAAGCGTCAAGGAAGATATTCCGCGCTTAAATGCCGGCGGTGACTGCATGCGTCGTTTTAGTTCTTGAAATGCGTCGGCCTGTGGCGTTTGCCATTTGAACTTGACATCAGATTTGGTTAGATGCGTTGGCGGCTCAGCGATGCGTGAAAAGTCCTTGACAAAGCGCCTGTTGTAGGCGCACATGCCAAGGAATCTACGCACTGCCTTTTTGTCGATGGGCTTCGGGAACTTTGCGATGACAGCTGTTTTCCGCGGGTCGGGGCGTACTCCGGATTTGCTGATGACGTGGCCTAAGAACAAAAACTCATCGTAAGCGAAGTGGCATTTTTCCGGCTTCAGAGTGAGCCCCGATGACTTGATGGCGTCTAGTACTGTCGCAAGCCGCCTCAAGTGATTGTCGAAATTTCCGGCGAAGACGACGACGTCATCCAAGTAAACGAGACAGGTCTACTACTTCAATCCTGCTAAAACCGTGTACATCACGCGCTGGAACGTTGCAGGCGCCGAACACAGTCCGAATGGCATAACCTTGATCTCGTAGACGTCGTCTGGGGTGATGAAGGCCGTCTTTCCGCGATCTCTTTCGTCGACTTCTATTTGCCAATAGCCAGACTTGAGTTCCATCGACGAGAAGTATTTAGCGTTGCAAAGCCGATCCAATGCGTCGTCTATCCGTGGGAGGGGGTATACGTCTTTCTTCGTGATTTTGTTCAGTCAACGATAATCGATGCAGAAACGTAGGGTTCCGTCCTTTTTCTTCACTAAAACAACTGGAGACGCCCACGGGCTTTTCGACGGCTGGATGATGTCGTCGCGCAGCATTTCGTCGACTTGTTGTCTTATAGCGTCGCGTTCTCGCGTCGAAACTCGGTAAGGGCTCTGGCGGAGTGGCCGAGAGCACTCTTCGGTTATTATGCGATGCTTTGCGACTGGTGTTTGTCGAATCCTCGACGACGTCGAAAAGCAGTCTGTATCGTCGAAGCAGACTTCTGAGCTGCTGCTGCTTAATCACGAGGAGACTTGGATTGATGTCGAAGTCTGGCTCGGGAACTACGGTCGTCGGATTAGATGTGGCAGAATCCGAGAGGACAAACGCATTGCTGTTTTCCAGAATTCCCTCGATGTATGCAATCGTCGTGCCCTTGTTGATGTGCTTGAAATCCTGGCTGAAGTTTGTCAGCAACACTTTCGTGTTTTCTCCGTGCAGTCGAGCGATCCCTCTTGCGACGCAAATTTCACCGTCGAGCAGTAGACGTTCCTTCGATGACGCCTTCTACGTCAGCGTGTGTTTCGGTGCCGACCAAAATAACAATGCTCGAGCGAGGCGGTATGCTCACCTGATCTTCGAGCACACTCAAGGCGCGATGACTAGGAAGGCTCTCCGGCGGTATGGCATGATCTTCCGACAGCGTTACTGACTTCGACTTCAGGTCGATGACTGCGCCGTGTTGGTTGAGGAAGTCCACGCCGAGAATGACGTCTCGTGAACACTGTTGGAGGATAACGAAGGTGACAGGGTAAGTCCGGTCGTGAGTGGTAGTTCTTGCCGTGCACATTCCAGTCGGCGTTATGAGGTGTCCTCCAGCGGTCCGAATTTGAGGGGGGCCTTCCCACGTAGTCTTAACTTTCTTCAACTGGGCGGCGATGTGTCCACTCATGACGGAGTAATCAGCCCCTGTGTCGACTAAGGCGGTGACTGCGTGGCCGTCGAGAAGCATTTGTCTTGTCTTGCATTAAAGTTCGGTCTTGGCGTCGGATCACGACTGCGTCGCGTTGACCTGTGGCTGGTATGTGACGTCGTCAGGTCGTCTTTCGTCATCGCATTCTTTGCTTCCAGCCTTCGTCGGGACGGCGGCGTGTCGTTATGTCGTCGAGGTAGTTTCCTCGGCGTCTTCGTCGGCGGCGGAGGATCTTCGTCAGTTCGACGAACAGAACCGCACCTCCATCGGTTGCTCCACCGGATATGGGCTCTGTTACGTTTCGCCTACGACGCGCGGTTTAGCCGGCGCGACTGCAACAAAGCGGCAGACATTTTGGCCCGTTCGGCGTCGCCGCTACGCCTCCCCGCCAAGCGCGTCCAGGCATGTTCCGATGCCACGTGTCTTCATGTGCGTGTGTGAGTGTATGTGCATTTTGTGCCCGACCGGCGGCGACACGACAGTGTGAGCCACCTGCTCCTCCCCATTGTGCCCGACCGGCGGCGACACGACAGTGTGAGCCACCTTCTCCTCCCCATTGTGCCCGACCGGCGGCGACACGACAGTATGCGTCACCTTATCCCATTGTACAGTCACGTGCTCGTCTATAGAGGGGTTCCTTCTTGCCCTCAACTGCGGGAGTATAAAAACAGCTGCCCCCGGACGCCAAAGGGAGGGCTCCGATTTCTTCTGTTGAGTAAAGTGCTCTCCCGTCTCTCTACTTCGGTCGACCTCACCGCCAACTCTTTGCGATGTTAGAATAAACAAGTTGTTTTGTTGTTACCAGTCGACTCATGCTTTGCCGGGACCTTCGGATGCTTCCAGTTGTACCCCAGGCCGCCAGGCCAACGCTACCCTTGGGGCTTGCGACCCAGGTGCAACAACGGGCGTCAGCGCCGAGTTCCCAACAACTCGTACCAGCGGTCCGACCACAACAACTGTCTGCCAGCGGTGAGATCGCGACAACGGAGGCCAGCAGCGATGAGATGCAGTTGACTGTATGCTGAGCAGCTCAACGACCATCCGGGAGCAGTGCAACGAGCCCTGTGTGATGACTGGTTGCCTGCAGCGGAACGACTGCGCTGAACTCTTGGCTGCGAGGTTTGGTGAGTGCGGGACTTTCTTCTTCTGAGCTTTGCCAGGCTTTTGTTAGTGTCAGAAACAGAGCTGGTAATTGTGGTTGTCGTTGCTGCCGGGTTAGATTGCGGCAAGACAATAATAGGCAGTAGAGAAAGCAGCATTCAGAGCAGCCATGGATTTGAAGTCGTTGCGCAAACCGAAGTTGTTGGAGCTTGCAAGAGAGTTGGGTCTGGATGTCTCGGACAAACTCAGAAAACCAGAACTGCTAAAGGCTATTCTTGAGTTAGAGGCTGAGGATGACGAGCTGTCGGAATGCCTTGAGACTATTGAGGAGAGGTCAAAAAGACAGGAGCGCGAACTTAAAGAGCAAAAAGAGAAACAGGAGCGCGAACTTAGAGAGCAAAAAGAGAAAGAGGAGCGCGAACTTAAAGAGCAGAAAGAAAAAGAAGAGCGCGACCACGCTTTGGAAATGAAGCGTCTCGAGGTAGAGATGGAACGCGCTCGTAATGGAAGTCAGGCACACGGTGCAGGAGAACGAGTATTGTTCAAAATGACTGACCTGATGCGGCCGTTTAAGCTTGGAGAGGACATTGGTTTGTTCCTGGTTAACTTTGAGCGAACGTGCAAGAAGCAGGGGTTCTCTCGGGAAACGTGGCCACAGCGCTTGCTCACTTTGTTACCCGGCGAGGCGGCCGACGTAGTCGCTCGCTTGGATAGAGAGGAGGCAGAGGATTTAGACAAAGTGAAATCGAGTCTGCTAAAAAAGTACAGGCTGTCAGCGGAGGCGTTCCGTCGGAAGTTTCGGGAAAATGAGAAAGGCAGAAGTGAGTCATACAGAGAGTTTGCGTACAGGCTTATGTCA
The DNA here is from genome assembly GCF_050947875.1 of Dermacentor variabilis. Classification (NCBI taxonomy): domain Eukaryota; kingdom Metazoa; phylum Arthropoda; class Arachnida; order Ixodida; family Ixodidae; genus Dermacentor; species Dermacentor variabilis. The sequence goes on along the minus strand of NC_134573.1, from coordinate 11,299,134 downwards.
AACATGCAGGAGTGGCTCAAAGAAGAGAAAGCGTTTGGTGACCACGAGAAAGTTCTGCAGTGTTTCGGGCTAGAACAGTTTTATAGTCGGTTACCGGAGAACGTGCGGTACTGGGTCTTGGATAGGCCAGACGTTTGTACGGTGGCTAAAGCCGCTGAGCTAGCCGAGGAGTTTGTGACGCGTCGGGCTCGCGGAGCTAAGGACGGTCAAAAGGGTGAATTTGGCTCGAAGTTTGAGAGGCCGAAGTTCACACCCATGAGAGCAAAGGGGAACACACGTAGTGCGGATGCGAGTGAAAGCAGTGCGACCGAACCTAAGGAGACGGCGGCAGCCGAAGCCGAACGCAGAAAGCGGTTCGAGATGAGGCAAGCGCGCGTTTGTTATATGTGCCAGAAGCCGGGTCACTTTTCGGCGCAGTGTCCGGAAACAACACCAAAAGTTGTGTTTTTTTCATTATGCAGCACTGACGAGAACATGAAGCTTCTCGAGCCTTACATGCGAGACCTCCTCGTGAACGGGAAAGAGTGCCGAGTGCTTCGCGATTCCGCAGCTACGATGGATGTAGTTCACCCCTCTTACGTAGAACCCCATATGTTCACGGGCGAGTGCGCATGGATCAAGCAAGCCGTGGAAGCTCATAGCGTGTGTCTGCCGGTAGCAAAAGTGCTTATTGAAGGACCTTTCGGAGCGCTTGAGACGGAGGCGGCAGTGTCATCTATGCTGCCCCCCCAGTACCCGTACCTATTTTCAAACAGGTCCGATCACCTCCTGCGCGAGAAGGGGCTTTTGTTTGGTGAGGCTAGCGTTCAGGCCTTAACCAGATCGAAGGTTCGGGAGCTCGCTGCAAAGGCGGTAGTTGCGGGGCCGACGTTATCAAACAATGAGAAAGGGTCAGAGGCGCAGCAAGCCGATATTCAGAGCACGCCCGAACTGAATAAACTTGAGTCTGTAACGTTAAAGGCACCAGATACCGGAGAGGAAAATCCCGATGCGGGAAAGTTAGAAAAGCTATCTGCAGATTTGCTCATCGCGCCTACGTCAGACGGACTTGATAGGTTGCTAAAAGTCAGCCGGTCGGCTTTGATAGCCGAGCAAAAGAAGGATGGTAGCCTAGAAAACATACGCTGCAATGTCAAGGAAGGTATCGCCAGGAAAAATGCGCGTTTTGTGGAAAGAGGTGGAGTCCTGTACCGGAAGTATCTAGACCGCAGAGGAGTGGAGTTCGATCAGCTGATGGTTCCTCAATGCTATCGTCAGGATCTGTTGCGCTTGACGCATGGGGGTTCGTGGTCCGGACACCTTGGAGTTAAGAAAACTATGGACCGTCTCTTGCAAGAGTACTATTGGCCAGGGTGTTTTCGGGACGCAGACCATTTCGTGAGGACATGTGACACCTGTCAGCGGGTGGGCAATCCAGGGGACAAATCGAGGGCGCCGTTGAAGTTGGTACGTATCATTACGGAGCCTTTTAGACGGCTCGTTATTGATACAGTGGGACCTCTGCCGGTAACAGCCACGGGGTACAGACACATTTTGACTGTGATCTGCCCAGCGACAAAGTTCCCTGAAGCAGTGCCGCTTAAAGAACTCAGCTCAGTTGAGATAGTCAATGCACTACTGTCCATATTTGCGCGAGTTGGTTTTCCTGCGGAAATCCAATCAGATCAGGGCACAGTGTTTACTAGCGCTTTGACGACAACTTTTCTCGAAAGGTGTGGGGTAAAGCTGTTACACAGCTCAGTGTACCACCCACAGTCGAATTCCGTTGAGAAGCTCCACTCCGTCATGAAGCGCGTGTTGAGAGCCTTGTGTTTTGAACATCAAACTGACTGGGAGCTGTGTCTGCCTGGGGTGATGTTTGCATTACGGACCGCACCGCATGCAGCTACGGGGTTTTCGCCAGCTGAGCTGGTGTACGGTCGCTCGCTGCGATCTCCGCTTCGCATGCTTCGAGAATCGTGGGAAGGCAGGGGCGACGACCCAGTCGTGGTGGAGTACGTGCTTAAGCTCCTCGAACGCTTAAGAAGGGCACAGGAGTTGTCAGGTGAAGCAATGGCAAAGGCCCAGCAGAGGGCCAAGGTTTATTATGATCGGACAGCCAGGGCCCGTCGTTTTGAGGTGGGCGATGAGGTCAAGATATTGCGCACATCGCTAAACAACAAACTAGACGTGCAGTGGGAGGGCCCAGCACGAATTGTTCAGAAACTGTCGGACGTTAACTACGTGGTAAGTCTGCCAGGAAAGCGGAAAGCACAGCAAGTTTACCACTGTAATCTGCTCAAACCTTATAGACAAAGGGAAGCAGTGGTGTGCATGATGGTAAACGTTCCTGAAGAGCTTCCGGTCGAGCTTCCGGGACTAGGCTCAGTGACGAACAGGGAAGACACCGGTCAGGTAATTAGTGACTTAGTCAGTGGAGCATCGCTGTCGCGTGAGCAGAAAACCGAACTACACCAGCTCTTACAAGAGTTTCAAGGTCTGTTCTCTGAGAGGCCTGGTAGGACTTCTGTCCTTACTCATGACATAGAACTTACCTCCCCAGAGCCAGTACGATCCAAGGCGTACCGGGTGTCACCCCGCCAGAGCGATATTATGGAGGCTGAGGTAAAGAAAATGCTACAGCTCGGTGTTATTGAGGCAGGTGAGAGTGATTATACCTCCCCTTTGATTTTAGTTGAGGTACCGGGCAAGGAACCTCGTCCTTGCGTCGACTACCGCAGGCTTAATTCCATCACTAAGGATCAAATTTATCCGATCCCTAACATCGAGGAGCGCCTTGAGAAAGTTAGTAGCGCTCAGTTTATTTCCACCCTAGATCTTGTCAGGGGTTATTGGCAGGTTCCACTTACAGAAGAGGCTAGTAGGTATGCGGCGTTCATTTCACCAATGGGAACATTCCGTCCTAAAGTGTTGAGTTTTGGTTTGAAGAACGCGCCATACTGTTTTTCAAGCCTCATGGATAAAGTGTTGCGGGGACAGCAAGAATTCGCTTTACCGTATCTAGACGACGTAGCGATATTCTCCGCATCCTGGTCTGAGCATATGGCACACTTGCGGGCAGTGCTAACCCGCCTGCGCGAAGCGGGCTTGACAGTCAAGGCTCCTAAGTGCCAGTTAGCACAGGCCGAGGTTGTCTACCTCGGTCACGTGATTGGTCAGGGTCGCCGCCGCCCCTCTGAAATAAAGGTGGCCGCTGTGCGAGACTTCCCGCAACCGCGCACGAAGACCGATATTCGGTCGTTCTTAGGTGTCGCCGGCTACTATCAGAGGTACATCCCCAGGTACTCTGATATCGCGGCTCCCCTGACGGATGCTCTAAGAAAAACAGAGCCTCAAACAGTCGTCTGGGACGGGACAAAGGAAAGAGCTTTTAGCGCCCTAAAGAGTGCCCTAACAAGCCAGCCTGTGCTACGATCGCCAGACTATACAAAAGGGTTCGTGGTTCAGTGCGATGCTAGTGAGCGAGGCATGGGCGTTGTACTGTGCCAACGGGAAAATGGAGAAGTAGAACACCCCGTCCTGTATGCTAGTCGTAAGCTGACCAGTCGTGAGCAGGCGTATAGCGCCACCGAGAAAGAGTGTGCATGTCTCGTGTGGGCCGTTCAGAAATTGTCATGCTATCTAGCCGGCTCGAGGTTTATCATTGAGACGGATCACTGCCCTCTCCAATGGCTGCAGACCATCTCTCCCAAAAATGGCCGCCTCCTGCGCTGGAGCCTCGCTTTGCAACAATATTCCTTTGAGGTGCGTTACAAAAAGAGGAGTCTCAACGGTAACGCCGATGGCTTAAGTCGAAGCCCCTAACGTAGGAATCAGCCTCAAAATTGTTTGTTACTGATGTTTTTCTTCCTGAGGCAGGATTTTTAACATATTGCTTTTGTTTAGTGTTTCAAAGTGATGACATGCTTTCTAGTGCAATTTTCCAATTTGTGGACGCGTTCTAAGTGCTGCTAGACTACTGTAAGGAACTAGGCAGTGGTATAGAAGGGGAAAGAGCCTGACAGGGCTTAGTGAGGGTTGTGCCGTGCTTGCTGACTGAGCGGTTGAGTTTCAGCGTAGTTCTAACGCTTGCCGGGAACGAGAACAAAAATGTGAACTCTCCCGAAGTCACTTTGCAGTGTCCTGTGCGAACCTGAACGAGAGACCGAGGCCTTCTCTGTGCGCTGCGGTCAAGAAACGTCGAGGGACGCCCGACTTCGGTTATGAGCATCATCGAGCGACATCCCTCCGGACAGCGGATGCAGTCCCCTGTCCATCGGGATCTCCTTCCCCCTGCGGGGCGGTCTGTTACGTTTCGCCTACGACGCGCGGTTTAGCCGGTGCGACTGCAACAAAGCGGCAGACATTTTGGCCCGTTCGGCGTCGCCGCTACGCCTCCCCGCCAAGCGCGTCCAGGCATGTTCCGATGCCACGTGTCTTCATGTGCGTGTGTGAGTGTATGTGCATTTTGTGCCCGACCGGCGGCGACACGACAGTGTGAGCCACCTGCTCCTCCCCATTGTGCCCGACCGGCGGCGACACGACAGTGTGAGCCACCTTCTCCTCCCCATTGTGCCCGACCGGCGGCGACACGACAGTATGCGTCACCTTATCCCATTGTACAGTCACGTGCTCGTCTATAGAGGGGTTCCTTCTTGCCCTCAACTGCGAGAGTATAAAAACAGCTGCCCCCGGACGCCAAAGGGAGGGCTCCGATTTCTTCTGTTGAGTAAAGTGCTCTCCCGTCTCTCTACTTCGGTCGACCTGACCGCCAACTCTTTGCGATGTTAGAATAAACAAGTTGTTTTGTTGTTACCAGTCGACTCATGCTTTGCCGGGACCTTCGGATGCTTCCAGTTGTACCCCAGGCCGCCAGGCCAACGCTACGTCCTTGGGGCTTGCGACCCAGGTGCAACAACGGGCGTCAGCGCCGAGTTCCCAACAACTCGTACCAGCGGTCCGACCACAACAGCTCGCTTACCGGCCCCGGGCTGGGCGAGTGCGTGGTCGGCGCTGCGGCGACGGGTAGCGGCCTGGTGACGGCGAACGCGATGGTCGTCGAGAGCTCCAATGAGTAGCGGCGAGGTAGTCGGCGATATGGCGAGGGCGTTCACCTTGCTGCCGGCGCGGAGCGTTGACTGCGAAATTTCGAAGCCCCATCTCCCGGTATGGGCATCGTCGGTAGACGTGACCCGCTTCTCCGCAGTGGTAGCAGAGCGGGCGGCGGTCAGGAGCGCGCCAAACGTCCGTCTTCCTCGGGTAGCTGCGCTGGGCGACGGGCGGGCGTGCTGGCGGCGGCGGCGGTCGACAAAATTGCGGCGCGACAGGGCCCTGGCGCGGTCGCGGAGGAGGACCTTGACGGCGTGCGACGGCGGCGTAGGTCATCGCTTCTGGCTGGGGTTGCGGTAATTGAGGTTGCACCTCCGGAACTCCAAGGGACCGCTGAACCTCATCTTTCAAGACGTCAGCGATCGAGGCCACTTGAGGCTGCGACGACGGGAAGATCTTCTGAAGCTCCTCTCGTACGACTGCCCTGATAGCCTCGCGCAACTCGTCGGAGGCCAGTGATTGAACTCCGGCGTAGTTTGTAGAGTTGGTGCGGCGGTCGAATTGCCGGTTTCGCATCTCGAGTGTCTTCTCGATGCTGGTGGCCTCACTAAGAAACTCGTCGACGGTCTTCGGTGGGCTTCGTACCATTCCGGCAAAAAGCTCCTCCTTCACACCACGTATGAGTAGGCGGACCTTCTTCTCCTCGGGCATTTCAGGGTCGGCGTGGTGGAATAGACGGCTCATTTACTCCGTGAAGATCGCGGTTCTCTCATTAGGTTATATATATATATATATATATATATATATATATATATATATGTGTGTGTGTGTGTGTACTAGGTACCTGCGAGGCACCGAACATCGCGAAAACATGAGGAAGTGCACTGCGTTTACCCGAGTTTAATTTTTTTTCGATAGCGCTTCGCTGCAAATACTTAATACTGGTGTAAAGCCCATTCGCTGCCAACAATCATGCATTGCAGCGAATAGCTGGGATTATTAAAAATTAAATTACGGAGTTTTACGTACCAAAACCACTTTCTGATTATGATCGAGGCACGCCGTAGTGGAGGACTTCGGAAATTTTGACCACTTGGGGTTCTTTAACGTGCAACTAAATCTGAGTACGCGGGTGTTTTCGCATTTTGCCCCCAACGACATACGGCCGCCTTGGCCGGGACTCAATCCCGCGAACTCGTGCTCAGCAGCCTAACAATATAGCCACCGGGCAACCACGGCGGATTGGGTTGGAGTTGGTTTTGTTGTTGTTCGCGAGTGAATGTGTAAAGAGGGTGCCAACAGAGAGGAATCATGAGGGCAGAAGAGCGGCTTAAAACACCACACCAGAAACACCTCTGAATGCCTGTCGGTACACATATTAGATGTTTGAGTGCTCATACTGTGACCGGAGACGACGTGTACGCGTGTGTGTAATTAGGGACTCTTACTATATTCCCCCTGAGAGTTGAACTGATCCTCCTTTCAATCTCAGTATGCTTCGCGGCAATGTAGTTTGTACACCTCGCCAATATCTTGTCTGTATTGTGGTGAAGAGCAAACAAATCTGTCCACAACCTTTAAGAAACACATACAAGACATTTGCACACGTGTAGGTGTGTGTGTGTGTGTGTGTTAGAACATGTGCTTCTCTACACTGCATTTTGTACAACTGACGCCATACAACGTCTATATTGCGGTGAAGCTAATTAAAGCAAATTTGTCGACCATTATGAGATGCATACAAGACCTTGCCCACGTGTGGATTTATGTGAGCTATGACTACACTCTAAAGAAAGATTACACCCTTAGGGTTGTATTTTGTCCCCAAACAATAATCGTGATTTGTCTTGCCCGCATTTCCTTTATTTAATGCTGCGAGGCCAGTACTTCCTAGTCACGAATGGCTTCCACGTAATCAGCTTCACACTGCACTCTTGACAGGAAAATAGCGAGCGCCGAGTTTTGAAGAGAGGAAATGCAAGTAATGAAGATGACGATTATGGTTGTGGGACAAGACAAGCCCCAAAGGATGTAAACTTTTCTTAGAGTGTACGGTGGACTGTCAGTGGTTGTGAAATTTTCAACATCTAGCTCGTCTCTCTCTTTCTCTTTCGCGAGAAAATTTAATTGCATCTAGAGAAGCCACAGCCTCAGGCTTGGAAAACTTGATGCTCCGTGTAAGATGGCAAGGGACTAAAAAAAGGAAGTGAGAAAAAAAGAAAAAAGCACACTGACTTACACATACATGCGTGGGAAATGCACTACTACAAAAGTGATTTTCTCATTGCCTATGTGGAGCACAGCTCCGATCTATTTTTAGTTGCAGCACAAATCGCGTATTGTGTGGCTACTGAATTCCTAAGGACAGCCCTCCCTGTTACAAAGCCTCTGCCAATATTGATCAATGGTCACTGTCCTAGTCAACACAACGGGGGGATAGATGTATGACACGCTGGACAATTCTAAATAAATCCCCCTTGAGCGCATGGCCATTAACGAGACCTTTAGCATTTTGAAATTAAGTTTAGATCTGAACTGGTTAAATTCGTGATATAGCCGTGGTCGAGGCAGCATTTTCTTGAATCTACTGTGTGTAAAACACACTGATGATTGTTGACAGTTGAATTGTTAAAATTATAATCAGCAAAGAGACCTAATCTCGGCCTACATAGATATATACATACTAAAGTGTTCAGAGCACCATAATCAACATTCCACCATCTTGCTTGAGTACCGTCTCGCTTGCTTGAAAGGGGTGAGCTTTCGGGCTACATATTAAAGAACCATTGTTACTCACTAGCCCGCACTTTCAAAGATGTTTGCACCTGATGCAACATCACCATTTCCCTTTCTTGGTGAGAAAAAGCAGTATTAGAACTGTTTATGACATCTGGGCCTTCTTTGCAACCCCTGGTATTTGTAGGCATACTTGATCAAGTGCCTTTACAACTTCACTGTCCTTCGTTAATAAATATGACCACTGTAATTGCTAATAGACCATTGAGCAAATCCCCTGTCAGTGAACACACTTTGATGTCAGCCCCTTTAGAGTGTACCCACCCAGCTGGATAGTTGATCTTTCACAGAGGCTAGGACGCTGGGTGCTTGGCCATATCAACGAAGAAAGCTATACATACATGCTCTAATGACTTTCTAAAATAAACGAATCTGAAAAGACACTTATAGACACGATCTGTCTTTTGTGCGAGTGAATTGTCTCTACTTACCTTCTTTTTTTTTTCTTTTAACCACTCACACCCTCACCCCCATGAAGGGTGGCCAACTGGATGTACGTCTGGTTAAACTACCCGGCCTTCCTTGTTACTTTCTCTCTCTCGCAGATGTAAAGCCCCTGCATGAAAATAAAAACCACAAAAAATCTAGTCAGTCATACCTGTTGAAACTAAGATGCGACGTACTTAAACCATTTCAGACGTATAAATGCACCTAAAATACAAGGTCAAAAGAAAGGACAACACACACGTTGCACATGCAATACTTATTCTTGTCCTTTTCTCCTTGTATCTTATATACTTTTACAAGCCTGCAATGCTGAAGGAACTCGCCTAACTACCTACATTGCTTAAACCAATTCAATTCATCTTTAGGTTAATGTATATACTCAGGAATTCGTGCGATGATTAGGCAGATTCTTCTCTTGCAGAACTTCATCCAACAAAACACCAGAGAAAAGAGTGATGCTGATACAGGCACACAAGTTTTGTTGGCAGTGGAATATGTTAGCTGGACAAACTGCTTCAAGCGTTGCATAGCAACATCCATTGAAGCTGGTGAGCAAGTTGAAGTGCATGATCTGCAAGAAATGAGTGCTGGCATCTGGACCAGGTTCTTGCTAAGTTCCTACCGACTGCTATTATATTGGAGGACAAAATAAAGCTACCACTGTGCCACCTGAAGCAGCATTCTCGCTTGTTGCTTAATCCAGGAAGGACAGAAAAAGAGTGGAGAACGCTGCCTTTGAAGCTTAAATACAAGCAATGCAAAAGCAACCTTTGAAATCGAATCAAATGCATTATTCTGGGCAGAAATTGGAGAAGTAAAATGATAGGATGACATGCAAGAGTACAGAAATGTCTGCACATTGGTCCAGCACATATCAACTTTATATTATTTCTGCAACTGAAGGTACCTATGCTAAAAGAATGAGCAGCAGGGCTTGGAGCTGAGAAACTGCATGCCATAATCATAATAAAATCATCTTTTGCCATGACTGGCACGAGCTATGTCAACATGTACAAGCATCAATGACCAGCAAATTAAACTCCACCAAAAAGGAAGTGCACTAAACGAGACATTTGCTTGAGCTTTAGCAAAATGTTATCACCTGGCATTTCTGCTTTCATGGCCTCACCTATACTATAAAGCCGCATAAGTAATACAATATTGCTTTTGCTCTAATGGACTTTTTATTGTGTATTTCCTTATGTTAGTATATGATTTTTCAATGCAGTTTTATAGGTGAAACAAAGCACTAATTTTTTGTTATAGTTTGTACTCAAAGATTTCAATAATGGGGGTTGTTACTTTTACATGTTTTTATGCCAACCCAGTAGCCCACGTTGTATATTAGCTTGTGCCACTAGATGTGTGGTTGTTTTTGTGATGCCATCGCGTTCGTTGCATTGTCGTCATTCCAGCTTTGTCATGCAGCTCCCACGCTACCTGCGTTCGAACCAGAAGCTAACATGAAAAGATCGGGGTGTCTCAGCAGCAGCACACCCACATGTTGTTGGTCGCCTCCGTTTGAGGTTCAAAAGCAAGTTTCACACGAGTGTTCATTTCGAAACAACCGGTAGCAACACTTCACCGTGGCATAGCCAGCTACCTGTAAAATACTTCACATAACATCAACTCCCACATTGCGTGAGATTTACGCAAGTATATCTCATAGTTTTCATGTAGAGCCTTTTGGACCTTTATGTGGGGGATAATAAAATGGCTTTTTATGTCTAGCTCCTCTGATATATATATAATTCGACATCTTGCATGCTAAGCTACAGCTTCTTAAGTCCCAAACTGGCATAAAGAAAGCCAGGACCGTAAAATGATACTGGGCTAGAAAAATCAGTTTCCAAAGATTTACGTTGCGTTCTTGACCTCTTTCCACAATTCCTGTGACAAGTTTCGGTGAAAAGACATTCTCAAAGCTAACATATGTAGAGACCAGCTTTAGAAGCTTTATGTCAAGAAAGGCTTAGCTGGCTGATGGTGCCTTTGGTGGAGCAATGAATTGCATTTTTTATGTTGGTTTGAAGATAGATAACACTATAGCACGCAGACTTATGCTGCAGCTTGCTTTCCTGCCATGCAGCACCAAGAAAGCAAATCAGTCATTGCAAAGTAATCTGCATATTGTATCCCAGCTGTATTGTGCGTGCCACATTACCAGAGAATCCTGCTGACCTTTAATTCACGTTTCCAGCGCAACATGTCTTTATGAAGCCATACCTTTACGTTGAGTTGGTGTAGGTAGAAGTGCAGCGGTGGCGTAGAAGTAGAGCGTCGGTCTCGCGTGCAAGAGGACCGTCGTTCGTATCCCGGTGCTGCGCAATTTTGCACCGGATTAAAAAAATCCGCGTGTTGATAAAATTGCACAGACCTCGAGTGCGGCCTGATTCCGGCGACCAGAACCGGTAATGCACTCCCTGTCTCACCAGAGCAGGATTGGCCACCCTGGTGCTGTCATCAGCCTGGTTACGCCCACTGCAGGGCAAAGGCCTCTCCCATGCTTCAACTACTCCGGTCATGTACTAATTGTGGCAATGTCGTCCCTGCAAACTTCTTAATCTCCTCCGCCCACCTAATCTTCTGCCGCCCCCTGCTACGCTTCGATTCCGTTGGAATATAGTCCGTAACCCTTAATGACCATCGGTTATCTTCCCTCCTCATTACATGTCCTGCCCCCATTTCTTTTTCTTGATTTCAACTAAGTTGTCATTAAGTCGAGTTCGTTCCCTCACCCAATCTGCTCTTTACTTATCCCTTAACGTTACACCCATCATTCTTCTTTCCATAACTCGTTGCGCTTTCCTCATTTTGAGTAGAACCCTTTTCGTAAGCCTCCAGGTTTGTGCCCCGTACGTGAGTACTGGTAAGAAGTGGTGTGCGCCGGCCGTCAATGCCGGCGCACACCACTTCTGCGTTTTCGACCTCATGAACAGTGTGTCGGCGTGGTGTCCAAAGCATCCAAAGCAAACAAGCATCCAGCTTTACCAGAAGGCGTAAACACAACTTAAAAAAGCGCTACATATGACACGCTCTGCAATATGCATTATCCGTGTCGGCACCACATGCAGTCGACGCTTTGTTACCAAGAGTCTTAGAAACCGAAAGTCCAAATCAGGCGACATGTGCTGCTTCGTGGATGCAGTACAGTTCGTTCGAAGCTTCCGTAGCTTCGTAACGGCAAGGTTATTCGTTCCTGCAGATACTACACAGTGATCCAGTACTACAGTGCACACCACACAGCCAAAAGGAATCACAACTGTCCTTCCACTGCGTGCACGCGCCTGTAGGCGCCTACAGTCATTTCCTATTTTAAAACACAGCACAAAATAAATACTTTTTTTATTTAGGTGTAGTGCATTTAACAACAGAGCGATAATGTTAGCATTTTATGTGTTCTTTATTAAACTTCTTGTGACGTCATCCTGCGTGGTAGCAGCGGACTCCACTTGGGGTCGCCTGCTGCCACGCGCGTGTAGAGTTACTGTATATGCTACCAAAGGTAGCAGAGTTGCACGTCTTTTTTATCACGCCGCTAGCGGCTCTATTGGCAGAGCGTCATCACGTGGTAGTCAAGCAACCGTGAATTGCGGAGAAGCAGATGCTCGGGCCAATTCTTGTATTTCCAGACGCCGCCGCTGCAGCGAACTGGGTCGACAAAAGTTATCGCCAGTCAAATTCAAAGCGATACGGGCCGATCTTGGCGTTCGCTGTTCACGTGTGGGCTAGCTGCGGAGAGCTAGCTATGTAGCTATGTCAATCCTGTGAGAGAGAAACTTTCACGACACTCCCACAAAAGGTTACTTTTGGAATCGCTGCCCTGAAGAGGCACATAATGAAGTGGCACTTGCAGGTGTGGCTGATAACCAGTGCCTGCTAGTAGGTGGATACGTTTCTACAGCAAGTCTAATGAGGTACCAGTGTCGAAACACCTATGGTTGGTCATTGATTCACCAGTAATATTTTAGATTGCCTACACGTTGAGATCTTTGGTACATAAGCAGGTATGCCTTATGCAAAACCCAGTACCCTGTATCCAGTGTTCAGTGCAGCGCCGGATTATGGGCCCAGTGCCGCGCGCTGGATGCTGGGGCGCTCGGCAGGCGCGGCGTACTCGGAGGCGCTGGGTACTGGTGAGAAAAATAGCTCTAGCGCTTTAAATACGCGGCGCCTGGACACCGTATATATTTTTTTGCAATACAGAAAGCAACAGACAGCCTTTTAGTGCAATAAAAAAAGAAAAAAGAAACACGTAAAAATAAAGACGCTCCGACCAGGATTCTATCAGCCGACGTACAAATTCCAAGCCCGGTACTTTACCACTACGCCACGCCAGGAGGCGAGCACAAGCGCATAATCTGCCCTGTCAAGGAGCGAGAAGCAGTTTTAGTTTCACAGAGGTACGTCTCGCTCAGTCATGGAAGATACGCTATCGCCCAGCAACTAAAACTCACGCCTCTACCACAAAGAAAATGTTGCTGTCCGTATTCAGTAGCACGCTCGGAAGTGGCAGAACATCGATTCTCACTTGCGACTGGCATTTTAACTTCGAAAAAAAGTGCTATATGAACCGCCGACCGGGGGCGCTGTATGGGTTGGTATTACTGATTTGGATAGCTGTTTCTTGTTCTTCACGCGAAGGATATGCAACGTTTGCTTAGTTCCGTGATGACTTTCAGTCGACACGTCTGTCTAGTCATATATCTTCGTCAGAGAAGCGCAGGCTACCTGTACAGCACATATATACCTGTGTTTATGACGCGTCACATCGGCTACTTGTGCTGGCACTGCACACATGAAAAAATCGTTTATTTAAGAACACCGATACGAAAGCTGAAATATAGAGTGATTTATCCTTGTTAGACTTCCTGATTCCTGTGCCTAAGCGCGTCGAGAGTGTGCAGACGGACTCGGCAGATACGCTAGGCCTATGCTTCGGTGGGGCCCGATCTCGGCGCCTTTTTCTTGGCGATCTTATGCAACCAGCTGTTTCGATGCGCTTTGTTTGCGATTAGACGGAAAAGCAGTCAACAAACGATGCAAAAGCGCCCACGGTCGATCAACGATAAGGTAGGCATGACGCCTGCAAAAACGGAGTGCGGCTTCGCCGCATAGATTTGGTTGCTTCCCAGGCAAGATGTCGGACCTACGCGAAACTCTGCTACCTTTGGTAGCATATACGAAAATTCTACTCGCGTGCACCCAGTGCCGGTATTTTTGAGAAGCCGCGGTTATTCTATGGCGCGGTCATAGAATGAAGAACGAACTCGTGGCGTGTTCGTCCTCGGCGTGATCGTTCTCTGGCCAGCGCGGACCGCGCATTGTTCAACGTTCCTTATGTGATTGTGCTTGCGGTGCTTGTATGTTGGTTGTAGGTTTTGCTTTACTTGGCGGAAATCCTTGAGTAGTGGTGGTGCAGCTGTGCGGCTTTGGCCTCGGTGAGCTCTGGTAGTACAGAATCAGCGTTGTGTGACCCGTGTACTTCCTTGAGAACTCGGCGGGGCTGACAATTGTAATGTCGAAGTGGCCTAGCGCCTCGTCAGTCATCATCATCATCATCATCATCATCATCATCATCATCATCATCATCATCATCATCATCATCATCATCATCATCATCATCATCATCAGCCTGGTTACGCCCACTGCAGGGCAAAGGCCTCTCCCATACTTCTCCAACAACCCCGGTCATGTACTAATTTTGGCCATGCCGTCCCTGCAAACTTCTTAATCTCATCCGCCCACCTAACTTTCTGCCGCCCTCTGCTACGCTTCCCTTCCCTTGGGATCCAGTCCGTAACCCTTAATGACCATCGGTTATCTTCCCTCCTCATTACATGTCCTGCCCATGCCCATTTCTTTTTCTTGATTTCAACTAAGATGTCATTAACTCGCGTTTGTTCCCTCACCCAATCTGCTCATTTCTTATCCCTTAACGTTACACCTATCATTCTTCTTTCCATAGCTCGTTGTGTCGTCCTCAATTTGAGTAGAACCCTTTTCGTAAGCCTCCAGGTTTCTGCCCCGTAGGTGAGTACTGGTAAGACACAGCTATTATATACTTTTCTCTTGAGGGATAACGGCAGCCTGCTGTTCATGATTTGGGAATGCCTGCCAAACGCACTCCAGCCCATTCTTATTCTTCTGATTAGTTCCGTCTCATGATCCGGATCCGCCGTCACTACCTGCCCTAAGTAGATGTATTCCCTTACGACTTCCAGTGCCTCGCTGCCTATTGTAAATTGCTGTTCTCTCCCGAGACTGTTAAGCATTACTTTAGTTTTCTGCATATTAATTTTTAGACCCACTCTTCTGCTTTGTCTCTCCAGGTCAGTGAGCATGCATTGCAATTGGTCCCCTGAGTTACTAAGCGAGGCAATATCATCAGCGAATCGCAAGTTACTAAGGTATTCTCCATTAACTTTTATCCCCAATTCTTCCCAATCCAGGTCTCTGAATACCTCCTGTAAACACGCTGTGAATAGCATTGGAGATATCGTATCTCCCTGCCTGACGCCTTTCTTTATTGAGATTTTGTTGCTTGCTTTATGGAAGCAAGCAACAACAACTTTATGGAAGCAAGTTCTGCAAAATCGCGATGTGGCGTCGCCGTGTCCGACTTAGCTCAACGGACATCGGTAAATGCGACTGCGTCGACCGCGCACTGTTCTGCGCTGAATGTGTGTTTGGTGTTCTGCGCTTGAAACGAGTGGTGCAGGAGTGCAGCGGAGATGGTGGAGGAATAGAGTGGCTTAAGGGCTCCATTTGTGCGTTCACAGACATGTGCTCCCGTTTTGGTCTCATTAGTGGCTGTCGCGGGATTGTGGTGTGCTCCTTGCCTAGTAAGAAGTTTACGATGCTAACCCTCAGCATGTTCACGTTGTTCCGTGCTATATATCATATGCATGACGACCGAGTTGAAAACGAGGCATATGTCTGCGTTCTTTGCGTTTGTGTGTTGTAAATTACTTTCTTTTGTGGACGTTCTGGCAGTCTTATAAAGCAAGGAGCACGAACTTAAACGTATAAAAATATTTCGGTGTGTCTGAAGTTTTGAATTACCGATAATACCCTTTACGACTGATAAGTGGGATACACGGCCTGTGTGAATCGGCTAACTTTTGCGGCGGCGCTCTTCCGTGTGGTAGACTGATGCATGGCGCACGTTTATTTCTGTACTGTTGTAAAAACAATTTGTTTATTCACTCAATACAAATGTACGACTTAATTCTTCGCTGCAGTACATTGTAGTTACTCTTTGAAGCATAATAAAAGTGGAAGGGGGCCGCTGTCACCCAGCATAGTATGTCCACTTAGGCGACCTGGGAGGCGGCAGGTGCGCGAGTGTATAATTAAAGAACTCTTATTATTGGCGGCGAGGAGTTACGGAGTCGCCATCTATCGGAAGCGCCCCGCTGGCGTAGTATGATGGATCACGTGGCGCGCTCCTCATTGGTTTATGCTGTCAGCGCTCACTGAAAACACCACGCGCGAGCTCTCCCGGCCATTTCTGTAAGTACTTTCGAAGCGAGAGAAGGTTTTTACTGTCTAAATTATAATATTGGGCAAACTGAAAGCACACAATCGTTTACAGACTCTTTACCGAATAAGTACAGTGAACGCCACTGCGCGCGGTCGCCGCGGTGGAGTCTCCCGAACTGTCTTCTTGCGTGAAAGGTAGGTAAACGCTGAGAGCAAACTATGTGAAATATGTTCTTATAGCGTTTGTATAACTAAATGGAGCGTAATAGAACGAAGCCTCAATGCAGCAATCGCGCATATTCGCAGCGACCGACTGCGCGTCTGCATGCTTGTCCGCGCACTGTTTCGCTTTCTCCGCGCGCGCGTTTTCGCACCGTGCCATGAGCTTTAGGCCGCAGAATATGAACATTTGACAGTATACAAGCAACCATTGTTGCGTAGGCGCTATCAGAGCTGTTCAAAAATAATTTAATTGTAGAGACTTCGACGCCTACGGGGACTGTAATATGCCGTCGCGACGATTCAATGTTTTTTTTCTTCTAAATTCTTTGACCTTTCAATACCATTTCTCGAGTTGCGTCGCACTGTATGTTTATCAGTGTTCTCAGCGTGCAATTTCCCGCTGCTCCTTTTTTGTAATCCGGTGCATTAATTCATAACACAAACATGACCATATGCCATGCTTCATTTAAATGTGCTTCTTACCGCTGCCTTTCCACTCCACTGAACTTGCCAGTATCTATAGCATCGACAAGTTCATAGACCAAACCGTCGTGACATTAGTCGGGCAGCGGACTCGGGCGAGCGTCTCAGTGCGCGTTTTCAGAACATCGCAAACCGGGAGCCGTAGCAGAAATCTTCCTCGCGTCTGTGCTTGCTGCATACCCGAGTTGTAGCCGATGACTGCTTGCCGGTTTTATGTTTCGCGAGCCAAGCTTCACGCAGCTTCTTGTCCTGCGGCTACGTGTGAATAAGGCTGACACCGGCCTCCGTTACGAGCGTCCGACCCTGCGGCACCGAGCAGTAGTCTACCATGTTGCGCGCCTTCAAAGGCAGCCACTACCTATTGTAGTGCTTTCAAGCGTTGTAAAGGAGACACTCGAAGCGGGGAAATTTCGCCACTAAATGAGGACCGCAGCGTACGAGGGAATTTAAACTCGTTTTCAGCTCGCTTCGGCGCGCCCGAAGCAGCCGACGCGGCCGCTATGTCCTCGTGATCCCTCCTAGCACGTCACGCCGATGGTGGCTCCAGCTTTTCCAGTGGTGGAGCTCGAGGCCAATATCCAATGACAGTGGCCAATTTCCCCTTTTAGTATGCTTCACGACAGTACATTGTTTAGTCTTCACCGCGAAACATTGGTGTATTGCGAGAAAGGTAATCATAAGAAGCCCTGTTATGCAATGTTTCTTTTGTAGCTTGCTACGACACAATACAGGAGTTGAAATAAGCATCATGCAGTAAAGCATACTAAGAGTGAAGAGGGCACATAGAATTGCACTGTGCTCATTATTTCCAATTGTGATACAATTTGCAAGTAGCTTTTCTGCTCGTGGTAAGATTCACTAACAATTCTTCATACATTCCAAATTCATATTGCAGGGAAGCTTAATAAAGCACATTTGCCATTATGGAACGCGTTATTCACCTTCAATGCAGGACCACAATGCGGATTCATGCCTATGCTTTTGGCTGGACTGCACATGCTCTTTGAGAATTTATTCGTTCATAAGTGCAGTAGTACTTTAAACTGGAGGGTGGAAGTTATGGAATATGGAAGCACAATTTAGGGGGACACGATGTTGCCAAGATCGTTGAAGTACAGCTTTTTTTTTCTTCCAGGCACCTTGTCTACTAGAAGCTTCCAATGCAGTGTTTCGAGCCTTTTTGAGCCAGCACATAGTGTATGTAAAGATCAGACACTGATTGGGAACATCATCTAATGCTCTCTGCAGTAAGCTGTGCACAGGAGAAGTTCATGCCTATTTATAGGAAAAAAATGTAGCACGACCAGACAAAAAAACGGGCTGGGCTGCAGCAATACTAACGGTTAAATGGTGCTTTATCCTCCCCCTTGAGTTTTCTGGTTTTGTGCTTTTTATTATGGATCCTTCGCAGAAACTACGCAAGTGCCAAACTTGAGCTTGTTGGTTCCAGGTCTCATAGTTGTTACTAACAGAACAGTGTAATAAACGAACAAGGGCTTGGAGGCATCCAGTCACCTTGCTTGTCTCATGGTGTCGCTTCATGAGCACTGTGAGCCTCCAGGCCAATCAGGAAGAGAGGTTTGTTGCTATCGCTTCTGAACTGTACTGCCACCAAACCATCAGTGCTCTCAATGACAACTTTTGGAGAGTAGAATGCTCTCACCCAGCGAAGTCTAAGAAGGAAGCATTCAGGATGTGCAAAGTGGGCCTTTTGAAGCTGGCAGCATTGCTGAAGGGCCTTTGGCTGTCTGCCCTCTGTATGGATACACAAAGACAATTTCCTCTTTGAGAGGGATTGCTTCATAGGTCGTTACATGGCAACAGTGCGGGGTGTTTAGTAGCAGAGCAGCTTGTCTTTGCCCACTGTCGCCCCTCTGAAGTACCTACTCTTTGGACGCAATGTGCTCTCCATGCATGCATGCATTTTTACCTTGTAAAGACGTCTATTACCCCTTGCCCCAAGCTGGTCCTTGCTAGTGTCACCCAAGAAGGCATAGGGCAGTATGTCGATGCACACTTACAAAACACTGTTGATACCAGTGAAACCAGATTAATGGAGCTGTTTTTTTGTCCACTCCATCCTCGTTGGTTACAATGAGCAGTTCTTTGTCTGAACAGAAGGCATATGTACTTGGTCGTGCATAGCCTGGGCCCTAAGACTTGTTGGCGTGTTATGAGGGAGACCTACCTGAGAACCTTAGCACAGTGTGTACGTGTAAAAACATTCTGATGTGTTGATGACTTCCTTCTCTTTATCACACTTGGCCTGATGAAGCCAGCAACTTGGTCAACCAAAGGTTGAATAGGCTTCCCACTAGTTTTCCCACAGTCTCCTTTACTAGGGTGCTGCTCATAGATATGTTTTCTTGACCTTGCGCTGCATTTCAACCATGGCCACACCTACCTGTAGCATGCGATCAAAAAAGTGCTATACATCATGTTGCTCCAAACTCATGAAATGCGCTTGAAGGCCTTGAAGAACACCCTCATTTATTTACGCTCTCATCATAATGTATGAAGCTGCGCATGATCAATGCGAAAATCAACGTCTGCTGGTTTTTCAGTGTTATTCCTATCCAGCTTACTGAAAGCTACCCTGAGTGTTTCAAAAGCAAAAGACTGCTGCTGCACAAGGAGTGCATAAAGCAAGGATCACTATAACCACATATTTCACACAAAATGAAGAAGGCCACTGTGTGTACAGGTGGTTAACATCATATCCAACAAGCTTGGTTCTCCCTTTGCAAGTGAGTAAACTCAACTTGCCTCGAACATGTGTCATGTGACAAACTATGTGTCAGATGTTGTGTCCCCTGCAAAGCCGAATATGTCTACGAGATCCTGACACCCGCAGCGGCTTCTACACTGGGCAAACAGGCTACTATGAAGACGACTGCCTTTACTAATATGCTATTAACATGAAAATGAGCAGAAATTTAGCTATTCATTGGGCCCAACTGCAGGTGCAAGCCACTCTTCCACCAGATGTGTGTTGTTCACAGGTACTGGAGCTATACAAACGCAGAAAAAAACAATGATGTTTGAAAGTAGTAGTTAAACTATATTCTGCACAAGCAGTGCTACTTGCAGCGCTCGTACCTTATAGCCACAATGCATGGCTGCACCACCATGCAAAGGCACTATTCTTGAATTATTAACTTTTATTATATTAATGGTGACCATTTATTACAAGTAAATATCATCCGCATTGTGTGCAGTATGGTTCAATGATGTCAACTATGATCGCCATTCCTAATCTGAAATGCAACAAAAGAGCAAATATAGGCAACAAATTGCCATTCAAAAAGACAAAAGACAACCAGTGCACAGGATAAGTGACAAACTTCTTTTTATTGAAAAAAAATTTCACATGTGTCATGCCACCAGCAGTGGGTAGCAATCTTTCAAGCTTGGGTGACAGAGGCAAAACTTAGCAAAATGCTACAATTACACTCAAATTTAAAATGACCTTAAACAGAAAAAAACGATATGATATTGTACAGAATGAAAGGGCAGGACTCTATCCAAGAAAACTATGGCACCGCATACTTGACATGGTGCAAAAAATGTTAACACGCGCTACCCATAAAAAACGAGAGCAAAAAACACGGAAAACGAGCCTTTAAATGCAATGTGCAGAGTCTGAAACCAAGAAAGAACAACCCAAAAAAGGTATTGCGAAGTCTCTCAATGATTAAAATTGTCAAATGATCTTGTCACTTCTTAATGAATCTGCACAGCTGAAAAGGAAGGAAAGAAAGCCCAATAGCAGACAGACAGACAGACAGACAAAGAACTTTAATAACAAAGTCCTGAGAAGCTTTGCCCTAGGGCAGAGCTGGGGGCCGCTCCCTCGTGGGGACGGGTAGGCCGAGCCTAACCGCCGCATCGTGGGCTCTCTGGACCGCCCAAGTTTGACGTGCATACTCTGAGCTCCGGATGGCAGAGCTCCATTCTTGTTCTGTGATGCGATTGGGTCCCTGTAACGAGGGGCATCGCCAGAGCATGTGTGCCAAATTGCTAACAGCCCCACAGTCGGGGCAAGTAGAGCTGAAAGCCTCTGGAGTGATTGTGTGGAAAAGGGCCAGGTTTGGATAGCACTGCGTCTGAAGCATGCGTAAAGTGTACGCCAGAGGTCTAGCCAGTTTGCAGTGAGGGGGAGGATAAGTCCTCCTACCCAGGTGATAGTGCGTAGTAATTTCGCTGAAAGTAGTGAGAGTGTCCCGAAACTCGAGAACACCGGAGTCTGAGCTCAATCTTGCTCCCGCGCGGTGGGTTAGTGCGCGCGCTTGGGAGTGGGCAATGTCATTAAGATTGGGAAACGAGTCAAGCTGGGGGTCGAGGTGAGCCGGAAACCACGTGATGGTGTGCGGAGAGATTATCTTGTTCTTGAGAATCTTGTGAGCCTCCTCGGCGATGGATCCTGAAGCGAAAGCCCTGACCGCCGACCTCGAATCAGTGAAGATTTGTGATCTGCTGTTGTCTAGGAGTGCTATAGCAACTGCGACGTGCTCTGCTCTGGTTGGTGTTGAGCACTTCAGGGAAGCCGCATTCACTATCTGTCCGTTGTGATCAACGAGGGCAATGGCGAAGTTAGACGACTGTCCATATTGGGCTGCGTCGACAAAACATGCCGAGTAGGGATCGTCTTTGGTACGCTTGAGGAGGGCGAGGGCTCTTGCCCTGCGTCTGCCTACGTTGTGTTGAGGATGAACATTACGGGGAAACGGTGCAACTCGTATGTTGTTCCTTTGATTTTCTGAAATTTCATATTTCCGCTCTTTCATGAGGATAGGGTTGATCCCAAGAACTGCCAGGATCTTCTTTCCAGCCGGGGTAGAGGATAGACTGGCCAGTTGGGCTGACTCCTGGGCCTCGATTATCTCGTCCAATGTGTTGTGCACTCCTAGTTGCATAAGGAGGTCCGTGCTCGCCCGTAACGGAATGCCTAGTACTTTTTTATACTTTTTCTGATGAGCGTGTTTAATCCTTTCTTCTCGGAGTTATACCAGTTGTGCATGGCTGCCACATAAACTATATGACTCATGAGGAAGGCGTGGAACAACCGGAGGAGATTGTCTTCCTTTAAGCCTCCACGCCTATTCGAGACTCTGTTGATGAGTCTCATCATGTTCTCAGTCTTGGCTGTGAGCTTGTTGAGCGTAGTATTATTACTGCCATTGGATTCGATGAACATGCCAAGGACCCGAATGGTGTCTACTCTGGGGATGGTACAGCCGCTTTTAGTGTGGAGTTTGATGTTTATTTCAGACAACGGTTTCCAGCCTCTAGGTTTGGGACCTCTCCTGACTGGCCTGTAGAGGAGGAGCTCAGACTTGCTCGGGGAGCATCTAAGCCCCGTATTTTCCAGGTACATCTCTGTTTGATCTACAGCCTCCTGTAAGCATAATTCAACAGTTCCTTCGCTTCCTCCGGTGCACCAGATTGTGATGTCATCAGCGTAGAGCGTATGATTGATCCCTTCTATGTTGGAGAGCCTTTCCGATAATTTCTTCATGGCGATGTTAAAAAGCAGTGGTGAGACTACCGCTCCTTGTGGTGTGCCTCTGGGGCCCAAACTGAAATTGTCGGACTTGAGGTCACCGATTTTGAGCATGGCCTTGCGATCCCGGAGGAACGAGCTTATGTATCTGTGGAAGGCGTCTCCCAAATTGAGCTCTGAGATGGAGTTCAGAATGTGAGCATGGGATACATTGTCAAAAGCTTTCTCCAGGTCTAAGCCTAGGATGCCTCTTATATCTCTTGTGGTGTTGTCAATGATTTGACATTTGATGAGTTTCATGACGTATTGCGTTGACAGGGCCGGACGGAAGCCGATCATGTTGTACGGAAACAGTCCTTGTTTCTCGATGTGCTTAGAAATTCGATTGTGTATGACATGTTCCGCTACTTTCCCCACGCAGGACGTGAGGGAAATGGGTCTGAGGTTTGAGAGACTCGGGGGCCTTCCAGGCTTTGGAATGAGGATGACCGAGGCCATTTTCCAGGACTCCGGGACAACCCCTCGGTCCCATATTCCATTAATCTCCTCTGTCAACCATTCTATAGAGCAGTCGTCCAGGTTTCTGAGGCCACGGTTGGGGATGCCATCAGGACCAGGGGCAGACCTGCAATTTAGATTCTGGAGAGCTTCCCTTACTTCGCATGCCTTGAAGGGGTTATCTAGCTCGGGGCAAGATGAGCCTTTGCAGGGGGGATAGTCTTCATCACTCGAGTTGCCTAGTGGCAGATACTTGTGAGCTAGTCTGTCGAGTACGGTCTGCAATGTCTCCGATTGCGATGCCTGGTGCAGAACCTTCGCTATCACTTGTCTTTGGTTTGACTTGGTATTGGTATCATCGAGCAGATGCTTGAGTAGGTTCCATTTAGCTCCAACTCTCATCTGGCCATCTACGGAATTGCAGACCTCATCCCACTGTTGTCTGCTCAAGGTTTGGCAGTGATCTTCTATAGTTTTGTTGATCTCCGCGATATTTTTTCGGAGCCTTCGGTTGAGTTTCTGCCCTTTCCATCGTTTCAACAGTGACGATTTAGCTTCTAG
This sequence comes from Dermacentor variabilis, assembly GCF_050947875.1. Classification (NCBI taxonomy): domain Eukaryota; kingdom Metazoa; phylum Arthropoda; class Arachnida; order Ixodida; family Ixodidae; genus Dermacentor; species Dermacentor variabilis. The sequence goes on along the minus strand of NC_134573.1, from coordinate 11,276,111 downwards.
AAGATGTGCGAGGCGGCTATCCATCCTGTCCACCTCCAGTTCAGTCTCGATTTTCTTTGTCGCCGCACTGATATCCTCCTTTAACTGTTCAGCCCACTGCTCCAGGCTAAGTGCTGAGTCATGCGTTTGTGCTCGCTGTTCCCGAATCTTGCGAAAGTAATCCCAATCTGTAATAATGTACTTTTTGAGGTCCCCGCTTGTCACGTTGACGGAGGTGGCCAGGATGTTGTGATCACTGCCAAGGTCAACTTGGAGGTTGGACCAAGATGCCGATTCCACATTCTGTATGAAAAAGAGATCGGGTGTGGTATCCCTAGAGCAGGAGTTGCCGATCCTGGTCGGAAAAGCCGGATCTGTTATAAGCGTGAGGCTATTATTGACTGTAGTTTGCCGTAGGTCAACGCCCTTGCGGTTAGCTTGTTGGTACCCCCATGCTTGATGCGGAGCGTTGAAGTCTCCGGCCACCAGGAGTGGAAATGTCTTGGCCTTGCTTGTAGCCCTGTTGATAATTGCCGCGAATCTTTGCCTGAGGTCTTTGGGTGTACTGTATATGTTAAGTATAAATATACTTGTCTTGAATGGTCCGCTGGGGATGATTTCAACGAGCGAGTGTTCAACCTTATTGGATTCAAGAGTCAGATCGTGGGCTATGAACGCACATTTGTTCGTGACTAATGTGCTGATTCCCCTCTTCCCATCAACATATTGGATATGCGATTTATAGCCTGGTAGGGTGACCTTATCCGTGAGCGTTTCTTGTAATAAGATTACATGTGGCTTTTCCGAGTGGGTCCGAATGAACTGTTGGAGGACGTTCCTTTTACGATGGAATCCCCTACAGTTCCACTGCCAGATGTTAATTACCCTGTGATGTGCCGCCATGGTGGGACGTAGTAGATAGCTTGTATTATAAAATGCTGCGGAGCGCAGCCGATGCCGACCTTTCAGTGTCGGTGTTATTCACTTTTTCCAACGGTGTAACTGAAGCCATTGTAGAAGCGTGGCGTTCCAGATTATCGCATCTGATTCCTAGTGCTCTGACCGCCTGTGCAAGTTTGTCAATAACAATTTGAACTTTTTCGAGGGATTCATCAATTTTATCTATCGTTTTTTCCAATTTTCGAACACTGGCGCTCTTGTCTGAGGCATGAACTGCCAGCGCCCTCTTTTTGGGTAGACCATTGGCAGTCGGTTCCGCTACGGGGATCTCCATGGGCGTTTCTACTGCAGGGGCCTGACTGGGTTGAACTGCCTCTCGCTTGCTGGCTTTTTTTAGTTCTGCAATTTCTGCTTTGAGCTGCTCCATTGCGTATTTTAAGGAAGCGTTTTCTCTTTCTAATTGTGCAATCCTGTCGTGCTCTGGCGATTGACCCCCCGTTACCTTTTTCGGCGATTCCTTGACCCGGTCAGCCCATGTGGTACCACGATGAGCAGGCTCCTGGATCTGAACTGCAGGCCCCCTGGAACGAGAGTGGCCTCTGGAGCGGGAGCGGGTCCCGGGGGCCTTGCGGCCTCTGGAAGACGAGCGTTCCGTCGAGCGACCCCTAGAAGGGGCACGGTCCTGGTGGCCGCTATCCTCGCCCCCAGGGTCTCGGGATCGGCTCCCGGATCTGTGCGAGCTGCTGAGGGCCGGCTTGAGAGGCATTGGCGACCCAGTTGGTTGTTTGGATTGGTCGCGGTTGCGCCGTTCTCTTCTCCGTTGTCTAACTACAAACGGAATTCGGAACCTTTGCTTGCAGGTTCTGTCAGCCGTGGGATGAGGGCCTCCGCAGAGGGTGCACTTTGGTGTACATTCGTGCTTATCGTCCGGGTTGCTCGCACCACAGCCGCGGCAGATGGCATTTTCAGGGGCTGGGCAAACGTCAGCTCTATGGCCAAGCTTTCCACGTGCATAGCAAACGTCAGTTTGTCTGCGATAGAGTGAGCATTTGATCAAACTGCGACCGCATTTTACGTAGTCCGGGACTTTGAGTCCATCAAACAGGATGACTACCGTGCTTCTGTTCTTGATTCGTCTCACCTCGAGGACGCTTGGATTCTTGGGTTGAATAATGAGGCGTTTGAGCTCCTCTCGATCGATGGTGGGATCAATGTCACGAATAACTCCCTTGCATGAGTTTTCGGGGGCTGCGATATATGTACTAACTTCGTAGCTTGCTTGTACAATGAGTATAGCTTTCACATCGGCGTAGGCCATGGCGTTGTGTTTTGATAGCGTGCTTGCCACCAATATGTTTTGAACCATGTTCGGACATATAATATCCTCCGCCGTATCCGCTTCCGTAAGTATAGCAGCGGTAGTGAGGGCTTGGGCAACTCTGAAGTGGCCCATCTTCTTGATGTCCAGTCCTCCACGGGGACGGATTATGATTCGAACATGTTCTTTCGCAGGCGAGGCAATCTCGAAGCAGTCATTAGACGTGTCTTGACACTCGCCGTAGCCTGGCTTTTATTCCCGCCACGTCGCATGTCGGTGACTCGGCCGCCCTGCCCGAGCGGGTCCTGGATGATGGGTTTTCGCTTGTGTAATGCCGTGGTCCACCCAGCGCTTTCATTGACTTTGTCGGGAGAGATATCCTCACCCTCAACGGTGATCTGCATAGCTATAGACATCGTGGCTTGAGCGTGCGGAACCGCGCTGAGCCCGCTGAGCCTCTGCCGGGCAGAGGTCGCACAGAAAAGTCCTCGAGCGATTGGGAAAATGTCCACCCACCGTTGAAAACTTGGTATCGGCGAAATCCTTGCAACTTTAGCCGTCGATTGGTACCGACATCTTCAAGATTGAAGCAAGTTCTCGACCTTAATCATGTAGAGAAGCAGGAGAAGCAGATATTGACGCACTCTCTCGCAGAAAATGTTACCAAATAAATATACTTTGCTTACTAAGGATTTCACTTTCACTTTATTTCCTTAAAGACGCCTCTTCGGGGTATTACCTGAGTGGTAGGTTACAAGGAATATATTAAACAAACAATATCAAAATGTAATGCGAGGGAATTTCTTCTATGAAGGCCGATGATCTGGATACAGAAGCAATGTTGTGCGCAAGTCCATTCCACTCTGGCTGTTCGAGGGAAAAAAAGAAGATGCGAAAGTGATAGTACGCGCGTGTGGGCGAGCAATGTTTAAGCAATGTGCTATGCGACGGGATATGCATGGCGGTGGCAAGGTGCACGATGCTGTGGTGGAAATTGTGAAATAATGATAAGCTGGCAATTAAATGGCGGTGGGAAAGAGTTTGTATGCCAGGTTACGCTTTTAACGAAGTTACGCCAACATCGCAGAAAAAAGCGAGATGAATGAACCAGATAGCCCGATTCTGAAATGCCTCAAGGGTGGTAATGAGGAAAGTCTGGCAAGGGCTCCAAATGGCTGATGCGTATTCTAGTTTGGGTCGTATTAGTGTCTTATAAGGTAATAAGTTTCACATGATGCGGCGCGTTTTTTAAGTGACGTTGTAGGAACCTAAGTGATTTGTGAGCTGAAGAGATAACGTCAGTCACATGCACACACCAGTCCAGATCATTTGAGACGGTAACACCCAGGTACTTATAATAGTTTACACGCTGAAGCTGTTCGTTAGTGATTTCGTATTGAAATACCACGGGGTTAGAACGGCGAGAAAACAACATTGCTTTACATTTATTAGGGTTTAGGACGATTAACCATTGTTGACACTAATTTTGAATGTTGTTTAAGTCATCCTGAAGGGCGATTTGATCATTAACTTTAGTAACTGAGTGGTAAATGGCACAATCATCAGCGTACATGCAGATTTTGCACGACACGTGTAATGGTAGATCATTAATGTATATTAAATATAGGCGTGGGCTTAGTACAGAACCCTGAGGGATACCGGACGTTACGGGTAGGGGCTTAGAATTATTGTCATTGATGTACACCGACTGCATGCGATTAGTGAGGAATTGTTCTATCCATGTTAAAACTGCAGAATGTAGGTTTAACCGTCAAAGTTTTCGGAGCAGTCGTTGGTGAGCTACTTTGTCGAATGCTTTTGCGAAGTCAAGGAAAATTGCGTCAATTTGTATGTCAATATCGAGATTTGAGTGTAGATTATGAAGAAAAATAGCCAATTGTGTTTCGCAAGTTAGTCCCTTGCGAAATCCGTGCTGGGGTTGGTCAAAGAAATTGTTAGTGTCAAGGAAGTTAATTATATGGGTGTATATGACATGTTCCATGATTTTACAGGGCACCGAAGTGATGAAATTTGGGCGGTAGTTCAAAGGCATACTTTTATTGCCCGATTTGTAGACTGGAACGACCTTACTCATGTTCCACTATTTTAGGAGGTTCCCAGAAGACAATGACTGTGAAAACAACATTGTTAGGCATGCTGCAGAGATGAACTTAGTGTTTTTAAAAATGTGGATGTGATTTTGTCGAGACCTGCGGATGACGAAAGTTTATTATTATCTATATTAAATTCCATGTATCGAGGAAGTAATAGCCGGCATTGTAGGTAGAGAAGGCGCAATAAACGTAGGTAAGAGAGTGTCGTGTTCTTAATGAACACTGAAGAAAAGGCTGTATTAAATATGTTAGCAATGTCCAAGTCTGATAATATTTCACCCTGCTCATGCGGTAAGGAGATAGTGTGTAATGGCAGCGGGTTAATGATTCGACAAAATTTCTTTGGATTTTCACTTATCATGTTAGCCAGGTCGAAATGAAAGAAAGTGTATATGCGTGAGTGGATTGCTGATAGATAACTGCATTCTGCTTCGTAGTACTTGTTCCACAAGTGATCGTTCGGGTTTTTCTTAGCTGGTCCAAAAAGGCGCTTCTTATTCTCGAGTGTTTTCAGATTTCTTGTGGACCATAGTTTATGGCGGTGAGCTTGAATCGATAATGTTGGTATGTATTTTTCAGTTAAAAGGGCCACTTTCTCCTGAAAAAGAGACCAATTTTTTTGAACAGATTGGTGTTGAAAGGCCATTTTGATTTCCTCATCGAATTCTTCTAATTAATTATTTTTTTACCAGGTAATTGCCTTTATCGCAAAGGCGGGTTGTTTTTTTATGAGTAAGACAAATTCTATACTTCAATTTATATCTTGCGTGAATTTGTTGTGTTGTGTACAAGGGTTCCGTCAAAGCTGTATTTCCATAATACTGATTTTCTTAGATTCACGTGTAGCATATAGACCGTTTCATCGGGCGAGGAGGATAGGGCGCGCGGAGAACCTTTCCTCCTCTCTGGCTTGGGCGATCCGGCGCGGCGCTGCTTGAAAGTATTGCTGTCGCGTGCTGCGGAACAATTTCGAGATGTTTTAGATTATACTTTGTTAAATTTACGCCGTGTCCGTTCATATAAGGTCGTCAGGGAAGCCTTCCAGTGCATCGGTAACTACAGTAGGCGGAAATATTTTTTGGGGGCGCAAAAATGTGACGCGTTTTATCAGCCGCGGTGTACGCACATTATCAGTCGCGGCGTGTGTATGTGTTGTGAACCATTTTGCTTATATCGGTTTTAATTCAACAAAGAAAAGCGGTGTCTCTGTGTTAGGACCATGAAATGGTAAATCTGCTCAATATCTGATCGCTTGGCGTAGGGAGTAAAACATAAAACATAAGAGCGCATGCTCGTGCACGACCAACCTTAGGCAACCACGAAACATCTAAGCGGCAGGCGCAATCAAATATTTGTGATGCACTGGCATCGTTCTCGCGCATTTCAAGTCTAGTAGGCTTCAAATTACCATATGTCTACGCTAGCCTTCCTGCATGAGGCCGATGGCGCTGCTCAACACAGCGATCACTGCGGTTGGTGAACCAGCACGGTACATATGTAAGCTGTGCGCTTCGGCATTGCCTTTTTGGCCTGCATACAGCCATAATATATGAGGGATCGCACAAAAAGAATGCGATGCCTATTTTTGAGGACAAAATTTCCGTAATGCGTGTGAGTGCGTCGTAGAGAACGGAACGAACACAACCGAAAAAGAAATTCGGTTATCATTCTCTTTCTCGAAAAAGCAAGAGAAAACGGGCTAACGCCGCAATAGGGCCTCCCATAGTCACGCCGCACAACGTTTATAAATATATAACCGCTGATGCGGTATGCTTTGACCATGCGGTATATAGAACAAAGATATATGTAATCCAGCACCTACCACTGCTTAGGACGCTCGCGCAGTTCGTAAGCAGTCCCTTTGCTGGACAAGCGTAATTCAGACTGTAAGGTATGCTGCCATCACTTGCCCAAAACCATTTTATTCAGGGGCGGAAACCTCATCCATCGAACCAAGTAGTCACGCAATGTAACCTGCAGCGAACAGTTTGAACGCTTGTCAAAGTATAACATCACAGCTCCTATCGTAGCAGAACGGTACCCACGCTCACGCTGTTACGATCGTCGCGTATGTTTCATGGCTCCTAAACCGCAGCTTAGAAATAGAGAATAATACTGCAATAAGGCCACATTAGTGACTGGAACATTCAGAAATACACAATTCATCTCCGAGGCTGATTGTAGACTCGAATATGCGCGCACACATCGCGCTGCGTGTTCCGTCCACCTCAACGCCAGCAGAAATTCCGGTCATGACGCCTTAAACCACTTCAGCACGTCTCACAGAACCGTAACCACGTAGAAGACGCACGCTATACTAAGCAGACCACACGACCGCGAAAACAAACGCCAGAACCTGCCGCTGTGCGTATACCTGCCATGCAAAAGACCGCTTTCACCCAAGTCAGTATGGCGCTGCTCATAGGCGGCGCCACTGCGTTCACAATATGGCGGCGCCTACGAAAAAACGGTCTACATATATGTTGTCCCCTTTAGCTGTAACATCAGATGCAATACATAGAACTGTGACAATATTCTTCCTTGCTGAGTTAGAGAGTTGTAAACTTCATAATTTCGTTTTCTGAATTTTTAAAAATTTTTTACCAATTTATTAATAGAAGATTGACGATCTAAATGAAAAGTTAGAAACCAACAGCCACTATATAACTAGACCCCTGGATCAGTCTAAACAAAGAAGGCTGAACTAACGAAGCAACAGCAGTGCATCTGACCGTTGAATAGGTGGTGACAACTGAACGCATCTCGAGTTAATCGCGCGGACACCGAATCTATGAGAAAACTGGCCTTCACACCCCAGCAGATGCCGATAACTATGGCCATACAAAAGGAGTGAAAAAGGCAGCAAAACGTTTACCGTCAGATAGCTGTGAAGTCCAGACGCAACCAGTCGAGACGCAATACTCTATTCTGCTCTATTCCCGATACTAACCCAAAAGACCATTTCGCGCGTTCTTAAGAAATAGTCATTACCCATTGCTGCGAGTACCCGAACTTCACATTAGATCCCCAATTAATTGAACGCCCACCTCGACGGGGCAGACACACCCAAGGTCGAAACCGTCCAATTATTGTCAAATTCCTTCAAAACTAAAGAAGCGATTTTATCTAACTGCCGTAAATTAAAAGGTACTCCTTACGGCATTAGCGAAGACTACTCCCGCCAGGTACAAAATGCGTGGAGGCCGCTTATCGCCTTTGCAAAAAACAAAGCTATGCCTTATTCACTTCATTACAAAACATTGCACATCAACTCCAAGCGATATGTTTTTGACGAGTCATCTCAAAGTGTCCAAAAAATAACATAGCTATCACGCCGTCAAAAACTGCCTCACTTTGCTACACCTGCAGCTCATTAAATTCCGTCATTTTCAGTTATTTACACTAACATACGAAGCATCCTTACAAAATGTGTTACTGTAAAAAATGTTGTCTCGTCATCCGAAGGCAACCTGCTCATACTAACCGAAACATGACCCTCAAATGACATTCCTTATACTGAAATATTAGAAGACCTGCCTTACTTTGAACTAATCCGCAAACATCGGAAAGGACACAGAGGAGGAGGCGTCCTTGTAGCCATTAAAAAGAACTATCGTTTTCCACCGTTCACATGAGCTCGGACCTAGAAATTTTATTGATCCTCTGTCGTGCCAAACCTGAACTACTACTACTACTACTACTACTACTACTACTACTACTACTACTACTACTACTACTACTAGTAGTAGTAGTAGTAGTAGTAGTACTGGACTTCACAGGTATCTGACGGTCAACATTTTGCTGCCTTTTTCACTCCTTTTGGATGGCCGTAGTTATCGGCATCTGCTGGGGTGTGAAGGCCAGTTTTCTCATAGATTCGGTGTCCGCGCGATTAACTCGAGATGCGTTCAGTTGTCACCACCTATTTAACGGTCACATGCACTGCTGTTGCTTCGTTAGTTCGACCTTCTTTGTTTAGACTGATCCAGGGGTCTAGTTATCTAGTGGCTGTTGGTTTGTAACTTTTTATTTAGATCGTGAATCTTTTATTAAAAAATTGGTTAGAAATAAAAAAAAAATCAGAAAACGAAATTATGAAGTTTACAACTCTCTAACTCAGCAAGGAAAAATATTGTCACACTTCTATGTATTGCATATGATGTTACGGCTAAAGGGGACGACATATATATAGACCGTTTTTTCGTAGGCGCCGCCATATTGTGAACGCAGTGGCGCCGCCTATGAGCAGAGCCATACTGGCTTGGGTGAAAGCGGTCTTTTGCATGGCAGGTATACGCTCGGCCGCAGGTTCTGGCGTTTGTTTTCGCGGTCGTGCGGTCTGCTTAGTATGACGTGCGTCTTCTACGTGGTAAACGGTTCTGTGAGACGTGCTGAAGTGGTTTAAGGCGTCATGACCGGAATTTCTGCTGGCGTTGAGGTGGACGGAACACGCAGCGCGATGTGTGAGCGCATATTCGAGTCTACAATCAGCCTCGGAGATGAATTGTGTATTTCTGAATGTTCCAGTCACTAACGTGACCTTATTGCAGTATTATTCTCTATTTCTAAGCTGTGGTTTAGGAGCCATGAAACATACGCGACGATCGTAACAGCGTGAGCGTGGGTACCGTTCTGCTACGATAGGAGCTGTGATGTTATACTTTGACAAGCGTTCAAACTGTTCGCTGAAGGTTACATTGCGTGACTACTTGGTTCGATGGATGAGGTTTCCGCCCCTGAATAAAATAGTTTTGGCAAGTGATAGCAGCAAAAGGCAGACAGGCAAAGTAACATTATACATTGTTATGGAACCGTGGTTGAAGGCAAAGACGGAAAAAAAAGACGAAAATAACACCCATGCAGTTGATCTCCGCATATGTTTGCAATTGAATAAAAAAGGTTACAATACAATTCAATATAAAATTCAATTCAATACAACATTCAATTCAATACAAAAATACAATTGAATAGTCATATATATACACACAAGTCAAAGCAGAATGTGTGACATATATGTTATGTCCCATCTTAGGGAAGAGCCACAAAGTGAAGTACGCGTTGGATATATGAGGAAAGCAGGAAATGTTTACCGATTACGAGATTATTTGGCAAAGTGAGCCGATATTAGCTGCCTGAATTTTGAGTTGTCACGTCCATTGACTAATGGTTCTGGAATCGAGTTCCATTCTTCAATCGCCAATGGTAAGAAAGACTTATTAAATGTGTTTGTCGAACCAGTTATGCGTTGTACACTCATAGAATTGAAAAGACGACGTGATGTCCGTACAGGTGGCCCTAAAAGGGAGGTTCTCAGGTCAGGGCGATTATAGTATAGATTTTGAAACAGGCATAGCCGCGAAATCTTCCTTCGATGAGCTGACGATTCAAGATTAATGGATGATTTAATGGCACTAATGCTTACCCGTCCATTATATTCGGAAACGATGAAGCGAGCCGCCCGATTCTGAATGCTTTCAAGTGATTCAATTAGATATTGCTGGTGACGACTCCATATTGCGCTGGCATATTCAAGTTTCGGCCTAACGAACGCCTCATAGGCGAGTTTTCTGATATAACTGGGGGATAAAGAAAGGGCACGCTTAATGAAACCAAGTGTTTTGGATGTCGCTGCCACTAATTTCGTGATGTGTTCAGACCAGTTGAGTTTGTCGGTGATAACAACACCTAAGTATCGGTACGATTGAACACGTGATATGGCAGTGGAGTTTAACGAGTATGAAAAGTTAAAGGTGGAAAGCTTTCGAAATACTTGCATGCTCTTGCATTTGGATATGTTTAGATTCATTAGTCAGGTGGTGCACCAAGTTTCTATTATATCAAGGTCTTTCTGGAGGATTCTCTGGTCAGAGGTGGTAGTTATGCGACGATAAAGAACGCAATCGTCAGCGAAAAGGCGCATTGTGGAGGAGATATTTGCAGGAAGGTCGTTGATAAAGACTAAAAATAAGAGTGGTCCAAGGACAGAGCCTTGGGGTACGCCTGAAATGACTTTGGAGGATTTGGAGCAGTGGTTGCCGATAACAGTAAACTGGGTGCGGTCTGAGAGGAAACAAGAAATACATGACAATATTAAGGGATCTAGAGAGAGAGAGGAGAGTTTAGCCATAAGACGTTGATGTGGAACCCTGTCAAAGGCCTTAGAGAAATCCAGGTAGATGATATCAGTTTGAAAAGATGAATCTAAGTTCAGGTGAAGGTTGGTAGTAAACTCGAAAAGCTGGGTATCGCACGTAAATCCAGAGCGGAATCCATGTTGTTTGGTAAAAAGGAAGGAGTTCCTGTCCAGGTGAGAGCAGACTGGTGAGTATATGATGTGTTCCAACATTTTACAAGCAATACATGTTAATGAAATTGGTCGATAGTTTGATGGATCAGAGCGGTCACCAGCCTTGAAAACCAGGACAACCTTGCTTAATGTCCAGTCATTTGGAATTGCTGAACTTGAAAGTGATTGACTAAAAATTATTTGTAATATCTGGCATGAAATATCTCTTGTACCTTTTAGTATCTTGGTAGCTATGTCATCCGGCCCGGGAGCGCTTGATGGCTTCAAGTTACCAATGAGTTTAGCTATGCCTTCGACTGAAATGGAAATTGGAGGCATCTGGCTTAAATTATGACTGGGATAGCTGGGTACGTTTAGCACTGGTTTCCGAGTAAAAACTGAAGAAAAGTAAGTGTTCATGACATCTGCGCAGAGATCTGCGGCGACGTGCGAGCCATCTTGGCCGTGCAAGATTATATTTTGAGGCGAGTTTCGGTTTGGCAACAGGATATTCCAGAACTTTTTAGGGTTATTCCGAATGATGTTATGCAAGTCTTTATGGAAAAATTTCTTTTTGGAGTGCCTCAAAAGATTTGTATAACCCCGGAGGCATTCAAAGTACTTGTCCCATTTCGAAGCAGAGGCAGAATTTTTGGCAGCTCGGAAAAGTCGTTTTTTTTTCCTTAACAACCGTCGAAGGCCGTTAGAAAACCAGTGCTTATCAGCATCTCCGCGAATACAGATCAGCGGGACATATGTTTCCATGAGCGAAAGTATTTTTTGCTTGTAAAGTAACCAGTTACTATTAACGGTTCGGTTGTGAGCAGTTTTACTAAAGTGATAAAGAAACGCCTCCAGTTCAAGGTTAATTTGCGCATAGTCGGCTTTGTTATAGTCGCGAATATATGTTAAAGATGGCTTGCGGGTGGGAATGGGAATAGCCAAATTAAAAAATAGTAGTTTGTGATCACTAAGGCCACTACTAGTACACGAGAGAGACTGACATAACTCAGGCTTTGAGACAAATACTAGATCAAGGATGTTGGTACCACGGGTTGGGATTCTAACAGACGAACAGATTAAAAGTGAGAATTAAGTCAATAAATTTCTTCGACTGACGAGAAGATGCTCACAACAGTTCCCAGTCTATATCCGGATAATTAAAGTCTTCGCATAAGACCAAGTTCGCTTGCGGAAAGCGGGTTTGGAGGTGGAAAAGGACAGAATACAGCTCATCAACAAAAGAGCAATCTAAATCTGGCGGACGGTAGCAGGCGATAAGCAAGGTGTTACCAAATTTAAGGGACGGGTTAATACATAGTAGTTCAAGGCTGCATTGGACGGGCACCAAGTGTGAGGCTACCGTTGATTTAACGAGAATCAGGACACCACCTCCTCTTCGGCCAGCTCTGTCAAGTCTGTAGACACTAAACGTTCTACTAGCCTCGAGCAGCTCGCTGTACTGAATATCTGCGGTAAGCCAAGACTCGGTAAGGACCGCAATATCCGAGCAATTATCATCAAGAAGCGCTTCCACAGCTTCCTTCTTTGGTAAGTAGCTGCGAACGTTCGTGAACATGACAGCCATTTTACGATAAGATGGAGTGACGTGTGCGCTTTGCGAAGGCTGAGCTAGCTGTTTATAAGGAACCTTGGAAGCGGGTGGTGATCGCTACGACGAAAGTTCGATTACGCGATCCGTATTGGCGTCATATATGTATTGTTTTTTGTCTATCACCAGTTTGTCGTAACGTATTTTGAATGTGGCGTCCCTTTCCTTACCCAAAGAGCACAACTTTTTCCGGGTTAACCGAACATGCGCAGAATAGTCTTCAGGAACAGAAAATTTTGATTCCTTCAGCTTCGGCCCTGATGTCAGAATTTTTGACTTCACCTTAAAATGTGCCAGTTTGACAATGATTGGGCGGTTTTCTTATTCTTGGAAGCGGCCCATTCGATGCGCACGTTCTATATCATCAGCATTTATCGACACACCAATATGCTCCCAGCAGAAAGAGATTACATGCTCCTCTGATCGTTCCCAGGTTTCGCCGGCCGCATCCGAGATACCAAAGAAGATCAAGTTCGACCTGCGCAACCGATTTTATGCGTCATCGCACTTCTCTGTGAGGTTTTTAATGTCGGAGGAAAGCCTGGTAACTTCATCGTTCCAGCCTGGTTCTGAAGTATTTCCGCCTGCTTGACCTGTGTGTACTATATTTTCTAAAGCATCAACCCTCAGGGAAAGAGTGCTGACGTGATTTTCGATGCTAATCTGAGCACTACGTATGTTTGAAAGCTCAGTGAGTACAGTGTTCTGTGATTGTTCAAGACGCGATATCGCCTCAGCGATTGATCCTAGAGTCACGGGTCCTGGGTTCAGTTCAACGTCGCCGGAGAGGACAAGCAAGAGGTGAACAACAGAAGCATTGATGCAGTGTAAGCAACTTTGGTACATCAATTTGCGGCAAGAATTGATATACTCCAAGTGGGCACGACACAGCAAATAAAAAGGGATTGCTTGTACGAGTGCAATACGCATGCGGTAGATAACTAACCTGCACAGAGAGCGGTGTTGGCATGACCGCGTTTGATGCGGTGACGTGCTCCAAGTCGAGTCGGTGCAGACGTGGATTAAGTAGGCATTCCGTTGCAGCCGGTTGCCAGATGAAAGGCTCATTCCAGGCGGGAAAAAGCGGGAAAGCGCTAGCTTCTGCGACGTCCTGAATCAGAGGCGGGAGGTGGAGTGGCTTGATGGGGCGGTGTTGATCGGGTATCAGCAAGCCAGCGAAGCAAAACGGCAGCGTCGAGACGGTCCATATCAGGACAGCCTGCACAGAGAGCGGTGTTGGCATGACCGCGTTTGATGCGGTGACGTGCCCCCAAACATTGTATAACTGGGCTTTTTATGATTACCTTTCTCGCAATACACCATTGTTTCGCGGTGAAGCCTAAACAATGTACTGTGGTGAAGCATACTAAAAGGGGAAATGGGCCACTGTCATTGGATATAATAAGAGTTCTTTAATTCTACACTCGCGCACCCGCCGCCTCCCAGGTCGCCTACGTGGACATACTATGCTGGGTGACAGCGGCCCCCTTCCACATTTATTATGCTTCAAAGCGTAACTACAATGTACTGCAGCGAAGGATATAAGTCGAAGAATGAGTGAATAAACAAATTGTTTTTACAACAGCACCGAAATAAACGTGCGCCATGCATCAGTCTACCACACGGAAGAGCGTCGCAGAAAAAGTTAGCCGATTCACACAGGCCGTGCATCCCACTTATCAGTCGTAAAGGGTATTATCGGTAATTCAAAACTTCAGACACACAGAAATATTTTTATACGTTTAAGTTCGTACTCCTTGCTTTATAAGACTGCCAGAACGTCCACAAAAGAAAGTAATTTACAACACACAAACGCAAAGAACGCAGACATATGCCTCGTTTTCAACTCGGTCGTCATGCATATGATATATAGCACGGAACAACGTGAACATGCTGAGGGTTAGCATCGTAAACTTCTTACTAGGCAAGGAGCACACCACAATCCCGCGACAGCCACTAATGAGACCAAAACGGGAGCACATGTCTCTGAACGCACAAATGGAGCCCCTAAGCCACTCTGTTCCTCCACCATCTCCGCTGCACGGCTGCACCACTCGTTTCAAGCGCAGAACACCAAACCCACATTCAGCACTGAACAGTTGGCGGTCGAAGCAGTCGCATTTACCGATGTCCGTTGAGCTAAGTCGGACACGGCGACGCCACATCGCGGTTTTGCAGAACTTCACTGACGAGGCGCTAGGCCACTTCGACATTACAATTGTCAGCCCCGCCGAGTTCTCAAGGAAGTACACGGGTCACACAACGCTGATTCTGTACTACCAGAGCTCACCGAGGCCAAAGCCGCACAGCTGCACCACCACTACTCAAGGATTTCCGCCAAGTAAAGCAAAACCTACAACCAACATACAAGCACCGCAAGCGCAATCACATAAGGAACGTTGAACAATGCGCGGTCCGCGCTGGCCAGAGAACGATCACGCCGAGGACGAACACGCCACGAGTTCGTTCTTCATTCTATGACCGCGCCATAGAATAACCGCGGCTTCTCAAAAATGCCGGCACTGGGTGCACGCGAGTAGAATTTTCGTATATGCTACCAAAGGTAGCAGAGTTTCGCGTAGGTCCGACATCTTGCCTGGGAAGCAACCAAATCTATGCGGCGAAGCCGCACTCCGTTTTTGCAGGCGTCATGCCTACCTTATCGTTGATCGACCGTGGGCGCTTTTGCATCGTTTGTTGACTGCTTTTCCGTCTAATCGCAAACAAAGCGCATCGAAACAGCTGGTTGCATAAGATCGCCAAGAAAAAGGCGCCGAGATCGGGCCCCACCGAAGCATAGGCCTAGCGTATCTGCCGAGTCCGTCTGCACACTCTCGACGCGCTTAGGCACAGGAATCAGGAAGTCTAACAAGGATAAATCACTCTATATTTCAGCTTTCGTATCGGTGTTCTTAAATAAACGATTTTTTCATGTGTGCAGTGCCAGCACAAGTAGCCGATGTGACGCGTCATAAACACAGGTATATATGTGCTGTCGCCGAAGGCTCCCGGCACTAGCCTGCGCTTCTCTGACGAAGATATATTACTAGACAGACGTGTCGACTGAAAGGTGTTGTAGCTTCGACGGGGCGGCCGGACGAAAGGGTTACGGCATAAGGCCTAAACGGCCGGGGCCCGCAGTGCCGCAAGAAAAGAGCCAGACTGCTCCAGTTGGGGACCAGACAAAGAATGAATGTTTATTTCTGAGGAGGCAATTGACAGGAGGCACTTACAGCGTTTGGCGCTGAGTGGCGCCCTGATGTAAAGACCCAAAACCGAAACCAGAAGTTACGGATACCACATCACCTCTCCCTTGAAAGGAAACATGATCTACTCGCTCTCCTCGCAACAAAAGTCACGAGTCAAAGAACACATATTAGTATTGTAACACACATGATTAGTGATACATCTTTACACAATAAAATATGATATCTAGGGCTTCCCCATTTAAAAAAACGCTCATGAACACTGAATATGAGTTATTGCACTCCAGATCTGCAGTTCCAGTACCCGTCTTGGGAGGACGATGAGATGCAGCCTTGCACACACAGATAACACACAGAAAATTCACAAATACATAAGTATACAGTAACAACCATCTGTGTGCCCCCTGGGACAGCACTGATGGGTGGCTCATTCGCCCTGAGCCTGACTCGAGACAGTCTCTGTGGCTGTCGTGGATTGGCATTGTGCGTAAAAGCACTTTACACTCCATAGTCCCCCCCCCCCCTTAAGAATGCTAACGACTTTCAATGTTAAAACTTTCTTTTTTGGCATGAAAGACAAATTAGTATGGCGGCGACTACCGTAGTGAAAATGCAGACATGTTTATGCTGCAAGAAACGTAACATACAAGGAATGTATGGTATCCCTTCTGCGGGGATGCTAAGAAATGAAAAAAAGTTTTCCTACAGCTAGGATCCACTGATAAATCTGCAGTATAGCAGTAAGTACAGCGTGCGTATAGCACCGTTTATGCTGCCAGAAATCCCCTCATTTGAAGGATACTGCTTAAATCTTATTCAGCTAACAAAAATGTAAGGAAATACTTTTGGCGTTAAGAGCCGAATTCGCATGGGAGGGTTGAAACCTCTGTAGACAGTAACCTAAGGCAACAAGCTACTTGGAAACATAATCCTTAAATCATTCCGGAGGTTGTCTATGGCGTGTAGACCTACGGAGGACTGGTTCAAGTTGTAGAGGAGGAACAGCAGAAGTGTTACTCGTACTGGGGCTAGAAGGTGTGTCAGAGACCTGAGTGCCTTGAGGGACAGTGTCTTGGGGAGGAGTGTCGCACGGACGCTCAGGAGACTGTTCTGCCCGGGGTGAACCCGGAGGTGGTGGTGGTGGTGAGACAGGTGGTTGCAAAGAAGGGGTTGCAGCAGGAAAATGAATACCAGTAGGAATAAAGACAGTAGCACCAGCGAGTCGATGCAACAGTTCGTCAGGTCTCGGTAGTGGAAAGGCGTCAATGATGATAGCCTTGTTGGGGTCTCGAAGATCGACGCAAAGTCGAATGGAATTGTCCTTCTTTCGAACGACGACGAGCGGAGAAATCCACTCGGACGCAGTGACTCGTTCGATGACATCAGCTGATTCCAGGCGTTGCAGCTCGGCGGAGACTTGCCCCCGGAGAACCAGAGGTAGAGGACGCAGTTTCGCTGAGACTGGTTGCACTGAAGGTCTGAGACGAACGTCGTGGACGAAGCCCTTTACAAGTCCCAATTGCCCTGAGAACAGATGGGCGAACTCTGTTGGGGCGTTGTGCGGAAGAGACGGAGGCTGAACGCTTGGGTCAGCTGGAAGTCCTGATACTTGACATGTGAGCGAAGACCCTTGAATGTCAATGCCCAAAGCTTGAATGGCATCTAAGCCCAGAAGAGAAGTGCCTTAGTTCGTGACGTGAAATGTCACTACTGCAGCGTTGTTGCGATACTTGACGAGCACGGAGAAACGTCCTGAATGCAGAATTTCATGCTGCGAATAATTCTTGAGTCGAAGACTCGAAGGAGATAATGGAAAAACCTTGAAATGTTCTTCGTATAGGGAGCTGTTCATCAGCGACACTGTAGCTCCTGTGTCCACGAGCAACTTGAGTGTAGTATTCGCAAAGAGGACTTCGGCGCGAATTGTTGCCGGACGGAAATTAGGTGCTTGAATTGTAAGCACAAACGGGACGGTAGAGGCTGATTCTGTATCAGCGGTAACGGAAACAAGCTGCGTGCGAGCAGGAGGCTGTCGCTGCGTTCGGTTCCTCGAACGGCAAACCGAAGCGTAATGTCCCACTTTTCCGCACGCACGGCAGGTAACGTGCTTTGCCGGACAGGCTGGATCGGATGCGATGTGGCGAGGTGAACCACATCGGTAACAATGGGGTGTGAGTTCTCCAGTGGCTTCGCAGAGTTCGGGCCGGACGTCACGTTGGCCGGCCGCTCGATGCGACTGCCCGCCACGCCGTTGATCGCCATCTTGAAGGCGCCGGGTCGAGGGAGAAGGGGGCGGTGACCGCCATCTTGCGCGCCCGGGCGAGGAAGGAGATGGCTGGTGACGCCATCTTGGCGTTGCGTCGAGACGCGCTGAATAGACGAGTTGCTGAAGACTTTAAGTTCCTTGTCAACTTGCTCCACGCTTCGTCCGATTTCCTCGGCTTTCTTGAGCGTGAGTGACGATCCTTCGTACAGTAGCCGTTCTCGAACTCTTTTTGATGCGACGCCTTGGAGAATTTGGTCGCGAAGAGACTCGTCGGGCCAAGCGCCGAACGCACAAGCAGGCGCTAGCCTTTGTTACGCGGTGACGAAGTTCTGGAAGGCTTCCCCAGGTAGTTCCTTCCTGTCCCGGAAGATAATGCGGTGCACCAGGGGATTTGAGCTTTCTTCGTAGTGCTGGTCGAAGATGCGAAGAATGTCTTCGAACGTAGCGGCCGTCTGGTCCGTTTGCGACGCGAGGTCATAGTAGAGACGCTGCCCCTCGAAGCCTAAGTTGCTCAGTAAAATGGCCTTCTTCCTCTCGTCTTGTAATGCTTCGCATCCGGTCGCCTGAAGAAACGTGCAAAAAGAACGTTTCCATGTGAGCCACGGTACCGAAGGAGTACCGGGTAAGGCAAGGAAAGGCGGCATGGGTGGTGCGAACGCCATGCTGGGCACGGAGAACAAAGGCGGGGGAGTTGCGGTGGACGACGTCGAAGTGGACGTAGCGTCTTGCATGCCGGAAGGAGGGGAGCAGCAGTAGTAGAAAGGCAAGGGGCCGTAAAAGTGAAGTGAGCGGTTTACCTCGTCGCCAGTTTGTTGTAGCTCCGACGGGGCGGCCGGACGAAAGGGTTACGGCATGAGGCCTAAACGGCCGGGGCGCGCAGCGCCGCAAGAAAAGAGCCGGACTGCTCCAGTCGGGGACCAGACAAAGAATGAATGTTTATTTCTGAGGAGGCAATTTACAGGAGGCACTTACAGTGTTTGGCGCTGAGTGGCGCCCTGATGTAAAGATCCAAAACCGGAACCAGAAGCTACGGATACCACAAAAGGCATCACTGAACTAAGCAAACGTTGCATATCCTTCGCATTAAGGACTAGTAACAGCTATCCAAATCAGTAATAACAGCCCATACAGCGCCCCGGGTCGGCGGTTCATTTAGGACTTTTTTTCGAAGTTAAAATGCCAGTCGCAAGTGAGAATCGATGTTCCGGCACTTCCGAGCATGCTACTCAACGGACAGCAACATTGTCTTTGGGGTAGAGGCGTGAGTTTTAGTTGCTGGGCGATAGCGTATCTACCATGACTGAGCGAGACGTACCTCTCTGAAACTAAAACTGCTTCTCGCTCCTTGACATGGCAGATTATGCGCTTGTGCTCGCCTCCTGGCGTGGCGTAGTGGTAAAGTACCGGGCTTGGAATTTGTACGTCGGCTGATAGAATCCTGGTCGGAGCGTCTTTATTTTTACGTGTTTCCTTTTTCTTTTTTTATTGCACAAAAAGGCTGTCTGTTGCTTTCTGTATTGCAAAAAAATATATACGGTGTCCAGGCGCCGCGTATTTAAAGCGCTAGAGCTATTTTTCTCACCAGTACCCAGCGCCTCCGAGTACGCCGCGCCTGCCGAGCGCCCCAGCATCCAGCGCGCGGCACTGGGCCCATAATCCGGCGCTGCACTGAACACTGGATACAGGGTACTGGGTTTTGCATAAGGCATACCTGCTTATGTACCAAAGATCTCAACGTGTAGGCAATCTAAAATATTACTGGTGAATCAATGACCAACCATAGGTGTTTCGACACTGGTACCTCATTAGACTTGCTGTAGAAACGTATCCACCTACTAGCAGGCACTGGTTATCAGCCACACCTGCAAGTGCCACTTCATTATGTGCCTCTTCACGGCAGCGATTCCAAAAGTAACCTTTTGTGGGAGTGTCGTGAAAGTTTTTTTCTCACAGGATTGACATAGCTACTTAGCTAGCTCTCCGCAGCTAGCACAGGCGTGAACAGCGAACGCCAAGATCGGCCGGTATCGCTTTGAATTTGACTGGCGATAACTTTTGTCGACCCAGTTCGCTGCAGCGGCGGCGTCTGGAAATACAAGAATTGGCCCGAGCATCTGCTTCTCCGCAATTCACGGTTGCTTGACTACCACGTGATGACGCTCTGCCAATAGAGCCGCTAGCGGCGTGATAAAAAAGACGTGCAACTCTGCTACCTTTGGTAGCATATACAGTAACTCTACACGCGCGTGGCAGCAGGCGACCCCAAGTGGAGTCCGCTGCTACCACGCAGGATGACGTCACAAGAAGTTTAATAAAGAACACATAAAATGCTAACATTATCGCTCTGTTGTTAAATGCACTACGCCTAAATAAATAAAGTATTTATTTTGTGCTGTGTTTGAAAATCGAAAATCACTGTCGGCGCCTACAGGCGCGTGCACGCAGTGGAAGGACAGTTGTGATTCCTTTTGGCTGTGTGGTGTGCACTGTAGTACTGGATCACTGTGTAGTATCTGCAAGTACGAATAACCTTGCCGTTACGAAGCTACGGAAGCTTCGAACGAACTGTACTGCATCCACGAAACAGCACGACATGTCGCCTGATTTGGACTGTCGGTTTCTAAGAGACTTGGTAACACAGCGTCGACTGCATGTGGTGCCGAAACGGATAATGCATATTGCAGAGCATGTCATATGTAGCGCTTTTTAAAGTTGTGTTTACGCCTTCTGGTAAAGCTGGATGCTTGTTTGTCCTTGGACACCACGTCGACACACTGCTCACGAGGTCGAAAACGCAGAAGTGGTGTGCGCCGGCATTGACGGCCGGCGCACAGCACTTCTCACCAGTACTCACGTACGTGGCCGAAACCTGGAGGCTTACGAAAAGGGTTCTACTCAAAATGAGGAAAGCGCAACGAGTTATGGAAAGAAGAATGATGGGTGTAACGTTAAGGGATAAGTAAAGAGCAGATTGGGTGAGGGAACGAACTCGACTTAATGACATCTTAGTTGAAATCAAGAAAAAGAAATGGGGGCAGGACATGTAATGAGGAGGGAAGATAAGCGATGGTCATTAAGGGTTACGGACTACATTCCAACGGAAGCGAAGCGTAGCAGGGGGCGGGAGAAGGTTAGGTGGGCGGAGGAGATTAAGAAGTTTGCAGGGACGACATGGCCACAATTAGTACATGACCGGAGTAGTTGAAGCATGGGAGAGGCCTTTGCCCTGCAGTGGGCGTAACCAGGCAGATGACAGCACCAGGGTGGCCAATCCTGCTCTGGTGAGACAGGGAGTGCATTACCGGTTCTGGTCGCCGGAATCAGGCCGCACTCGAGGTCTGTGCAATTTTATCAACACGCGGATTTTTTTAATCCGGTGCAAAATTGCGCAGCACCGGGATACGAACGACGGTCCTCTTGCACGCGAGACCGACGCTCTACTTCTACGACACCGCTGCACTTCTACCTACACCAACTCAACGTAAAGGTATGGCTTCATAAAGACATGTTGCGCTGGAAACGTGAATTAAAGGTCAGCAGGATTCTCTGGTAATGTGGCACGCACAATACAGCTGGGATACAATATGCAGATTACTTTGCAATTACTGATTTGTTTTCTTGGTGCTGCATGGCAGGAAAGCAAGCAGCAGCACAAGTCTGCGTGCTATAGTGTCATCTATCTTCAAACCATCATAAAAATGCAATTCATTGCTCCACCAAAGGCACCATCAGCCAGCTAAGCTTTTCTTGACATAAAGCTTCTAAACCTGGTCTCTACATATGTTAGCTTTGAGAATGTCCTTGCACAGAAACTTGTCACAGGAATTGTGGAATTATATGTCACAGGAAGATGTCGAATTATATATATATAAGAGGAGCTAGACATAAAAAGCCATTTTATTATCTCCCACATAAACGTCCGAAAGGCTCTACATGAAAAGTATGAGATATACTTGCGTATATCTCACGCAATGTGGGAATTGATGTTATGTGAAGTATTTTAAGGGTAGCTGGCTATGCCAAGGTGAAGTGTTGCTACCGGTTGTTTCGAAATGAACACTCGTGTGAAAGTTACTTTTGAATCGCAAACGGAGGCGCCCAACAACGGGTGGGTGTGCTGCTGCTGAGACACCCCGATCTTTTCATGTGAGCCATCTGGTTCCAACGCAGGTAGCATGAGAGCTGGAATGACGACAATGCAACGAATACGATGGCATCACAAACACAACCACAAATCTAGTGGCGGAAGCTAATATACAACTTGAGCTACTGGGTTGGCATAAAAACATGTAAGAGTAACAACCCCCATTATTGAAATCTTTAAATACAAACTATCACAAAATATTAGTGCTTTGTTTCACCTATAAAACTGCATCGAAAAATCCTATACTAACACAAGCAAATACACAATAAAAAGTCCATTACAGCAAAAGCAATATTGTATTACTTATGCGACATTATATTATAGGTGAGGCCATGCAAGCAGAAATGCCAGGTGATAACACTTTGCCAAAGCTCAAGGAAATGTCTCGTTTAGTGCACTTCCTTTTTGGTGGAGTTTAATGTGCTGGTCATTGATGCTTGTACATGTTGACATAGCTCGTGCCAGTCATGGCAAAAGATGGTTTTATTATGATTTTGGAATGCAGTTTCTCAGCTCCAAGCCCTGCTGCTCATTCTTTTAGCATAGGTTCCTTCAGTTGCAGAAATAATATAAAGTTGATATGTGCTGGGCCAATGTGCAGACATTTCTGTACTCTTGCATGTCATCCTATCTTTTTACTTCTCCAACTTCTGCCCTGAATGATGCAGTTGATTCGATTTCAAAGGTTGCTTTTGCATTGCTTGTAGTTAAGCGTCGAAGGCAGCATTCTCCACTCTTTTTCTGTCCTTCCTGGATTAAGCAACAAGCGGGAGTACTGCTTCTGGTGGCACAGTGGTTGCTTTATTTTGTGCTTCAATATAATAGCAGTCGGTAGGAACTTAGCAAGAACCTGGTCCAGATGCCAGCACTCATTTCTTGCAGATCATGCACTGCAAGAACTTGCTCACCAGCATCAATGGATGTTGCTATGCAACGCTTGAAGCAGTTTGTCCAGCTAACATATTCCACTGCCAGGAAAACTTGTGTGTTTGTATGAGCATCACTCTTTTCTCTGGCGTTTGGTTGGATGAAGTTCTGCAATAGAAGAGTCTGCCTAAATATTGCACGAATACCTCAGTGTACATTAACCAAAATATTAATTGAATTGTTTTAAGCAATGTGAGTAGTTGGGTGAGTTGGTTCAGCATTGCAGGCTTGTAAAAGTATATAAGATACAAGGACAAAAGAAAATACAAGAATCAGTAGTGCGTGTGCTACGTGTGTGTTGTCCTTTCTTTTGACCTTGTATTTTAGGTGCATTTACACGTCTGAAATGGTTTAAGCATGTCGCATCTTAGTTTCAACAGGTATGACTGACTAGATTTTGTGTGGTTTTTAATTTTCATGCATGAGCTTTACATCTGAGAGAGAGAGAAAGTAACAAGGAAGGCCGGGTAGTTTAACCAGACGTACATCCAGTTGGCCACCCTTCATGGGGGTGAGGGTGTGAGTGGTTAAAAGAAAGAAAAAGAGGGTAAGTAGAGACAATTCACTCGCAGGAAAGACAGATCGTGTCTACAAGTGTCTTTTCAGATTCGTTTATTTTAGAAAGTCATTAGAGCATGTATGTATAGCTTTCTTCGTTGATATGGCCAAGCAACCAGCGTCCTAGCCTCTGTGAAAGATCAACTATCCAGCTGGGTGGGTACGCTCTAAAGGGGCTGACATCAAAGTGTGTTCACTGACAGGGGATTTGCTCAATGGTCTTTTAGCAATTACAGTGGTCATATTTATTAACGAAGGACAGTGAAGTTGTAAAGGCACTTGATCAAGTATGCCTACAAATACCAGAGGTTACAAAGAAGGCCCAGATGTCATAAACAGTTCTAATACTGCTTTTTCTCACCAAGAAAGGGAAATGGTGATGTTGCATCAGGTGCAAACATCTTTGAAAGTGGGGGCTAGTGAGTAACAATGGTTCTTTAATATGTAGCCCGAGAGCTCACCCCTTTCAAGCAAGCGAGATGGTACTCAAGCAAGATGGTGGAATGTTGAATATGGTGCTCTGAACACTTTAGTATATATATATCTATGTGGGCCGAGATTAGGTCTCTTTGCTGATTATAATTTTAACAATTCAACTGTCAACAATCATGAGTGTGTTTTACACACAGTAGATTCAAGAAAATACTGCCTCGACCACGGCTATATCACCAATTTAACCAGTTCAGATCTAAACTTAATTTGAACATGCTAAAGGTCTCGTTAACGGCCATGCGCTCAAGAGGGATTTATTTAGAATCGTCCAGCTTGCCATACATCTATCCCCCCGTTGTGTTGACTAGGACAGTGACCATTGATTAATATTGGCAGAGGCTTTGCAACAGGGAGGGCTGTCCTTAGGAATTCAGTAGCCACACAATACACGATTTGTGGTGCAACTAAAAATAGATCGGAGCTGTGCTCCACATAGGCAATGAGAAAATCACTTTTGTGGTAGTGGATTTCCCACGCATGTATGTGTAAGTGAGTCTGCTTTTTTATTTCTTTCTCACTTACTTTCTTTAGTCCCTTGCCATCTAACACGGAGCATCAAGTTTTCCAAGCCTGAGGCGGTGGCATCTCTAGATGCAATTAAATTTTCTCGCGAAAGAGAAAGAGAGAGACGAGCTAGATGTTGAAAATTTCACAACCACTGACAGTCCACCGTACACTCTAAGAAAAAGTTTACATGCTTTGGGGCTTGTCTTGTCCCACAACCATAATCGTCATCTTCATTACTTGCATTTCCTCTCTTCAAAACTCGGCGCTCGCTATTTTCCTGTCAAGAGTGCAGTGTCAAGCTGATTACGTGGAAGCCATTCGTGACTGGTAAGTAGTGGCCTCGCAGCATTAAAGAAAGGAAATGCGGTCAAGACAAATGACGATTATTGTTTGGGGACAAAACACAACCCTAAGGGTGTAATCTTTCTGTAGAGTGTAGTCATAGCTCACATAAATCCACACGTGGGCAAGGTCTCGTATGCATCTCATAATGGTCGACAAATTTGCTTTAATTAGCTTCACCGCAATATAGACGTCGTATGGGGTCAGTTGTACAAAATGCAGTGCAGAGAAGCATATGTTCTAACACACAAACACACACACACACAAACACAGACACACACACGTGTGCAAATGTCTTGTATGTGTTTCTTAAAGGTTGTGGACAGATTTGTTTGCTCTTCACCACAATAGATAGAAGTTATTGGCGAGGTATACAAACTACATTGCCGCGAAGCATCCTGAGATTGAAAGGAGGATCAGTTCAACTCTCACGGGGAATATAGTAAGAGTCCCTAATTACACACACGCGTACACGTCGTCTCCGGTCACAGTATGAACACTCAACCATCTAATATGTGTACCGACAGGCATTCAGAGGTGTTTCTGGTGTGGTGTTTTAAGCCGCTCTTTTGCCCTCATGATTTTTCTCTGTTCGCACCCTCTTTACACATTCACTCGCGAACAACAACAAAACCAACTAACAAACCCAATGCGCCGTGGTTGCTCGGTGGCTATATTGTTAGGCTGCTGAGCACGAGTTCGCGGGATTGAATCCCGGCCACGGCGGCCGTATTTCGTTGGGGGCAAAATGCGAAAACACCCGCGTATTAAGATTTAGTTGCACGTTAAAGAACCCCAGGTGGTCAAAATTTCCGAAGTCCTCCACTACGGCGTGCCTCATAATCAGAAAGTGGTTTCGGTACGTAAAACTCCGTAATTTAATTTTTAATAATCCCAGCTATTCTCTGCAATTCAGTTCAGTTCAGTTTATTGTCCTTAAAGACCCCCGGAGGGGGTATTACATAAGGGGTGAGTTTAACATAAGTTCCACATTTGGTACACTTCATAAGTTATATCCAAAGTGATCAATCACACGCTGTAGGAGCGAAGACAGGCAAGTTATGCTAACAATGCCAGCAGGAAGGCCGTTCCAGTCTTTAGCTGCTCGAGGAATGAATGAGGCGGAAAAATGCGTGGTTCGGGCACGCGGGCGTGCTACTTGCTGCGGTTGACTGGTTCGGTGAGTGATGCGTGCCGCAGGAACGATGTATGGCGCATCGTGAAGGGTACTGAAAAAGAACTTGTGATAGAGCTCAAGACTAGCAATGCGTCGGCGATTAGATAGTAATGTTAGTCCGCATTGTGCTTTAAGTGCGGAAATACTAACATCATATGAATATTGTGAGTGAATGAACCTAGTAGCGCGGTTCTGAACAGATTCAAGTGAGGTGATAAGATATGTTTGGTGCGGGCTCCAGATGGCAGATGCATATTCAAGTTTTGCCCGAACAAGGGAATTGTAGGGAAGCAGTTTTACGTTTTGAGGTGCCTGGCGGAGATTAGGTTTTAAAAAACCTAGTGTTTTATTAGCAGATGATATGATGTTAGAAATATGTTTATGCCAAGACAGATCATTGCGTACAGTGACACCTAGGTATTTATAGGACTCTGCTAGTTCGAGAGGCATGCTCCTAATTTGGTAGGGAAATACCAGGGGTTTACTGCTACGAGTGAAAGACATAACTTTACATTTTTGTACACTAAGTTTCATTAACCAATCGTCACACCATGTAAGTATGTTGGTGAGGTCTTTCTGCAGGGCTGTTTGATTGCTGGTGTTTCGTACAGTTCGATAAATGACACAATCATCGGCGAACATTCGGATATCACAGGACACATGTGAAGGTAAATCATTAATATATATTAAGAATAATAGAGGGCCAAGGGCCGATCCTTGAGGGACGCCTGATGTTACTGGCACAGGGTTAGATAGGTGATTATTTCTAATGACAGATTGGGAGCGGTTGCTAAGAAATTCAATGATCCAATTCAAAACATCAGGATGCAAATTAAGTCTTGTAAGTTTCAATATTAGACGTTGATGAGGAACTTTATCGAAGGCCTTAGAGAAATCCAGGAAAATTGCGTCAGTCTGTGTGTTACTGTCAAGGTTAGTGTGAACATCGTGCAGGAAAATGGCCAGCTGTGTTTCACAGGAGAAACCTTTGCGGAATCCGTGCTGGGCGGGATGGAAAAAGTTATTCAAGTCAAGAAAATTCATGATAAGAGAGTAGATGACATGTTCCATGATTTTGCAGGGGACGCTTGTTTGGGTGATGGGGCGGTAGTTAAGAGGCGAGTTTCTGTTACCTGATTTGTGAACTGGAACGACCTTCCCAATTTTCCAGTCACCTGGAATGAAATCTGAAGAAAGAGACTGGGCAAATATCAAGGACAAATAGGCTGCAGAAATAAGCTTAGTGTTTTCTAAAATTTTTGGGTTAATCTCGTCTATGCGGGAAGATGATGAACACTTGATTTTGTCAATGATCGCACGAATACCGTCTGCATTGAAAGCAATGGCTGGTATTGACGAGTTTATACTAAGCGATGACGAAATGGGAGGCGCATTAGATTCGTTATTGAACATAGAAGCAAAGGCCGAATTGAACACGTCGGCGCAATCGGAATCATTAATAATTTCGTTCGATTCGTTAGTTATCTTAATAGTGCGCGTTTCGCTATCATTCATAACTCTCCAAAATTGCCTCGGGTTATTGATTAATAGGTTTGGTAGATTATTGTGATAAAAGGAGTGTTTAGCGTGACCCAGTGCGTCAATGTAGCTCTGTTCGGCTTCATAATATTTATCCCATGCGCATGGGCGTCCTCTCTGTTTGGCATGAGAAGGCGTCATCGAAGGAACGTCTACTGCTCGACGGTGAAATTTGTGTCGCAAGAGGGATCGCTCGACTGCACGGAGAAAACACGAAAGTGTTGCTGACAAACTTCAGCCAGGATTTCAAGCACATCAACAAGGGCACGACGATCGCATACATCGAGGGAATTCTGGAAAACAGCAATGCGTTTGTCCTCTCGGATTCTGCCACATCTACCCCGACGACCGTAGTTCCCGAGCCAGACTTCGACATCAATCCAAGTCTCCTCGTGATTAAGCAGCAGCAGCTCAGAAGTCTGCTTCGACGATACAGACTGCTTTTCGACGTCGTCGAGGATTCGACAAACACCAGTCGCAAAGCATCGCATAATAACCGAAGAGTGCTCTCGGCCACTCCGCCAGAGCCCTTACCGAGTTTCGACGCGAGAACGCGACGCTATAAGACAACAAGTCGACGAAATGCTGCGCGACGACATCATCCAGCCGTCGAAGAGCCCGTGGGCGTCTCCAGTCGTTTTAGTGAAGAAAAAGGACGGAACCCTACGTTTCTGCATCGATTATCGTCGACTGAACAAAATCACGAAGAAAGACGTATACCCCCTCCCACGGATAGACGACGCATTGGATCGGCTTTGCAACGCTAAATACTTCTCGTCGATGGACCTCAAGTCTGGCTATTGGCAAATAGAAGTCGACGAAAGAGATCGCGGAAAGACGGCCTTCATCACCCCAGACGGCGTCTACGAGTTCAAGGTTATGCCATTCGGACTGTGCTCGGCGCCTGCAACGTTCCAGCGCGTGATGTACACGGTTTTAGCAGGATTGAAGTAGTAGACCTGTCTCGTTTACTTGGATGACGTCGTCGTCTTCGCCGGAAATTTCGGCGATCACCTGAGGTGGCTTGCGACAGTACTCGAGGCCATAAAATCATCGGGGCTCACTCTGAAGCCAGAAAAGTGCCACTTCGCTATCGATGAGCTTTTGTTCCTAGGCCACGTCATCAGCAAATCCGGAGTACGCCCCGACCCGCTGAAAACAGCTGCCATCGGAAAGTTCCCGAAGCCCATCGACAAAAAAATGGATGTGGCTTAGCTAAGGTTAAGCCCAGGATGCGAAGCATACTAGCCTTTATTTTAGTTGTTGAACCACTGTTTAGCCTGGTGAACTGCTGTTGCTTGGCTATATTTGGTTCGGCTAGACGAAGAAACAACTCATGCGTTACTCTGCTTCGCCTTCAAGAGTGGAACGCGACAGCGTTCCCGTCGACCTGCCAAGGGGTGTAAGACAATGGGCTACGGCGCAGCGACTACGGGCCCCGCATTGGACGCGGTGAGCGTCGAGCAACGCAGCGTTCGGCGCGGCAACGAAATGTGCGCCTGAGCAAGCGACGCACGCCTGAGCCTTAGAAACAGCTCGTTTCTAAGGCAACACCGCATTCACTAGAGGCGCTTTTGTACCGCTTTCAAGCATCGTACTCGTGGCTCAGTGGTAGCGTCTCCGCCTCACACTCCGGAGACCCTGGTTTGATTCCCACCCAGCCTATCTTGCAAGAGTTGAGCCAAAGCCACCTAGAAACAAGCGCGCGGCGGCGCGAGTTGGAGCCCCGTTTCTCCTCTGTCGTGACGTCACGGTGTCACGTGGTCAGCCTTGAAAGCGACGCCGCGAGCGACGGCGCGAGTTCGAGCCCCGTTTCTCCTCTGTCGTGAGGTCACGGTATCACGTGGTATTGAAGGCGACACCGCCGCGCCTGAGGAGCTGGGTTGAGCTCTAGTAATATGCTTCGCATAAAAGACAGTGTGTAGATTCTTTGGCATGTGTGCCTACTACAGGCGCTTTGTCAAGGACTTTTCACGCATCGCTAAGCCGCCAACGCATCTAACCAAATGTGATGTCAAGTTCTAATGGCAAACGCCACAGAACTAAAAGAACTTTTAGTTCAAGAATTTCAAGAACTAAAACGACGCATGCAGTCACCGCCGGTACTTGCAAATTTCGACGAAGACGCCGATACCGAAATCCCCACTGACGCCAGTAGCCTAGGCCTCGCTGCCGTCCTACTCCACAAGAAAGACGGACATGGACGGGTGATATCTTAATGCTAGCCGGTCGCTGTGAAAAGCGGAAGGCAATTATTCTACGAATGAAAAGGAATGCCTCGCCATCATTTAGGCTACAGCTAAATTTCGCCTTTACCTATATGGCAGGCCATTCAAAGTCGTCAGCGACCATCATGCGTTGTGTTGGCTAGCCAGTATAAAGGATCCTTCTGGGCGACTGGCGCGGTGTAGCCTCAGACTACCAGAATACGACATCACTGTAACCTACAAGTCCGGACGAAAACACTCCGATGCCGATTGCCTATCACGCGCCCCCATTGACCCGCCGCCGCAAGATGACGAGAATGACGACGCATTCCTTGGAATGATAAGCGCGGAAGACTTCTCTGAACAGCAACGGGCAGACCCGGAGCTAAAAGGCCTCGTCGAATATTTGGAAGGACACACCGACGTTGTCCCTAGAGCATTTAAGCGCGGAATATCTTCCTTGACGCTTGAAAACGATCTGCTCGTGAAGAACTTCTCACCAGTACGCACCAACTACCTTTTTGTTGTTCCGTCGGCGCTGCGTCCAGAATTACTGCGCGCCCTACATGACGATCCGACCGCCGGGCACCTCGCCTTCTCCCGGACGCTATCGAGGATACAAGAAAGGTATTACTGGCCGCGCCTAACAGCCGACGTCGCCCGTTATGTCAAGACATGCCTAGACTGTCAGCGACGCAAGACACCACCCACAAGGCCAGCCGGATTACTACAGCCGATCAAGCCTCCTTGCCGACCTTTTCAGCAGATCGGGATGGACTTGTTGGGGCCGTTTCCGACGTCAACATCCGGAAATAAGTGGATCGTCGTGGCGACGGACTACCTCATCCGCTTCGCTGAAACTAAAACTCTGCCGAAAGGTAGCGCAGTCGAAGTGGCAAAATTTTTCGTCGAAAGCATTCTGCTGCGACATGGCGCCCCAGAAGTCCTCATCACCGACAGAGGAACGGCCTTTACAGCGGAGCTCACCCAAGCCATTCTTCTGTATAGTCAGACAAGGCACAGGAGGACAACTGCCTACCACCCACAGACGAATGGTCTTACGGAGCGCCTGAATAAAACCCTCGCCTACATGCTAGCAATGTACGTCGACGTCGAACACAAGACCTGGGATGCCATCCTGCCGTACGTAACCTTCACTTACAACATGGCGGTGCAAGAAACAACACAGATCACGCCGTTTAAGCTGGTTTACGGCAGGAAACCGACGACGACGCTTGACGCTCGCCCGCCTACGGATCAAGAACCAGCAGTGTACCGACAGCCAGCACTACAACCTCCGACGACGTTTCGCCGAGCACCAGCTCGGTGACCGTGTTTGGGTTTGTACCCGAATACGTCGACGAGGACTGAGTGAGAAACTATTGCGAAGCTATTTCGGACCCTACAAGATCATCCGACGCGTCGGCGAACTGGACTATGAGGTCGTGCCAGACGGCATTTCGCCGTCACAGCGGCGCCGGGCACGATCTGAAGTGGTTCACGTAGTGCGCCTGAAGCCCTTTTACGCACGCTGACGAACTTCCTTATTTTTTTGTTTTCTTTGCTACGAGTGCTTTTCTTTATTGCTTTCGTTTGCAGCATCGGGTCGATGCTTTTCAAGAGGGGGGTAATGACACGTGTACTTATCTTTATCGGGCGACCACGTTTCGCCGCCTAACAAATGTTATCGCACAGCGCGGGACGCGCCCGCATGTATCCGAAGTTTCTGGAACGTTATCGATGCTTCTATCCGCTGTTTGTTGTCGCCGAACCTTGTATTATCAGATTTCATCGCCTGACGCAAATGGTGTAGAACTTTGTGGAAGGCACGCGGGTCCCAACGATTAGTCTGGAACATTCGACGACTGCTGTATAAAAGCCAACGCGCTTGACCCGCCGATGAGATTTTCGACGATCGCCGACCCTGTTCGCCGCTATCGTTGTGCTATATGTGAAGCCTGTTTTGTGGGCATAGGTTCGCACAATAAAAGTTAGTTTTGTCGTTCACAGTATTGCTACTGTGTTCGTCAACGTCACCACCACGTGACAATATATATATATATATATATATATATATATATATCATCGGCCTGGTTACGCCCACTGCATCGGAAAACGCCTCTCCCATACTTCTCCAACTACCCCGGTCATGTACTAATTGTGGCCATGTCGTCCCTGCAAACTTCTTAATCTCATCCGTCCACCTAACTTTCTGCCGCCCCCTGTTGCGCTTCCCTTCCCTTGGAATCCATTCTGTAACCCTTAATGGCCATCGGTTATCTTCCCTCCTCATTACATGTCTTGCCCATGCCCATTTCCTTTTCTTGATTTCAACTAAGATGACATTAACTCGCGTTTGTTCCCTAACCGAATCTGCCCTTTCCTTATCCCTTAACTTTACACCCATCATTCTTCTTTTTCGTAAGCCTGCAGGTTTCTGCCCCGTACGTGAGTACTGGTAAGACACAGCTGGGTCATACACTTTTCTCTTGAGGGACACTGGTAACCTGCTGTTCATGATCTGAGAACGCCTGTCAAACGCACCCCAGCTTATTCTTATTCTTCTGATTCTTTCAGTCTCATGATCCGGATCTGCAGTCGCTACCTGTCTTGAGTACATGTATTCCCTTACCACTTCCAGTGCATTGTTACCTACTGTAAACTGCTGTTCTCTTCCGAGACTGTTAAACATTAGTTTTCTGCAGATTAATTTTTAGACCCACCCTTCTGCTTTGCCTCTCCAGGTCAGTGAGCATGCATTGCAGTTGGTCCCCTAAGTTACTAAGCAAGGCAATGTCATCAGCGAATCCCAAGTTGCTAAGGCATTCTTCTCCAACTCTTATCCCCAATTCTTCCCAACCCAGATCTCTGAATACTTCCTGTAAACACTCTGTGTATAGCATTGGAGAGATCGTATCTCCCTGCCTGACGCCTTTCTTTATTGGGATTTTGTTGCTTTCTTTATGGAGGACTGCGGTGGCTGTGGAGCCGCTATAAATATCTTTCAGTATTTTTACATACGGCTCGTCTACACCCTGATTCCGCAATGCCTCCATGACTGCTGAGGTTTCGACGGAATCAAACGCATTTTCGTAATCAATGAAAGCTATATATAAGGGTTGGCTATATTCAGCACATTTCTCTATCATCTAGTTGATAGTGTGATTATGGTCTATTTTTGAGTAGCCTTTACGGAATCCTGTATGGTTGTTTGGTTGACGGAAGTCTAAGGTGTTCCTGACTCCATTTGCGATTACCGCAGTAAATACTTTGTTGGCAACAGACAGTAAGCTGATCGGTCTATAATTTTTCTAGTCTTTAGCGTCTCCTTTCGTATGAATTAGGATTATGTTAGCGTTCTTCCAAGATTCCTGTATGCTTGAAGTCATGAAGCATTGCGTATACATGGTGGCCAGTTTTTCTAGAACAATCTGCCCACCACCCTTCAACGAATCTGCTGTTACCTGATCCTGCCCTGCTGCCTTCCCCTTTTGCATAGCTCCCAAGGCTTTCTTTACTTCTTCTGGCGTTACTTGTGGGATTTAAAATTCCTCTAGACTATTCTCTCTTCCATTATCGTCGTGGGTGCCACTGGTACTGTATAAATCTCTATAGAACTCCTCAGCCACTTGAACAATCTCATCCATATTAGTAATGATATTGCCAGCTTTGTTTCTTAACACATACATCTGATTCTTGCCAATTCCTAATTTCTTCTTCACTGCTTTTAGGCTGCCTCCATTCTGAAAGCATGTTAAATTGTATCCATATTACACTTCCTCATGTCAGCTGTCTTACGCTTGTTGATTAACTTGGGAAGTTCTGTCAGTTCTATTCTCGCTGTAGGGTTAGCTTCCATACATTGGCGTTTCTTGATCAGGTCTTTCGTCTCCTGCGATAGCTTACTGGCATCCTGTCTAAGGGAGTTACCACTGACTTCTATTGAACATTCCTTAGTGATGCCCATAAGATTGTCGTTCATACCTTCAACTCTAAGGTCCTCTTCCTGAGCTAAGGCCGAAAACGTGTTCTCGAGCTTGATCCGAAATACCTCTATTTTCCCTCTTGTCGCTTACTCATTGATCGGCTTCTTATGTACCAGTTTCTGCCGTTCCCTCCTCAAGTCTAGGCTAATTCGACATCTTACCATCCTATGGTCACTGCAGCGACCCTTGCGGAGCACGTCCACATCTCATATGCTGCCAGGGTTAGCGCAGAGTATAAAATCTATTTCATTTCTAGTCTCACCATTCGGGCTCCTCCACGTCCACTTTCGGCCATCCCGCTCTCGGAAGAACGTATTCATTATCCGTATATTATTCTGTTCTGCAAACTCTACTAATAACTCTCCCCTGTTATTCCTAGAGCCTATGCCATATTGCGCTACTGACTTGTCTCAAGCCGGCTTCTTGCCTACCGTGGCATTGAAGTCGCCCATCAGTATAGTGTATTTTGTTTTGACTTTACCCATCGCCGATTCCACGTCTTCATAGAAGCTTTCGACTTCCTGGTCATCATGACTGGATGTAGGGGCGTAGAATTGTACGACTTTCAATTTGTACCTCCTATTAAGTTTCACAACAAGACCTGCTACTCTCTCGTTAATGCTATAGAGTTCCTGTATGAATTCCTGTATATCTTCATTAGTACTTATTATATCCTTATTATCTATTAGCTATATCCTTATTAATCAGGATTCCGAATCCTAGTTCTCGTCTCTCCGCTAAGCCCCGGTAGCACAGGACGTGCCCGCTTTTCAGCCCTGTATATGCTTCTTTCGTCCTCCTAACTTCACTTAGCACTATTATATCCCATCTACTGCCCTCCAATTCCTCCAATAGCACTGCTAGACTCGCCTCCCTAGGAAACGTTCTAGCGTTATACGTTGCCAGGTTCAGATTCCAATGGCGGGCTGTCCGGAACCAGGGATTCTTAGCACCCTCTGCTGCGTCGCAGGTCTGACCGCCGCCGTGGTCAGTGGCTTTGCGGCTGCTGGGGATTGAGGGCCGGGGTTTGATTGTTGTGTTCATATGGGAGGTTGTGGCCAAGTACTGCACCAGTGTGGCCAATCCTGCTCTGGTGAGGGAGTGCGTTACCGGTTCTGGTCACCGCGATGAGGCCACACTCCAGGCTTGCTGATGCAATTTTATGAACCCACTGATTTTTTTTAATCCGAAGGAAAATTGCGCGGCAGCGGGATTCGAGACGCGGTCCTCTTGCACGCGAGGCGGATATATATATATATATATATATATATATGCAAATCAAGTTTTTACGATATGTTCTCCGCAGTTGAGGTGGCTGCGATGAACTTTTACAACAAAATTTATCGGCTTCATCGCATAAAAATTATGTTCCATTGAAGATGTATCTACATGCACTATACATATCTGACTGCACTGGTACTATGATAAACCATTCGCAAAATTCAACCAATAACTGTTTACCTTGATCTTCGTGGTTTTAGCGTCCTCGTGCGAGTGAGATGTTTCCAACTTGCTATTTTTTGTCAGTGAGGTTCATTATTACGTTTTACTGCAGAGAAGCTGCATGTCAGAAGGTCATATACTTTACTCGTTGCGCAGTGACTAACAAATGAGTGGTTCTTGCCATGAACTGCTGTCCATATTCACAGGGGTCACGGTGACCTCACAGTCCCTCCTAATCAGTACTCATTCGGCTCATACTACGTGTCTTTTGGTGTGCGCAAGCAATCAGTAATCCATTCTGGCTGCCGTTTGCAGTCGTCCATTAAAGCTGTATGTGCTAGTATTTAGAAACTTGGACGATGGGTAATGATTTACTCACTCTGTGTTTTATAAGTACGTTTTTTATTTTTGCCTTCCTATTTCTAATGTAATACAAGGCGTTGTGGAGGTTAACGATGCGTGACTTGTAAAAGACAGCGCTGTTCTTTAAACACTCTAAACACGCATGGTTTTTAATGTGGCTTCAGTTATATGTGTAAAAGGCAGGAGCTGTTTTCTGGTAAAGTTCTTGGTTGGAGCCAAGGATGTATAAATATAGCTGATTTTGTAACAGCTTCTCGATTTTTCTGCGCTGCAGTTCTTTGATAGCGCACTACCAATACATACAAAATACACTATAAAAATTTCTTTCCGCACTACACGTTACAATTTTTGACGGGGTGTTTGCACCTGTGAAATTCAGGAGGCGTTGTGTTGTGGCTGCCGAATTTACGTGTCCGACATTTGTGGCACGTTCGCTAGTTTAGGAAAAAAATGTGGCAGTCAGGTACTGATCTGCTTTGTTTTTACGCGATCAATTCGGTGTTCTGTTGGTCTATGTTTTAGGTAGTCAGAGTTGTCAGTTATAGTTCTTTATCTACTGTCATCAAAAGCTTCATAGTTAGCCTTTGCAAAATATGAAATAGATGATCATACATTCGTGGTTAAGCAGCGCACTGACAAGGTCAAGGTGACGACACACAAAATTGGAGGAAGCTTAAGCTTTGCCTTCAAGAGTGTAAAGCGATAGCGTTATCGAACCCGTTCGCACCACCGACTCAAACGATGTACGCGAGCCAAACGTCGAGATCGGCACGGGCAGCCGGGCCGCGACGCGCTGTGAAGGCGGACGGGATCATGGAGGCGAGTGGCGCGCCACGTCTCGGGGCAGCGCCGTATATTGCGATGAGGGGGTCTTTTGTGTTTGCCGCAAGATGGCTCTGCGTATGCGCAGAGCGCAGAAGAAATGTAGCGGAAACATACTTCGCTACTCGTGTACCAGTGTAACTGCGACGTCTGTCATTTACATGCGCATAATTACCAATATACACTGCAGCATCACTTTCTACGGCACGCTTCTAAGTCAACACCGCAATAACTAGAGGCACTTTTGTCGCGCTTTCAGCCATCGAACTTGTGGCTATGTGGTAGGGCCTCCGTCTCACACTCTGGAGACCCTGGTTCTATTCCCACCCAGCCCATCTTGCAAGTTGTTTTTATTTATGAAGTGCCTTCCGGGATTTATCGCTCACGGCCAACGCCGCCGACGCCGCCGACACCGGCTTTTCTGCGACACGTGCTCCTAAACGCCGTCGCGTTAATACACGACACTCGCTGCAAGGTATGCTGATTAATCACCAACTAGCCCAGCCTTCCACAATAATGAAATACATTATTTACTTGTAGCATGAAACAATCACGCAATAGAAATGTCAGCTTTCTATATGAAAGCATGCCGTGATTCATGCATGTGTGCTTTTTCAAGCCAGCCAGTCCACAAAGGCAGCCCTGTCCGAATAACTTATTCTTATTTGAGAATAAACGAAAGTTATTGTTGAAATGTTCTTTCCCATACTCACTTGAACGACTGAGATACCCTTGTACTTATGCTTTAACCAGAGACAGCTAGTTTGTAAGCACGCTTTGTCAGGCAATGGCGTGGCCAACTAAGGTACCACTTCGGCAGAAATTAACAGTGGTTATAAATTACACCTTATTGTACAGGATTTTGTGTAGAGGAAGTAAAGCACCGCACAATTAACTAAATGAACGACAGACACCGAACAAAAGAATCTTCCGCCTTGGATTAACGTTTGAACAAAAGGACATGCCTTCATTAGGGCAACAACTGATTTCCACATAGGTCGTCGCTCGCAAGGGTCGAGGAGGATAAACAGGTGCATAAGAGCTATGGAAAGGGGAAGCGGGAAACTTTTAAGGCAAGGATTAGTTTGCAGTAGTAAAAGGGGTGTGCTAAGGGTTCTCCCAAGTGGGGTGACGAGAACAACCCACAGAACTTCAAATGAACCAGTACATACAAGTAGGTGTCAATCTACTGTGGCAGCCCTTTTGGGAAACCTTTTAATTAAGGTAATGCTTGCACTGTCAACTGTGCGGACAGCTGAAAGTATCTCCTAATAATTTCACGTAATGTCCTGGCCATGACCAAATATAATCTGGAGCTCCTACTGTTGCACTTGCCATTTGTAGTTACTATGATATAATGTTATGCGAAAATACATCTTTCTTTATGGACAGCTTTCAAGCTTGCCAAGCATTTGCTCAATTTAACATACTGAGGCTTCTTAAGAACTATGCCAATTTTATGAGCTTTTTTCAATGGCTAACTGTTCTAAGACCTGTGGTGTACAAAATTTATTAATCTTCCAGTGATGTTTACTTGTGCCACATCTTCAAATATTACACATAATTTAATATTTAGGACAACAGCATTTATAGTGGACTAAGGATGACTGTATTGACTGATGGAACTACCCACATGAAAATATTTCACTTTTAGTACTGTTAAGAGTTCAGCATTTGATTTGTTAAACATTCAAATGTGGTCGGATACACTGGGTTACAATTATTATAGGATTGTGTCTGCATTGGAAAGAAAAGAATGAAACTGCTGCCGTGTCGTGTATGGAACACCTGGCTTATAAATAAAGTAATGAATTCAAACTCTAGCAGGAACACGGATTTTATTTTTTCTATAAAAATGAATTTTTTTGTGGGATCATTTCTGATCACTAACTCAGCCACGCTAGTACCTATGAGTGGTATATATGACGGCAAAATCAATATGTGGTACGGTATATTTTAAGCTTGTTTTTTAACTAGTTTATGCACTTGAACTGACTTGACTTATGGTTGTGCAACTTTGCTAAGGTTCACGTCTTCACATATTTGATATGCGTTTAGTGGGTTCACGGCCACTCTATGTTTAATGATCAGCTTGTTGTGTCAACCTAAATGTATAAACAACCATAATCTTGCATTCATTTCTCTCCTTCCAAGTTGAAAAAGAAACACAAAAGAAAGAAGCATGGTCACTAATGAAAATGTTTTTTCTTTAGTTTATATATAGACTAAGCCTGTCTTCCATACATACTAATACAACTAGGAAGACATTACAGCATGGAGCCCCTCTGTTTACTTGAAAGTTCTGACAACCATGCAGTTGCAATTGATATCAGTATAAGTGACCTTTCCTCTGTACATGCTCCAAGTAGTACTTAATGAACGGGATCGTGGAAATAAGTCTAATGCTGATGCTATTATGCTAATATTTTAAAAGACATTGCTACCTGATTTGTGTGAAGCCTGTCTGCAGCTCATTAAAAAAATTTAGGCGTAGTCATTGTGGAGGGAATCTGGCTCATATTTCCATGTGCAGAAGAGGAGCCAGAAATATCACCGATGTCACCTGCCATTGTTAACGACGTGCGGGCATGACCTACATACATAATTCTTAATCTGCTACTGAGCCCCCCCGTCCTCTTTAAGTAATTGTTCAAACAGATAAAGTACGTAGGTGACTTGTTTTTGATTATTGTCTTTCACTGAAAGCCATGACCCAAGCTCTTAACAGCATTCCTTTGTCTAAGCGATGTAAATTTTTGTCATCAAGCTTAAATATTAACAAGAACTGGCCTGCCAAAGGCTTCTTTATAGTAGCTTAATAATTTACCCGCAGGTTCTTTGCAAAAGTTACGCAAAATTTTTCACCGCATGCCTTGCATTCTTAGACTTTTGTCCTTGCTGTGTAGTTTTGTAATTGCTGACGTACATCTTTTCAGGCGTGCTTTCCAGCAAGATTGGTAGACTTAGCTTTCCGTCAATTGTACAAAGAATACTTGCCAGGTGTGCAGCTTGTGTTCCCCTACTTGATTCTGAAATGAAGTACTTGTACACATTGTGTGGGATGTTTAACACTTTCCGTGCCCTCAACGAGCTAGGTTCGTCAGTGGCTTTTTGCTAAAAACGGCCAAAGACAAGCTCAGCTAATAAGGTGTACTTCGCATTCTCTAGCAATGCCACGGACAAGCCAAGATGTGTCTCAATGCTTAGTCAGCCTTTTGATCGAAGGCAATGAGATAGCGGAAGGAGCAAATTTATTGTTTCTGAGCAGGTAAAACACGTTGCCAACTGAAGTTTTAAAAATACGTTAGCCACTTCTGGTCAGAATGAAACGAACTGTGGGGTTTTACATGTCAGAACCATGGTATCATTATGAGGCACACCGTAGTGGCGGAAGCCGCAATTATTCTGATCATCTCGGTTTCCTTAATGTGCGCCCAATGCACAATACATGGATGTCTTTGCATTTCGCCCCCATCGGGGTAACATTGCGACATGGAAGGGTATAAAAAAGCGCTTGGTAGTACATACTGCACGAGTGTGCTTAACGGAGCTGGTTAGCGCACATTATAATTGAATTTAACAGTGCTGAAGATGGGTGGAGAGAAGACGACAGACAGCGTTAGAGGGTTGAAGCCTCAAAACGCCGTAAATAATTTAATGTAGTAGCTTCTTTACGGCCACTTTTGTTTGCCAGGAGGATACTATGCCCTGATGTCACGACACAGTATATGGTGATGTGGGAGCAGGAGATTGCGATGTTGACACTCGCTCTAGCTCATTCAGTCGTCCGCTACGCCGCTACATTGGCCTTCACGATTAGCAGCACACAAGTCGACCGAGATAGCCGGAGGCCTCAAGAGAGTGTCAAAACGTCGCAATGTCCTTCTCCCACGTGACCACATACTGTGTTGTGATGTCACTGCACAGTCCCTAGAAACCAAAGCCTGAACCTGCTCTAGGAAAGCTATTACACTAGATCACGCCACTCCAAGGCTTTTTACTATATTTTCAGAGCTCTAAAGCCTTAATTTAACGACAAAAAAGGATAATCGAAGATATCATGTCAGTACCTCTTCAATTAGAACTTTGCAGAAGATGTTTGGCCTAAAGCGTATTGGATGCTTTGAATAAGCATTTATGGTCTGAGGATGTGTTGTAAATGCCAAAGAAAAGTCGAATGGGGATAGCCCCCGGACATAGTTTTGTTGGTAAAGTACTTCATTTGAAAAACCTGAAGGGGCTAAGTAACATTTTGTTGGTGCAAATATTGGCTTGCATAGCTGTAACTGGCACAAAAATTGTTGAAGTTTGAAGCAGCATCGACTCTCATGGGTACTCAAGCACTGGGCATTCCTTCTCTGGACAAAGACCTAGAGTGAGGGCGCCGGGTAGAACTGAAAAATGTTGCCGTCGAGCATGAATGCAAAGACATACTTTATGTTATGCACAAAATACGGTATCTGTCAGCAATCGGTAGCAACAGCAGTGCGAAACAATACAGGGTCAGGAATTGTGGCGATTGAGGAAGGAAGGTGGTTCCAGTCATATGACGTGCGAGGAATAAAAGAATCCGATAATGTTTGAGTTTTGCATGTAGAAATGCCTACCTTATGTATGTGATCTGTGCGGCGTGAAACATATGAAGGGCGAAGAAGTAACTCGTAGCCAGTAGACTCATGATGATATATTTTGTGAAAAAGGTACAGGCGTGGAATTTCGCGTCGTGATGCAAGTGAAGTTAGGCCCAGGGTAGTCTCCATAGTGGTTACGCTTGATGTACGCCGAAAGTCAGAGAGAATAAGCCGCGCTGATTTGTGTTTTACCATCTCCAGTAGGTCGATCAAACTCTTAACATCAGGGTGCCAGATTGATGAAGCATATTCTAGTTGTGAACGTACCAGTGTGGTATAGAGTAGAAGTTTGATGCTAGTTGGGGCTGCGTGAAAGTTGCGTTTCAGATATCCGAGCATGCGATTAGCTTTGTTAGTGATGTGCTCAATGTGCGCATGCCAGCTAAGGTTAGACGTAATATGAATTCCGAGGTACTTGTATCTTTAACAGGATGAAGCAACACACCATTAAAAGTATATACTGGCAATTCACTATTAACACGAGAGATGCGGATAAGTTTGCACTTTTCAGCATTTAAAGTCATATTCCAAGTTTTGCACCAACGTTGAGATAGCGTTAAGGTCAGGCTGAATCATGTGCTTATCACTATCATTTGTTATATCCCGAAAAAGGACGCTGTCATTGGCAAAAAGATGTACAGAAGAAGAAAGGTTACTGGGTAAGTCATTGATAAATATAAGAAAAAGCAGGGGCCCCAAGACGATGCCTTGGGGCACACTGGAAAGAACAGGGCGAACGGTGGAATTAACATTCTTGACGGAAACAAATTGCTGACGATGGGTAAGGAACACTTGAAGCCATTTTAGAATGTTATTGTCTAATCCTACCATGCGCAGCTTTAGTAACTAGAGATGATGGGAAACCTTATTAAATGCCTTCGCGAAATCTACAAGAAGAAAGGGGATTAACCGAGGGGCTCGATTTTTATTAGTCAAATCATAAGAAGCCAACAAACACTGACAGCAAGGACAACATAGGGGAAATAACTTGTGCTTAATAAATGAAATAAAGGAACGATAAATTAATGTAAATTAAAGTGGATGAAAAAACACCACCACTCACAGACCTTGCGGCGGACGCGGACATTCCACGTCCGCCGCAAGGTCTGTAAGTGGTGGCGCTGGCTAACACTCCCAGGGTTCTACTAGGACACATAAATACGCAAGAAAGTGGATGGGGAAACAGCGCCGCGGTAGCTCAATTGGTAGAGCATCGCACGCGAAATGCGAAGGTTGGGGGTTCAGTTGCCACCTGCGGCAAGTTGTTTTTTCATCCATTTTAATTTACATTAATTTATCGTTCCTTTATTTCATTTATTAAGCACAAGTAATTTCCCCTATGTTGTCCTTGGTGTCAGTGTTTGTTGGCTTCTTATGATTTGACTAATAAAAATCGGGACCCTCGTTTAATCTCCTTTCTTCTCGTTTATTACATAACGAGGGTCTCGAATCCAGCTACATTGATGCCTTCAGATAGCATATGTGGGTTTATTGACCAGTTGCCTTCGCCCAAAAAAGATCGCGTTCTCGTGACGCCTGCGGCAAAAAGGACGTTGCACGTCCGCCGCCAAGGTCTGTGAGTGTTGGCGCTGGCTAACACTCCCAGGGTTCTACTAGGACACATAAATACCCAAGAAAGTGGATGGGGAAACAGCGCCGCGGTAGCTCAATTGGTAGAGCATCGGACGTGAAATGCGAAGGTTGTGGGTTCGGTTCCCACCTGCGGCAAGTTGTTTCTTCATCCACTTTAATTTACATTAATTTATCATGACTTTATTTCATTTATTAGGCACACGTAATTTCCCCTGTGTTGTCCTTGGTGTCAGTGTTTGTTGGCTTCTTATGATTCGCGAAATCTAGAAAGATGCAGTCGGCGATCGAGCGTCAGTCTAAAATTGCGTGAAGTTTATTGTTATTGCATGTACAAGAAACGGGCTTACATATTATATACAGCATCAGGAGGTCCCAGAGTGAGAAACTGCCAGGGGGACCTTCTATCTTTAGTCGGTGCATAAGAGTATTAGAGCAGCAAGTAGAGGGCGAACAAACAAACAAAACAAAAAGCGCGTCAAGAAATACAATTCGTAGGGAACAAGTGCAAATAAATAGAAGACAATTAGATATATATTAAAAACAGCGTTATACAGTAATATCACAATAAATAATCATAAGCAGGAATATCTAGTAATTTAACAAAAATTTGGCTCTTCAGCATATTACGAACAAAGAAAAATACAAAGTGCTTTACAGAAATATGAAGCCTAACGATACAATAATAGGAGGAATGTAAAGAAAATGTAATAAATATGAAAATGTATTTATGACAAATGAAAAGATGGTTTTGCTAACAGTACTCTTTTCATATTGTGTTTAAAAAACTGCAATGAAAGAGATGGCTTAATATTAACAGGGAAGCAATTCCAAAGTGAAATACCATAGAAACAGAGTGTAAGTTTACCATAGTTGGATCTGATTTTAGGTAATAGAAGGTTATTGCGTTGTGGAAACCTAGTATTATTTTTGTTCATGAGGTTATCAAAAGGAAGACTGTCTAAGGTTATTTCACGATGAAAGAGACGAAACGTAATGAGCGAAAACTTATGATAGAACAGCTGTTGAATGGGTAAAACGTTAAGACGTTGATAGATAGGTAAAGAATGGCAGCGGAATGAGCTAAAGGTCATTAATTTTATTGCCTGATTTTGAAGACGTTGAAGTGGTTTGAGATGAATGGCATATGTATTACCCCATGAAG
This sequence comes from Dermacentor variabilis, assembly GCF_050947875.1. NCBI lineage: Eukaryota > Metazoa > Arthropoda > Arachnida > Ixodida > Ixodidae > Dermacentor > Dermacentor variabilis. The sequence continues at coordinate 11,232,537 of NC_134573.1, read as the reverse complement.
ATAAACAGTATGATAAATGACTGTTAATATAAGCATGATACAACGATCTAATAATGTGAGGGTGGAAGAATGCGCGTGTTTTAATGATAATGCGGATGCCAAATGAAATCTTTTTTATTAGCGAGTTGGCATGGCTATTGAACTGAAGGTGTTTGTCGACAGTAATACCCAGAAATTTAACAGTATCAGATGTCGGTATAACATAAGTATTTAACGAGACAGTTATTGGAGAAGAAATCGGCGTTTGTGGATTATGAAATAGTACAAAGGTTGTTTTTAAACGATTGATTTGAAGTTTATTACCAGTGCACCAGGAATACACATTGTTAAGATCAGTGTTAAGTGTGTCTTGAAGTGCGGTAAGCGATTTGTGTGATGAGTAGATGGTAGTGTCATCAGCATATAGCAAACAGTTACGATAGGTAAGTACATTAGGTAGATCATTTATAAATAATAAGAACAGCAATGGGCCTAGTATAGAGCCTTGGGGAACGCCACAGTCAATTACTTTAGTAGAAGAGAATTGGCCATTAAGATACACTACTTGAAGCATGTTAGACAAGCAGCTACGAATAAGATTTAAAGGTGCGCCAGTAATACCGAAATATTCGAGCTTATACAAAAAAATAGAATGATCTAGAGTGTCAAAGGCTTTTGTTAGATCGATGAATATGGCTCCTGCAACAAACCCTCCGACAATAAAGCGTTTAATGTTATCCGTGAAGTTAATTAATGCCAATTCCGTCGAATAATTCTGCCGAAAACCAAATTGGAATGGAGAAAGAAGATTCAGTTTATTGAGATTTATTGAGTTTTTCAATGGCCTTACTAAAAAACGGCAAAATGCGAATTGGGTGGTAGTTATAAATGTTTTCATGAGAACCCTTTTTGAACACAGGGATTACTTTACCATGTTTCATCAAATCAGGAAATATGCCTGTGCTAAAAATTTTGTTAACTATATCTGCAAAAACAAATGATATGTCTGCCGCAACCAGTTTTATTCTAGAAGGCTGAATAGAATCTAGGCCAGGTCCAGTGACATTAAGGGAAGAAATTACCTTTAAAACTTCTTCGGAAGAAACCGGTCGAAGGAAAAATGACTGAAGGCAACGTGGGAGATGGCGTAAACCACTATGGGATAGCGTGTTCTGGCAAGTGGCAAAATGATCACTAAAAGCATTTGATATGTCAGCCTCGGTTGTGCATTCCTCGTTGTCGTAAATTATCTTTTTAATGCCCGTGTTAGACTCTGTAATATTAAGAAATTCTTTAATAAGCTCCCAATTACGCCTGGTATTCATTCCGTTCTGAATTATCCGTCTTTCATAATAGTCCCGTTTTGCGCGTTTAAGGATACCAGAAAGGATATTGCTATAATTCTTAAATTTAGTTCGCAAAGCTGTGTTGAACGGCTGCAGTCTCACCTTTTTCAGAAGATTATTCTTTTTTGTTATAGAGCGCAGCTACGCATTTGTAATCCATGGATTTCTGGGAGACGAGAATCTTTGCTGTAAGGACACATGAGTTGTGCACTCATTGATATAGTTTGTTATTGTTGATAAAAATATCGAGTACGCCCTGTCAGGACAGTTCTACTGAAAAACGCTCTCCCAACAAGTGCCTTGTACCTTCTGTATAAATGACGTTTCATTGAAAGAATTTTTGGAATATTGGTGACACTGCGTACGTTTTGCGACACCCAGAAGGAAGAACAGAGGATAGTGGTCAGTAATGGAATAATCTATTGCTCCAGTGGTATAATCGGAAGATGATGAGGAAAATATATGATCTATCAATGTGCAAGAACCAGAAGTGTCGCACCTAGTTGGAACATCGATTAAGGAAGAGAAACCGTAGCTAAATAAGCAGTTGGTATAATCAGAGCATGACTGACAGTTGGGATTAAGTATGTTGATGTTAATGTCCCCACAAATGATGATGTTCTTGTGTTCATTGGTTAAGACGCTGAGTATTTCTTCTAGCTGCGAACAAAAGTCCGAATAGGACGATGACGGGGAACGATAAACGGACACCAGGATTGTATTGCGGTTATTGAGGGACAGGACATTCCAGTTGAACTCCAGCCAGACAGACTCGCACAACAAATTGCGGAACGAAAGATCATAACGACGAGTGTACGAAATCGACGAATTCACAAAAATGGCAGATCCGCCACTTCGCTGAACCCCACGGTAACTATATTCACTGGTATATCCTGGCAGACCAAATAGATTGCCATCTACCGGTGCTGCCATGTTTCAGACAGGCATATTAACGAAAAATTATGGTTAAGTAAAGTAAGAAAGTTCAAAAGGTCATCATGATGTTTGCGCAGACTTCGAATATTGCAGTGAATGAACGAAAATTTGGGCGATTTGTCGTGTAACCACGTTTTCACCTGATCACATGAAAACATGCCTCTATTCATGGTGAGGATTTACTTCGGAAAAACGGGAGTGCAGGCGCACTGATTATGTAAAGATAGCCAGATCGCTTACGCCTGAGATGCGATAAACGCGGCTATTCTTAGTCTTTCTAGCTTTGATTGCGCAGTTTTCAGTCCAGAGGAATCGCCATCCTTTAGTCTTCAATTCGAGAGCTTGCGCGAAAAGTCGCTTGCTCTCTGGCGTGAGGTGATCATTCACGAAAAACGAGGAATCATTGTTTCGCGAATATCCAATGGATGATGTGGTGAGCTTAGCCTTTTTAGCTTTACTACTGAATTCAGTTCGCTTCGACCTGGAACAGAATCATGCGATAATGTTCTTGTCTTTTTTTGCGGGGACACGATGAGCAATGTCAATGTCGGAGGGGACGATAGGACAGCCAATCTTTTCACCAATGGTTTGTATTACAGCCAGGCAGTTTTCACCTTCCGTGACGGGAATGCCTTTTACTTCAACGTTGTTCAGTCGGGAATACTGCTCTAGAGACATGAGACGTTGAGACAGCTTTGCGTTTTCATCCTTTAACAGCTTATTTTCCTTCAAAATGGTCTCATTCTGTACTTTCACGGATCCATACAGTCCATTAAACATGCTGAGACTTTCTTGCATTGATTTCATTTCTGCATGTAGTGCTGATATTTCTCTCGCTAGCTCAGCACACGAGCGCATCTTCAAACAAACACAACAGACACCTGTGGCAACAAGGCAGCGGCAAAGATGAATTAGGAAATGCACAAGTTTGTAGGAGACAAACCTGTACGAAGTATGGGGACGGAATTAGTTGCGTGCTCACTGCCGCAACCCTTGCTGCCAAGTGACGGGCTGGCTCATGGACACTTTTGTAGGCTTTTGTAGGTTTTTGAGCTTTTGTAGGCGCTCCGGTAGATACGGTCACTCCGGTAGATGTCGCTTGACTTCACGAGTATGCAGATAACAGCGGGCGTGAGTTGTGACGTGAATCGGCAGATGACGTCACTCCAGCAGATGCCGCTTGATTCCACCAGGCCGTCGATACCTGGAGGCGTGAATTGCAACCTGTACGAAGTATGGGGACGGCATTAGTTGCGTGCTTGCTGCCGCAACCCTTGCTGCCAAGTGCGTGAATAAGAGCAGCTGTGTTTCGCTTGAATAGGACTTCCTAAAACCGTGCTGAGAAGGATGAAAAAACGAGTTTGATTCAAGGAAAGTGGCAATATGTGAAAAGAGTATGTGCTCTAAGATTTTGCATGGGATGCTGGTAATAGATATGGACCGGTAGTTAAAAGGCGAGCGTTTATTACCAGATTTATGTACAGGAACCACCTTACCTATCTTCCAATCGGCCGGTAGTTCACCGTTTTCCAATGATTGCTGAAATATTTTAGTTAAGGCAAGTGATGAATACATTTTAGTAATGAAGGTCAAAAGCGTGGCAGTTTGGGCGAGTTGGTATGTCATAACTGTTTAAGGCTATTAGCGCAGCTCAGGACGAGCAAAAAAGGAAAGAGGTAGGGGTAATCAAAGGGAGCGGAAAACAGGGTGAGCGCTCACCCTGTTTTCCGCTCCCTTTGATTACCCCTACCTCTTTCCTTTTTTGCTCGTCCTGAGCTGCGCTAATAGCCTTAAACATTTTAGTACTTTTCAGGAACTTTGTAGTAATGCAATTGACACCAGCACTGGAAGATATCCTAAGATTATCAATTATTTTAGCTATACCATCAGGATGGATGACTACAGGGTACATTGGGAGGAAGTTGTTAGGATCCAGTTGAGGGAAATCCGTAGTTTCACCACTTGAAAGAAAGCTCGAAAAAACATCGTTCAGTACATTTGCACAGGCAGTATCGGATATAGGTTCATCACTTGAATTCGTTAGTATTATTCCAGAGGTTTCAGAGGGGTTAATGACGCTCCAAAATGTTCTTGGGTTATTGAGCAACATACCCGGTAGAGTGCTATTCTGGTAATTTGCTTTAGCGTTCATGACCGCAGAATTGTAAGTGTAAGCTGCAGACCGATAAGGGGACCAATGATGTTCAGTGCGTGATTCTTTAGCTGAACGGAAGAAGCGTTTCTTACTGTTAGACAAGCACTTAAGATGCGCGTTATACTATGGCGTTCACCGATCGCGAGTCGAATTTGTCGAAAAAGGTGGTCAGGAAAGAGCCTAGGTCATTACCAACTTTGTGGAAATCAGCGCGATGATACATGCATATTATTTTAGTGTGACTAGCAGATTTTTGTATGGGAATGTTTACAGAAAAATTTAGCAAAGAATGGTCGCCTAACTGGGCCATGTAGGTTATTTCTGAACACATTTCTGGGCATGTTGTTAGTACGAGGTCTAATGCCCTTGTAACTTCATTAGTTCTTGTAGGCTGAGTAACAATTTGGGTAAGATTGAACAGTGAACATAAATTAGTGAATTCCTTGCATAGCGCTGAAGAAGAGGATGGTTGCGCCGAGGACCAACTGATGCCCGGAAAGCTAAAAATCACCCAATAGAAAGATAGATGACGAGGGGCAATGCGTTACTATGACAATAATGGTATCGTGAAGCTCTGCAACAAATGTAGGAGAGGCATTAGGCGGTTGGTAGCATGCGCCTAGGATTATTCTGTGGTAGCCTAGTTGAAGAGGTACCCATATAATTTCGATGCTTGACGTTATGTGGAGAGAATATGACTATTTTTTTTACTGACCGCTATTAGTACGCCACCACCTTGACGATCTTTCCTGTCATAACGATAGAAGTGGAACTGATTTGATGAATCGAATATCTTAGAATCACGTATGTATTTGTGCAGCCAAGTTTCAGTTAGGACGACGATGTCAGCGGTACAGGCACTTATGGCAGAGGAGAGTTCAGTACGTCTTTTGATGACACTTCGGATATTAGTAAATAAAACTGATGTTTGAGCTGCGCTTAAACAACGGTCACTGCGCCTCGGTAACCATTAGGCAGATTTACAAGAGCTAGATGCAGCGGGGAGAGACGAAGGCGTGCTCTGAGTTACCGGCTTGGTGCGTTCTGCGGTAATCTCAAATGTTTTATTGTTTACAGGGTCATACATGTAGGATCTGTCGTTTACGACCAACTTATTGTATTTTAGCTTAAAAGATGGGGAGCCGGGCAGTGATTTGGCGAAGCCAATAAGTTTTTTGCGTGCTTGGCGCGTGGCAAACGAGTAATCTTCTGTCACTTGAATTTCTTCTTCTTTTATGTATTTTTAAACTTCAGAATTTTTTCTCTGGTTTTGAAGTTGTTGAACTTCACAATCACCGGACGGCATCTAGAATCTGAATACCGGCCTAATCGATGAGCCCTATCTATGTCATTCGGCGAGAGTTGGAGGTCAACGTATTTTGACAGGAAATTTAGAAGCTTTTGTTCCGTTTCATACCATGTTTCATGGTCATTCTTATCGGCGATACCATGAAAAACTAAATTATTTCTACGACTCTGGTCTTCTAATTCATGAATTTGTGCCTGCAGCAGTTGATTTTGTTTGCGAATATCAAGAGCAGTGCATTCGAGGTCCTGCTTTACTTCGTCAATTGCTTCAAGTGAGTGTTCAACTGTCGTAAGTCTGGAATTCATATTTGCGAGAGCTGAATTAATACTCTGCTGTCCGCTCCGTAGTTCTTCCATGGTTTTCTATATATCTCCGTTACTTGCTGAAAGCGCAACTGACTGCGCCTGCAATTTTTTCAAGATACGAAGTATTTCCATGTTTTGCTTCGATTGTTTTAAGATGACATTGGCGGCACTGTTGCTTTCCTCGCTCGAGGTGTCTGTGCGAAGCACCACCGATTATTTTGGTACGCGTGTAAGAAGGACCTGGATTTACTTCCACATCTCCCGACAATAGCATAAGAAGACAGCTGTTGAAGCATTCAGTCAACACGCTCAGAAACACCCGTGGGCACGGGAGCAGCAGTAAGCATCGATTGTCACTTTTCTTAGCATACAAAGGAATGTGGTTACGCACCTGGATCGCAAACAAAGGCGGTCTGTTAGTCATTGTCGCTGCGACGCTGCTCATGTGCCCACTGAAGCGGTCCCACGGATACCAGCGCCTAAATACTGGCGTTGAACTTGCTGTCGATGACCATGCCGCAGCTCTGGAGTGGAAAGGACTATTCATAAATCTCGAGGGCGCCGCCTGATGAACGAACGGAGGCGATTGACAGGGGGCAAACTGCGTCACTTGGTGCAAAGGAGCACTGTCACGGACAGGATGGCAGATACTGCAGATGCTGTGCTCCACAAGTGGATGCAGCACCTGAATGGCAAACAAAGGCGGTCTGTTAGTCATTGTCGCTGCGACGCTGCTCACGTGCCCACTGACTATCTGCAATGTACTATCTGCAATGCGTGTCAATAACAGGCCTCCTGAAAGTTGTTTACTATGTAAGCATGGTTGTGTATGTTTCAGCTCAAGAACCTTACCTGCTTCCTGCTTAGTTACCTGCTTCTGTGCCTGAACTGAAAGATCAGCACGCTTAATAAATCAGGATGTGTCAATAGTGTACTGAGTAGGCGTATGTTAGCAGGCTAGGATTTTCTTTGTCTTGAACCTTGAACTTTATTTGTATCTATAAAACGTATAGATAGCAGGGGCAAAGACAAGAAGCCATAAAATCGGCTTGACTAGGTTTGTGTCCCTTATTGGTTTCTTTGGCATCACGTAGCAATGCGTGCACAAGTACAAGATGAACAGATGTACTGGAAGAACAATAATAAATATAAACAATATGTGGATAAATGGGACTATTTATACAAAGTTACTTCGCACTGCGGCGAAAAAATTGACATGAATGCAGAAATAGTATTGCCATACAAGTTAAGAAAAACAGGAACAGGAAAACAACAAAATGCAGACATTATGAATCTTTTTTCATTTACGGGTAACGTTCGCAGAAATACAAAACTAAACAAGTCACTTTGCAATTACAGCTTATAATACGTATATATCAGAACAAAATACAAAGAAAAACAATAAGCATTCACGTGAATGCCAATATGAGTGGCAAGTTTGGCCGCCTACTTGAAATGATAATAAGTATGGCGATTAATGAAGAGAGTTAAGTAGAGATGGTAGTTCATGGCGCAGCATTTGATTCCCGTAGTTAGTTCTTGAGTGCGGAATATGCCAAGTTTCTCTGAGACGTGTACTAAAATATCTTGTATTTAGTGTTAACCTTGACAGGTGCACGAGAAAATGAGTGCTACCTTTTCTTTCTGTAAAAAAGCGTTTCAGCAAAATTGTATTGTAGACCGATTTTTTTCGGCGCTATATCTAATTGACAAAAAAGAGGATCAGTATGCGCATCGAATGAAGAGTTTGAAATTGCACGGATGGCTTTCTTTTGCAATAAATATAGAATGTTGATGTTATTGCTAGTCGTGTTGCCCCATACGAGGTGACAATAGTTAACGTGAGATAAGAAAAGAGAATTATAAAGTAGGAGCTTCACTATTAATGGTAAAAGGAAGCGTAATCTTATTAGTATTCCAACAACTCGTGCAAGTTTGTTAGCAATGATGTTAACATGGTCATTCCACAGCATATTCTCTTGGAATCTGACACCTAAGCTTTTAACCGATGGTACTATGTCTATGAAAGAAATACCTATTTTTAGATGTCCGTCAATACTGTGCCTTTTGTTTTTTGGCTGGAAAAGCACGCCTTTTGTTTTGGTAGTATTAATAGTTAATGAGTTGAATAAGCTCCACTTGTTTATTTGGGCTAGTGTATCATTAGCAACACATAGCAACTCTTTCACGTCCTTAGAAGTTATGAACAAACTATTGTCGTCGGCATAGTTGGGCGTTGGTATTGATATTAGTTATATCATTTATATACAGGTTAAACAATAGTGGTCCTAGTATGCTTCCTTGAGGAACTCCAGCGAATACAGGCAAATTTTTTGAACAGTTGTTACCTACGACAACGGTCTGAAACCTGTACTGCAAATAACTTCTAATTAAGTTCAGGAAAGTTCTCCTGAAGCCATAAATGTCAAGTTTGGTTAGTAGAGTATCGTGATTAAGGGTGTCAAAAGCCTTCGAAAAATCAATAAAGACACCGAGAGTAAGTAAATTGTCTTCAAAGCCTCGCAAAATTCTCTTTTTGCATCAGTAAAGCTATTTCTGTTGAACAACCTTTTCTAAACCCATACTGGTAATCTGTAATTACATTGTGCTTTTTACAAAAAGAGGGTACTCTAGTATTAATCAATTTCTCGAGACATTTAGAAAAAATAGGCAGGATCGATATCGGCCTATAATTTGAGAGCTCGTTTCTGTCGCCAGATTTGAAAAGTGCTGTTACCGTCGCTATTTGCATGCGCCGAGGAAATATACCCTTCGCGAATGAAAGATTGTACACGTGCTCTAAGACAGGACAGATTAGGTCTAAAACATGCTTAGCTGAGCGAATCTGCAAATAATCGATTTCGCAACTTTTGCTATATTGAAGGCTGAGAAACATACTGTAGATTTCATGTGTGTTAGTGGGGCTTAGGAATGCACTTTCGACGACTTTTGCTTTTACGTATTCTGTGCAACGAGGATCGTAGGAACTATTCACCAGCGATACAAAGTGATTGTTGAAAGCGTCAGCCAATGCCGTGCCTGATGTCGGCTGATTATTTATTTCTAACTCTTCTGCATTCCCTGGCTAATTGTTTACACGAAGTAAACTGTTTAGTTTTTTCCAGGTGATATCGGTTCGCATTATCGTTTCTTTATTAAATAATTTCTCGAAATATTGCGCTTTTGCTTCCCTTAGAGTACCATCAACTTTATTCCGGAATTTTTTGATCTCTGCTAAATCTGTTGCATACCTTGTGCCTAGGAATTGCTTGAAAAGAGCATCTTTTTGTTTGATCAACTTCAACGTACTGTCAGTAATCCAAGATTTACTTGCTTTTTTGGCTTTTTTGTTTTGCGTTTAAATGACTTTCTGTAAGCGCTCTGAAAAAATGATAAAAACAACTCGTACGCTTTGTCACAGTCTTTTTCGTTATACACGTCTTGCCAGTTTATGCGCAATATTTCGTTGCGAAATTTCTCAAGTGTGAATGGGTTAATATCCTGAAATGTGAAGTCTTGATCTTTAGAAAGATGCGAGGGCAACACAGGTGAATTAACAAGTAGAAAGATAGGCAAGTGGTCACTGACGTGAGCAGTGATTACGCCCGATTCAATGTCTTGTGTGTCAAAATTCGTAATGAAAACATCGAGTAAACTTTGGCAGTCACCTTGAACACGAGTAGGAGCAGTCATTGTATTAATGCAAGCATTTGATTCAAGTACCCGCAATGTGTCTCTGCGAAGTGGCTATCGTGTAACATGTTAATATTAATATTACCACCCAAAACTCAACTGTAGTCGTTATCGCTAACCCAGGATAGCAGGTTTTCGATGCATTTAAGGAAATTAACCACATTCCCTCCCGGTGGGCGATATACCACAGAAAAAATGCTGCGACCATGAAGAACAGTCAAAATTTCAAAGTCAGCAGTAATTTGAGTAAAGTCTTTCAACAATTCGCAATGCAAGTTAGCCCTTGTAAGCAACAGGACACCGCCGCCTTTTTTATTGCAGCGATTCAGATAATGAGAGACATGGTCTGATATTTGCATCACTTCTTCGTTGCGATACCATGCTTCGCACAGCATGACAATGTCAAATAAAAAACCAAAAGAAGACAGCAATGCGTTGAGATCATCGTCCTTATTACGTGCCGATTGCGTGTTTAAATGTAAAAAGGACGTGCACTTACTTCTCTTAGAAAATATTTTACCAACGTCAGTTGGTCTGAACAGTCTTTCAGCCATGTTTAACTGCTGCAGTAAGGACGACGTCCGATGCACACTAGCAAGTGCTTACTCCATTTTATCAACGTCATCAACTGCAGCTATGCGTAGAGCCCGTGACGTGTCAATTTTCCGCTCGAAAATTTTACCATCCCGAGTCCCCGCGTACTTCCACTGTTTGTCTTTCTTTCGCGCAACAACTTGCCCAAGAAGCTTCATTAGTGTAGGGCACAGGTGCTCATTTACGAAAATAGAAGCATGACCAGATTGACCGAGTTCAGTGGCGGATATACGCTTTTTTCGCGCCTTTTCAATGAGCCCACCAAGCTTTGAACGCTAACGAAACTGAACGACAATATTCGGACAGCCACCGTATTTCCGCGGCACACGGTGACAAACATCGACATCTGCATCACAGGTAGGCTAATTGACCAGGCTGCCGAGCTTCGCTACTTCTGCAAAAAGATTTTCATTTTCAGTGAATGGCACACCTTTAATTTTAACGTTTCTGTTTCTTGAGTACTGTTCCTGGGTTTTCACCCTCTCCTCAAGGCCAGACACTTGCCCTACAATTTCCTGTCATTTGGCTGTCAAAGCAGTGTTTTCCTTTTTTAAGTAAGCGTTTTCTTTTTTAGTTGCTGCACACCGTGTCGTCATTGCATCAAACTGGGTGCTGAAGAAATCAATAGAATGTTTCATATCTTTGAATTCCTTTCGGAGTTCTTTTTCAATAGCGCTTCGCATGTCACGCATATCTTGCCGAGTGTCTTTTAGGAACCTGGTTAGTACAGGCATCACCCTAGTACCGGACATTTACACTTCACGTTTGGCAGCAGTGACGGAGTAAGTAAGAAAAGGAAACATACAAGATTCCGCACAAACCTGTGTGTAGGGCAATCAACGTAAGTAAATATGTCGGCTCCGCCGCCATTGCTGCCAAAGTGCTGGTCAGGTAGAAGATGCAGGTCCTTTATAGCCAGGGGCAGTGCCAGTTGAAGGTCAGGGGGCGCTGATGTCACTCGGAAGGCTACGTCAGCAGTAATAATAATAATAATATTTGGGGTTCTACGTGCCAAAACCACTTTCTGATTATGAGGCACGCCGTAGTGGAGGACTGCGGAAATTTTGATCACCTGGGGTTCTTTAACGTGCACCTAAATCTAAGCACACGGGTGCTTTCGCATTTACGTCAGCAGTAAGCGCGTATGCCACCCAACCGAAGACGGTATGATGTGGCAAAACGGGAACAATCCCGCGCAGACGCAGCCGTGAAGTCCCCAAGTGGCAGTCGACGTCGTTGCGGCTCGAGGCAAGCAAAACCTGTGTGTAGGACAATCAACGTAAGTAAATATGTCGGCTCCGCCGCCACTGCTGCCAAAGTGTCAGTTATATTTCCCATCATTTTATCTGTTGCACAATGTAGACCAATGAAGGCACAAGCACAAGAGGGAAGATGCAAAAGTGAATGCATACATGATTTTCTTTAATGACAAAATGAATGTTTTCTGCTTCAATGTTATAATACATACCTGCCAACTTATCAATTTTATCACAAAATGTCAGATTTTTAGACGTTGCTTATAATTCTTCTATTGACACAAATAATTATAATTTGGGCATTTCTTAGGCACTTCTTCATCATCTACACATGATCATAATCACATCGTGTTCTTCGTCTTCATCTCTTGTGGGGATCCACCTTAAAATTGATGTGTGCCTTCAGTGCGATTGGTCCACCATGTCTTCGGGGCATATTAAAAGTCATGCTAACTGCTACGTCACAACAACATTTTTTCATTTGCATCCTACTAAAGGCAAAAACTGATCTCAACGGAATGCAAATGTTATCAACCGGCAATTTTCAGAGGCAGACTACTCAGATCCACTCTGTTATTCAGACTTACTGACAGCAGTGCCACAAGTAAAACGGCAGGTAATATTTTGGCTAACGTTGCATGTATATTTTGCGAATATCACAAACATTTGTTTTTCTATGACGCAGATTATGCTCGCTGCGAATATAGAGCAGCGTGCCTTTTCATAGCTCCTCTACAGAATGAAGTCATGTAAGGTTCCCAGAAGTGTTGCATAATTCAGAGTCCTAAATTCAGCTTTGCCACAATACAGTCTTGTTATGCGGTGAAGCATACGCAATGTACGACGGCGAATCATCGTGTAAAAGTGGGAAGGGGCCACTGTCACGGGACCTATAATGTGTTCCTTAATGATACTTATGTGCACCCGCCATCTCCTGTCAGTAAAAGCACCAATACACCTATTAATTGTACTATCAAGCCATCAGAGCAACTTTGGACATGGCTGTGGCAATGTGAGCTCTTATTTAAACCACCTTACAAGGATGTAGCTAATATTCTAGAAATAATAAACACTTAAAAAACATGAACACTATAAACTTTGGCTTGACAAACAAAATGTTACTTTCTTACAGCCAGGGCCGCACTTTTCACCCCAGAACATGGGCCTCAAATCTCCACAGAAACAGCTTTGAATGGCTTCCAGTACAGTTATTACATGTGTCGGTATTTGTACTATGACAGGGGACAGTAGGTGCGCGCATGTGTAATTAAGGAACACACATGTCCTGTGGCAACGACTCTATGACGGAAAAAATTACTTTAGGAAACCGAATGATGCCACATTTTTAGGCCCTTGCCCAAAGCCAACCAAATTACTTGCGCAGAAAACAATTATCAGAATTTCTTACTATTGTAACGAATGATGTTTATTTACAGGGTGAAACGAGGTCCGAGATGGAAGCTACAGGCCAGGCCCAGCCGGCGCAGAGTACCCCGAGATCACGCGCGTCCACCCTACTTCTTCTTTCTCTGCCTCAGTCGCGCAGTGCTGCGATATTTTCCCCGGGGGCAGACGAAGCTCGCTGAGCGAGTTAAAGAGACCTGTGATTGTACTGCTTTAGTCTGGCCACGTGAACAACTTGCGTCGCACGCGAACGCCGATTACTTGCCGTCACTTTGGCGACGACATAATTCACATCACTCAAGCGGCTGAGTATAACGAATGGTCCGGTGTAAGTGGCGAGAAACTTGCGGTACAATCCCTTTTTGCGAACAGGTGTCCACAACCAAACATAATCACCGGGAGTAAAGTTGACAGGGATATGCCGCGCATCATAGCGAATCTTGCTGTTGCCTTGTGAGGACAACGTCCTAAATGCGCCAGTCGACGTGCTTCCTCAGCACGACACAGAGTTTGGGCGATGGAAGGATCTTCTTGGCACGATAAAGGTAGAATAGTGTCCAGAAAGCTCTGGGGAGCGCGTGCGTACAGCAAAAAGAACGGCGCATATCCAGTAACTTCGTGCTTGGCACTATTGTACGCGTACGTTACAAAAGGTAAGACGGCGTCCCAATTCTTGTGGTCAGCAGTGACATACATTGATAACATGTTGGTAAGGGTTCGGTTTGTCCGCTCCGTGAGGCCATTGGTTTGCGGGTGGTAAGGAGTGGAATGCCGATATGCAGAGCCACAAAGCCGTAAAAGTTCTTCAACGGCGTCGGCGGTGAATTGCCGTCCGCGGTCACTGATGACAACCCGGGGAGCGCCGTGACGAAGTATGACGTGATGAAACAAAAATGAAGAGACACCGGCTGCATTGGCGGATGGAAGTGCCGCCGTTTCCATGTAGCGAGTAAGATAATCTACGCATACTATAATCCAGCGGTAGCCAGCTGACGTCTTTGGGAGCGGGCCAAGCAAGTCGACGCCGACTTTTTCAAAGGGTTGCGTCGGTGGCCTAACTGGTTGTAAATAGCCTGCTGGGGCCGTCGTCGTTTGCTTGTGGCGCTGGCAAACAGTACAGCTGGCGACATACTGTTTCGTTGTTGCCCGGACGCGATATCGTCATGCATGGAACGAAGGACAGCAGCGCGCAGATTTTCGGGCACAACTAGAAGCAATGGGGGACCATCCGCCGAGTAATTTTTTTGTACAGCAAACCATTACTAAAAGTAAACGGTGTTGTTCCTGCTGGCTCACGTGCAGCTGCCCGTAGGGATTTCAAGGTAGGGTCGCAACGTTGCTCGCTCTCGAAGATACGCAGGTCTGGAAAGTCGGATGAGTTGGAAACCAGGTAGTCATCGAAGTCATCATCCTCAGCTTTAGTGTGCGGCGAAGAGAGACGGGATAGGCAATCAGCATCCTTGTGACAGCGCCCGCTCTTGTAGTTAACGGAAAAGCTGTACTCTTGAAGGCGCAAAGCCCAGCGGGCCAACCGACCAGACGGGTCACGCAGCCCAACCTACCAACAGAGTGAATGATGGTCAGTCACTATCGTGAATGCGCGGCCATGTAGATACGGACGGAACTTCTGAATGGCGAATACGACTGCTAGGCACTCGAGTTCAGTAACGGTGTAGTTTGTCTCCGCTTTTGTAAGTGTCCGACTAGCGTAGGCAATTACATGCTCGCGGCCATCGCGGAGTTGAACAAGCACAGCGCCAACACCCGCACCGCTGGCGTCAGTGTGCAGCTCAGTAGACGCCTCCGGATCAAAATGCCGCAGTACCGGTCCAGAAGTCAACAAAAATTTCAGCTGTTGAAACGCCGACTCGCAGTCAGCAGTCCACAAGTATGGGGTGTCTTTGTGAAGGAGAGACGGGAGGGGAGAGGCAAGCTGTGCGAAATTCTCGATAAAGCGCCGGAAATATGAGCAAAGGCCCAAAAAGGTTCGCAGATCTTTCACCCTTTGTGGCTGTTAGAAGTCGCGAACCGCTGCTATCTTTTCAGGGTCGGGTCGTATGCCGTCTTTGTCGACCAGAAAGCCTAGTACGAAGGCTTGACGCTCACCGAAATGACATTTCTTCGAGTTGAAAATAAGGCCAGCTTGCTGGATAGAGTCAAGAACGATCGACACGCGCTGCTTGTGCTCGTGAATTATCCGGCCGTAGATAATGACGTCGTCTAAATAGCACATGCAAATTTCCCATTTGAGTCCGCGGAGCACGGTATCCATAAATCGCTCGAATGTCGCTGGAGCGTTGCATAAGCCAAAGGGCATAACGTTGAACTCAAAGAGACCGTCAGGTGTCACGAAGGCTGTCTTCTCCTTGTCTGAGGGGTGCATGGGGATTTGCCAATATCCTGACCGTAAATCAACAGAAGAGAAATACGACGCGGAGTGGAGGCAGTCGACGGCGTCATCTATTCGTGGTAGGGGGTACACGTCTCTCTTTGTGACGGTGTTTAGGCGGCGATAGTGCACACAGAATCTCCATGAGTTGTCTTTTTTCTTCACTAGGATCACAGGAGCAGCCCAAGGGCTACATGATTCCTGGATCACTCCTTTCTGTAACATTTCTTCGACCTGCTCGGCGATGACTTTTCTCTCTGAAAGTGAAACGCAGTAGGGCTTCTGACGAATTGGCGTTGCTTGCCCTGTATGGATGTGGTGTTGCATACGAGACGCCGGTGGTGTATGGGACGCTCGTTGCCCTTGAGAAAAATCAAACACTGTGGCGTAGCGAGCGAGCACAGCTTCCAGCAGACACTGCTCACTAGAAGACAGCGACTTGTTAATCATGCGCTTAAAGTCAGCAGAATTATCATGGTTGGAATTGGGGTTGAATATCTTTTCGGCAGTTGACAATTCGACCGTTCCGACGCTGACAATGGCTTGTTCATCAAAACTTGCCAGTTTAAGTCCTAGCGGCAATGTTATGGATTGGGTTGAAATGTTCACTATCCACAAACGAGTACAACTATCAGTGGTGACAACGAGGGAGCGAGGGACTATCGCATTTTTCTTGAGCGCATTGTTATAGTCGGGCTCGGCTAAACCACAACAAGAACCTGTACGAGGGCGAGAAGTATTCACAGGTACAAACATTGCAGTCTGAGGGGGCAAAGTCACAACTTGTGACACGGA
Source organism: Dermacentor variabilis (assembly GCF_050947875.1). Classification (NCBI taxonomy): domain Eukaryota; kingdom Metazoa; phylum Arthropoda; class Arachnida; order Ixodida; family Ixodidae; genus Dermacentor; species Dermacentor variabilis. The sequence continues at coordinate 11,216,376 of NC_134573.1, read as the reverse complement.
GAGAACGTCCGCGGCATCACTGGTGCTATCCGTCATTGAAGTTCGTGCGTCGCGGCGAGGAAAAATTGCGTCACTTTCACAATACAAAGTTGCCCCCCACTCACGCAAGAAATCAATTCCTAAAATTATGTCATGCGTTGTACGTTCAAGCACAGTAAATTCACTTCGAAATGTCTGGTCCCCTATCGTAACTGAAACAGAACAGACCCCAAGTGGGCGTAACATTTCCCCACCAACTCCACGAAAGGTAGCGTTCCGATCCCAAGAAAACATAACTTTTTGTCCAAGACGATTTTTGAAGGACAGGCTCATAACTGAAACTGCCGCCCCGGTGTCAACTAAAGCAAAAGCACTCACATTGTCAACTAAAACGCGCGCTTTGTTTTTAAACAATTTTACACAAGGGGGTCTTGATGAAGATGAGCATATTACGGCCTCACCCCCGTCGGTCGCACCAGCTAGTTTCCCATGGCGGCGGTGATAACGAGCGACGACGAGGTGATGGAGAGCGTCGTTGTCGTGTCGGTGGTGGTGTCAGGCTGCGATCAGAAACTGGGGAGTCACTGCGGTTCGCGCGTCCCTGCTGCAGCCGCTGGAAGGAACTGGGATACGGCCAGGGCTCGTCAGCGGGCACGCGGGGTGTGTTGGAATTAAACCGTGTAGCATGCTGCTGGCGGCGGTGGCGACACCTAGCAATGTGTCCAGGCACACCGCAGCTGTAGCAAATGCGGGTGTCGCGGCTTGTCGCGGGTGACACCGGTGACATGGGTGTTATGGGTGGAAACGTACTCTCAGGCTGGTTGAAGAAACAAAACGAAGGACACCGACCAACAGAAGTGCTAAAAAATGAATGAATCTAAAAGACCTTTCGGCTTCGCTACGGAAGCCTTGTTCACAATGGGATGACGGAAGGTTCATGGAAGCTTATGTATGCTACAGAACATGACGTAAGCAGCGCGTGTATGACGGGGGGAGGGTTCCCTCATTTCGGTTGAGCGTGTGACGTGTTTTTTGTATCTCAAGTGATTCCAGATACAGCCGCGATTTAGGTTTCTTACGTGGCCGATAATTCTCGAGCGATCCCAGTCGATCTTGTGGCCCGTTGTATCCGTGTGCTCGGCAAGGGCGTTCGACACTGTACGCTTCTTTTCGACATTTTTCTGATGCTGCATCAGTCTCTGTTTGAAGTTTCCCGACTCACCGATGTATGTGTAGTCGCAACCTGCGCAGGGTATCTTATAGACCACGCCGGGAAACGATTCTCTCGGAAGCCTGTCCTTGCCACCGACGAGCGCTTGCCTCAGCTTACACACGGGCACGTGCGTCACCTCAACGTCATAACTGCGTAGAACGCGAGACAAGGTTTCGCTTATCCCTGGAACGAAAGGCAAGGCAGCACGCTTTCTTGGTCGGGGATTGGCCGGACGAGCTGGATTGGACAGACGGCGTTCCACAGCACACAAAAAGGATGTGGGATAGCCGCTTGCCGAGAGATCACCTCGCACGTGGTCCAAGTCAGTGGAACGACTTTGTGCTGTGGTGCAAATGTGGTTCGTACGGTTGAGCAGTGAGGCAGCAGCCGACCTTTTCTGAGTGTCTGGATGAACGGATTGAAAGTTCTGGTAGCGGCCAGTGTGTGTGTCCTTACCGTATACGCTGAACGAGAGCCGTCCATCGCGTCTGGTGATAAGTACCTTTAAAAAAGGTAGTCTGCTGTCGACCTCTGTCTCAACTGTGAATTGGATGGTCTTTTCTTGACTGTTTAGGTGCGCAGTGAACGAATTCAAAGCGCTGCGCCGAATCAGACAGAAACAGTCGTCCACATAGCGCAGAAAAACTTTTGGCCTAGGCCTGATGGACGCGAGAGCATGCCTTTCCAAACATTCCATCGTAAGATTGGCAGCAGTAACAGAGACGGATGCACCCATTGCCGTACCGTGGACTTGCCTGTAGAAGACCTTGTCGAAACAGAAGTACGTGTTTCCAAGGCAAAAACAGAGTAGCCTCTTGAGGTCGGGAACGTCAATGGGCGACCTGTCTGGCAAGGTCCTGTCAGATTCCAGAGCAGAAGTGCATGCTTCCACAGCCAAGTCAGTCGGAATTGAGGTAAACAGCGACACCACGCCGAACGAAACCATCACCTCGTCGTCGTCTAGAGACACGTCACGAACTTTTTCAATAAAGTCACAGGAGTTGCTCACGTGCGTGGAGCTCTTCCCGATGACTGGAGCCAGAAGCTCGGGAAGAGCTCCACGCACGTGAGCAACTCCTGTGACTATTGAAAAAGTTCGTGACGTGTCTCTAGACGACGACGAGGTGATGGTTTCGTTCGACGTGGTGTCGTTCCAGGGATAAGCGAAACCTTGTTTCGCGTTCTACGCAGTTATGACGTTGAGGTGGCGCACGTGCCCGTGTGTAAGCTGAGGCAAGCGCTCGTCGGCGGCAAGGACAGGCTTCCGAGAGAATCGTTTCCCGGCGTGGTCTATAACATACCCTGCGCAGATTGCGACTACGCATACATCGGTGAGTCGGGAAACTTCAAACAGAGACTGAGGCAGCATCAGAAAGATGTCGAAAAGAAGCGTACAGTGTCGGATGCCCTTGCCGAGCACACGGATACAAGGGCCATAAGATCGACTGGGATCGCTCGAGAATTATCGGCCACGAAAGAAACCTAAAATCGCGGCTGTATCTGGAATCACTGGAGATACAAAAAACAAGTCACACGCTCAATCGAAATGAGGGAACCCTCCCCCCGTCATACACGCGCTGCTTACGTCACGTTCTGTAGCATACATAAGCTTCCATGAACCTTCCGTCATCCCATTGTGAACAAGGCTTCCGTAGCGGAGCCGAAACGTCTTTTAGATTCATTCATATTTTAGCACTTCTGTTGGTCGGTGTCCTTCGTTTTATTTCTTCAATGCTTCATCCCGACCAAACGGGCTACCGTCGAACCCTCGATTTCTCTCAGGCTGGTTGTAGGAGGGAAGAGCCTGCGGAACAAATCGTTGTGGTGCATGTTGTCGGCGTCCCAGACTTGTCGGTTGCGGTGGCAAGTTGCTGCTCTCCGTACGATCAGCATAGGTCCTGCGAGGTTCTCGGTAACTGTGAGGTGGCCAGGTGGCCGGTGGCACACTAGAGCGATGATCAAACGCACACTGATGGCACACATGAGCGTCGTCAACAACTTTAAGGCGTTCAAGCTCTTCTTTAACCACTTGTCGAATCACCGAGGAGATGTCGTCGTGGGTTGGAACGGACACACTTGCAATAGTAGTAACGTTGTCCAAGCGTCCAAACTTTGGCCCAATCCTTCTCATTTTCAACGCTTCAAACGCCCGGCAGTGTTTCCTCAGATCAGACGGAGTATTAAGATCTTCCTTCGTTATAAGAAAATTATAAACATCTTCAGCGATTCCTTTAAGCAGATGTCCTACTTTGTCTTCATCTGTCATGGTAGCGCTGACGATTTCGCATAATTTCAGAGCAGCCTCTATGTACGTTGTACACGTTTCGCCAGGTAATTGAGCTCGTCGGGAAAGCGTCTGCTCAGCCTTCTTTTTCTTAGAGATCGGGTCCCCGAAGCACTTCGTGAATTCTTCTACAAAATTGTCCCAGCTGGTCAGAACGCTCTCGTGGTTTTCAAACCAGAGGAGCGCGGTTACAGCGAGAAAAAAAACCACGTTATCGAGCTGCTTCGTAGTGCTCCAGTGGTTGTGGCGACTCACTCTGTTGTAGTGTTTAAGCCAGTCGTCGACGGTTTCGTTCGCCTTTTCCGAAAAGGTGGGTGGCTCTCGCAGCGGTGTCCAGTAGCCAGCCTGACCTGCGTGATTGCTGTCTGGTCCGCCACTAGTGAGGTCGTCACTGCCTTCTCCGGAATCGGCCATGTCCGCTGCTTGTGGTCGTAAACCGGCCAAGCGCCTACACCGTCGGACAGTTGGTAAAGCAGGGTCGTGCAGGATCGTCCAAGATTTACCCCGCACATCCACCAAAGATGTTACGAATGATGTTTATTTACAGGGTGAAACGAGGTCCGAGATGGAAGCTACAAGCCAGGCCCAGCCGGCGCAGAGTATCCCGAGATCACGCGCGCCCACCCTACTTCTTTCTCTGCCTCAGTCACGCAGTGCTGCGACACTGTATTTCAGTGTTTTCTGTCTGCAACGGTAGTACTTTCTGCATGTAAAGTTGCAGAGTCTCTACTAGAAATTGTTTGTTTGTGTGCTAACTGTCTATCAGGCATCTTAAGCGCAAGCAGAACAAAAAAGCAAGATGATATAGAACACAAGAAAGCTGAAATTTGGCCTAGGCAGCACAGGCTAGCATAAATTTTAGTTGATATGTAAATGTATTTTGACCATGAGTTAAAAAACCCTGTTCATTTAATGCTGAAGATAAAAGTAGACAAATTTTTAAGGAATGAAAATGCACACGGTAGGCTTATCAGAAAGTATAAGCTTTGTTTTTTAGTGAGGGCTTCTCACAAGAGTTTAAATGTGGTTTGTAATGAGAGCTAATTTTGAAGGCTGATAATCCTAAAAATTTTGTCACATTAATGTGGATCTAGCTTCTTCGCTTCTTCCTCCAAGTTTGGCGTTGGCATCTAACCAAGTAGACGCAGCAGGATACAGCTGTACAATGGACAAGGAAAACATGAACATTTACAGGACAAAGGACTCCTGCCAAATAGACTTAGCGGAAGGGCTCTGCACTTGCATTATGGGTGCATTTAATTGCTCATGCAATTCAGAGATGCTCAAACAGTAAACATGTTTATTACCTCGTAGCGGCGCGACCATCACCTCAAACGCAGGCGAAAAAGATGAGCTCACATGCCGGTAGCGCGAGAATAGAACACGCGAGCGCACTTGACCAAAGCAGCCGCGGTGTCAGCCGGCCCCGAGATCCCGTGGCACCATGGCTGGCCCGCTTAAACAAACAGTGCCTACGGCGGGTACCTCTTCGATCCGCCTTCCACAAATTGAAGACACGGATGACCGAGCCCAGCCTTCCCACTACTTGGTGACCAGGACGACCGAGCCCTGCCATGCCAGCATCAGCGCACCGACTTTACCGAGGCGAGTAGTGACGTGGCCTCGCACCGTTCGGCAGACATCCTGAGATTGTAGGGGGCCCGGAAACTCTACATTGACATGCCGGACATTTGGTTCATCCAGCTAAACAGCCATTTTCTTCTCAACAAGGTTCCAGGCTCCGGCTTCGTTGCAGCTGCGGCTCTCAGCCCCTGCTCCGACTTCTACAAGGATTTGCGGGCAGCCTTCTTTGCTCACTATGTCACCTCGAGCATTCACTTTCCTCCAGCCGGTGCTCCATCACAACAGCTCTCGCCATCTATCGTGTCATTCTGCGTCTTATCGTCCCACATCGCCTGCGTCCACCCGGGCCGGTCGTCAGCACGCGCCGACTCCAGCATCAAACCTCTACTCGGTCCGTGAGCCTCCTCCCCAGCTAAAAGGCATGCTCAACGACTCTTTCCAAGGAATTCACTCGGCCAAACGCAAGTGCTTTCGGCTACTCTACAGCTCGTCGCTCTTCTTCCTTGGACGTTCGCACAAGCTGCTGCCCGCTTTCCACTCGGGGCACCTCACTCATCACCAATTCAGAGGCTCAGCCTCCGGCTCCACAAGGCGCAAATTTCACTCTCGCTGGCACGGCGACAGCACAAACACAACCTTCGCGATGCATTCAGTGACCACTGCAACCCTGATGCTATCGGCACTCGAGATTCCACTGCGAGCAGCAGCTGGCAAGCCTTCCGATGTTGTGCTCAAGCTTTCCGTAAATGCATGGCCTGCCGAAGTTTTGCAGGAGCAACTCTGCGATGTCGTTTCTCCAGCTCGAGAATCACTTCTACGTCAACAACATCAGTGACCAACACTTGCGCTATCTCCACGCAAGTCCCGAGCGGCCAGATGGTCTACTTTACGAGCTCCGACTTCTACAGGCCTGGGGATCTACGAGTGCCTGTGGCAAGTTGCGATTTTGCACTCTGGTATCATTGTGGCTGCGCCTCACTCACAACCTTTGCTGTCTGTGCTGCCTGGTATATCTCTCTCAGATTGCGTGAAACAGACACTACCAATGACGACACCGTCTGCACACTCTACCTGGGCTTTACCATTGGACTTTATTTCAATTGCACTTCGCACTAGGAGGTGGGCCCTGTAGCCGCACGATTATCGCCTCCAACGCAGGCAAAGGAGAAGGGCTCCCGCGCTGGCAGATCAAGAATAAAACATGCTAGCGCGCGCCACCTGAACGTCCGCTCCCGAGATCCCGTGACACCACGGCTGGCTGGCTTGAATAAGCCGTGGCTACGGTGGCTACCTCTTCATGCTGCCTCCCATAAATTGGTGACCAGGACGACCGAACCCAGCCTTCCCGCAACGTTTTTGTCCATACACCTCTGCTCACAGTGCTTCCGTCGCAAGTAAGAAAACATTGCCTTAGCCTGCAAGTCGTTATTTCGTTCACGTAATTAACCATGAGGACTGTTAATTTTAATTCCAGCAGAAGGGGTCGGAAATCAAAACCGCGCCAGTGTTTACTCAACTTGCCGTGCGAAGCACTGATAGTTCTTATTCCGACGCGCCGCCTGGGCAGTGCCAGAAGCGCGTACGGCATTGTGAAGTGAGTCATCTGTTTTTTGTAGGTTAGGCTTAATGAAGTAGCACACAGTTATTTTTGTACAATGTCAAAACAAAGAAAAATGAAGACATCTGTTCCCCTCAACTAAGGAACTTAAAAATCCAAATTTCTGCAGGTAGGGTGACGGCGTCCATGTTTTGGGACCAAAAAGGGATCACCTTGGACTATATTTAAGGGACTGCTACAGTAACAGCAGTGAATTATTTATCACTGATGGCAAAATGAGGCAGATCGGATCGACAGGATTTAAAAAGGAGGTTTATCCTATAGGTCATGCGTGCCGTGGCCGAATCCATTCCCTGAAAGCTGAAGAGCAGCTCGACAAGGACTTCATAATCAGACGTAAGTGGAACAGACGCCATTGGACCTGAGGTGTACAAATTGTACACCACATGTACAAATATGTGCATTGTACAAATATGTGCACAAATATACCCATAGCTTCAAGAACATGCCTGCTAGATACAATGTCCCATTTGTTCCTTTACACACCTGTCGAAATAGCCCAATTGCGTTCTCGTACCACGAGACAAGGGTGTATGAAAAATCACGCTAACCATTTTGTGCATTGTGCTTTGGGTTGGTATATAAGATACCTCTCAGCTGTGGCAAGTTCTATGTGGGCCAAACAGCCCAATGCCTGAATGGCTATTTGAGGGAGCATTCAAACAATTTAAGTAAACCGGATGGTGCAGCGCACATTACAAGGCATGCTAATGTGAGCCGCGCTTTCGCACATTATGATCCTGGGCTGGAGTAGCAACAAAACAGCACATGAGCTCACGAAGGTATATTTTATCAGAAAGATTGTGCACATGTTAGCAGCACTTCAATTGCCTTAATTCCCCAGAGGTGCACTTGTTCAATGCCGATTTGTAGCATTGCAGGACCAAATAGCACTGTCACAACATTCGCCTCTTGCGTGCGCGCAAAATTTGTACCCTATGTTCTATCCTTTGAATCATTAAATCAGTTGGTAGATCGCACTTTCATGTGTCCTTCTTCTGTAAATATCTTTTTGTGCACAAAAACAATGTGCGCCAGACGTCACCAACTTGCCCAAGACAAAGTCCTAGTCAGACTCACAAATCTCCTTCAGAGATTCTCTTATTGTGATGAGAATTTGTGTCACCGCACAGCACTCTGTTCGAACCAAGTCTTCACTGATAAGATGGGAGAAAAGAAAGGTTATAGAGACAAAAATTGTCACATTATCACCCAGATATATTCCTTAATGCAATGCCTAAAAGATTTTTTTTTTGTTGGACAAGAGGATCAGGGTAAGGCTCAAGATCTATGAGCATTCTTGTGCACAGATGAAGGGAATAACCAAACAAGCCCCGCGAAGTCAAGGAATATTCATACAGTGGAAACTTGGCATTTGTTTGAGAGTGGCATGCATGGACCTGCAAACCCACACCGGTCATATTAGCGTGAATCTCACATGTATAACATAATGCAGATTCCTCCCTTGAACCTACATCGTGTTTGCAAACAAGTTGCGAGGAACAATTGCGCAAACCTGGTACCCGCATAGCTCCATCAAATAAAACAATACTAAATAGCAGCTTAAAAAACTAGCTGGAAGAAATTTAAGAAAATTTCCTGGTCTTCAAGGCAGCCAAGCTTTACAACAAAATTGAGCCAGAGTAGAACTATGAGCGGCTGGGCCATGTTCTGCAATATTTGCTTTCATAGTTCACGTTGGGGTTGCTCAACATGTTCCTTTTGAACTGTGGCGAGCAGGTGCTCAAGCAAGGCACGATTCGCTAGTCGCCAAAATCCGAGATAAACAAGGAAACAGTATGAAAATGCAAGACAAGAAGCAGTAGAAGTAAATCTGACATCGAGTGCCATATAAAAGTTGCAACAGCTCACTTACTCAGGCAATATTTGCAACAGCAATCCTACGAAGGATGAAACAATGTTTTTCGGGATCTATCCGCAAATCTAAACGGCAACTGCAGCATCAAGCACTTAGAACGAGTTTAAACGTTTTTACCACAAGAGAAAAAAAGTGCTGCCAAACTGAGAGCCCACATATTGACAACAACAAATTCAACAAACAAGAGCAACAGCACTGAAAAACGTAACAGGAGCTGCACAAGACCACACTACCAACCATAGACGCGCTGCAAGGCATAAGGAAACGAGCTGCTCCAGCGTTGCGCCCAAGTGTCGCTCGAGATCGCAAGCTCGAACACCATCCGGTTCTTCCAGCGCAACTAACTAGAACAAGATTCTAGGACCAAATACAGTAAGAAACCATAAAATTGTATTTTAGCTAAGCTGAAAAGCTGAAGCAGCTGCAGCAGCGCGCGCAAAGCTATAAACCGGAACACGTCATACTTGTTTAAACAACGTAATCATAACTGTGACGTCACTTCCGTGCGTGGCAGCAGCGTTTTTGTAGCATTTCGCTTCTATCTCGCGCGCGTCACCAGTTACCGCTCTCAAATATCCCTAAACGATCCTGTCCCTAGGCACCTAGGATCAGGTCACGTGAGGGATTTTTGTACGACATTTAGACGGAGCTAACAACTTTCTTCCCCGTAGTACCTAGGCGAAGAAAAATTTTAAGCACCAAAAGTCCCTACATGTCTCTCTCGCAACCACTGCTCCTCGCGCATGCGCAGAAAGAGCGGAGAAATCCAATTATGATGTCCTCGTGGTAGCTTGTCCTCTAGAGTCAGTATAGTAACTCTATGCGCATGGCGACTGCATGGCCGCCATTAACCATCATGTTGACTCTCTGATTCGCTGATTCGCTTCCTAGAAGGCAACAATTTTTTCATGAACAGTCAACACGGATTCAGGCGTGGTCTTTCAACAGTGACACAGTTACTCCACATTACTAATGATTTGTTTGCAGTTCTTGATAACAGTGGCCAGGTCGACATAATCTTTCTAGACTTTGAAAAAGCCTTTGACCGCGTGTCGCATTCCAAAATGATATCAAAACTAAAGCATCTCTTTAGAAATGAGCGTATTCTGAGGTGGCTTGACTCTTACCTAACGCAACGCCAACAATATGTTCAAATAGGTGACTCTAAATCATCAATGCTTCCAGTCCTTTCAGGCGTACCTCAAGGGTCCGTCCTTGGACCATTACTTTTTCTTGTTTATCTGAATGATCACTCACTTGACACTGCTGTATAATGCCGATTTTTCGCGGATGACTACGTTGTTTATCATGCCATTCAAACTAAAGATCATCAATTACTCTTAAGTAATTCTCTAACATCAATTGCTAACTGGTGCCAGACCTGGAAAATGAGCCTAAATATCCCTAAGTGCTCCCAAATGACCGCAACAAAAAAGAAGAGTCCACTATCGCATGCATACAAAATTAACGACGTTGGCGTTACACTTGTCGATACGTTTAAATATCTGGGGATTGAAATATCTCGCGATTTAAGATGGAGTGCGATGGAGGTCGGCCTATTGAGTCTAATGACAACACACCTACTGAGTCACTATCTAATTTCTTAAATCACCGCCTGTCAAACATACCACCACCCTCCCATCTTTCGTTCAAGACACGCCGCACTTCCTTCGAATTATCGACGGCATCAACGTCAACGAAATCCTTTCCGACCGCGCTATTCTAGTCACTTTGGATGTTTCTGCCCTTTACACCAACAATGCCACGAGTGAAGGAATTGAAGCCGTTTCTAGATCCCTCGCAATCAATCCCCAAGCGCACGCTCCTGAAGCTTACTTATCGCTCCTTAGGTTAGTTCTCACGCTCAACTCTTTCGAATTTGATTCTATACACTACCTGCAAATTTTCGGCACTAGCATGGGTACGCCATTCGCTCCCACGTATGCGAACATTTTCATGGGACAGCTTGAAGCCGACCTACTGAAATCCTACCCTTTAAAACCCCACACCTATCTTCGTTACATTGACGACATATTTATAATATGGGAACACGGCACAAGCGCCTTAACCGACTTAATAAGCCATTTCAATCGCTTCCACCCGAGTATTATATTTACTGCTCACCACTCTCCTAGTCAGATCAACTTCCTGGACACGACGGTTTACATAGAAAACGGAAAACTGAGAACGACACTTTACCGGAAGCCTAGAGATAGCCAGCAATACTTAGACTACAACAGTCATCACCCGCGACATTGCAAGGAAGGAATTTTTGTCGGACAAGCGAAACGTATAAGAAGAATCTGCAGCGAAGACCACGATTATATCCACCACCTAAATGACCTTAAATCAACACTAGCAGAAAGGAACTATCCTCAAGTTGCTCTCAATAGAGCTTATGATGCCCCGTCAAGATTGGAGAGACAGTCGGAATTGGCGAAGAGACAGCCCACATTAGAATCTGACAGGCCGCCGGCCTTTATAACAAGATATTCTAATGCACTCCCAAACATAAACAACGTCCTTAGAAAATACCACCCTATATTATCAAGTAACGAGCGTCTGCGAAAAGCGTTCTCGGATGTACCCAGGGTTACCTATCGCCGAAACAAGAACTTTAAAGACATGTTAGTGCACGCGAAAGTCAGCCAGCAGCAATACATCGCAATACAATATATCGGTGAAACCGGACAATCAATGAACGTCAGATTAAACGGACATCGCGCGGACACAGCTAAAAAGCTTCCCAAAGCCGTCGCCGAGCATTTCAACCAACCAGGTCATAACTTTGATGAACTTAAACTCTACATCTTACAGTCAAATTTCGTTCTGAACAATAAAGAAAATACAGAGAATCACACCTTATCCATAAGTTCAAGACATTGCAACCAATAGGCATAAACGTTTTAAAGGGAGCTTTAGAATCTATTCGATATGCTAAACTTCAAGCTATAGGCAACAACACTTAGTTTAATTTCTTGGCGTATCCCCCCCTTTCCTTTCTTTTTTTTGTCAGCCGGCTAAAGCGCGTGTGCTGACAGACCGGGGTGGGGGGGCCCTGGCTTTGACCTTGCACACAGCGTTTCTTTACTTTCAATTCGACACGCTAACACATTTTCCCTCGTTTCCGCGTCCTCCCGCCTCACACCCTCTCCCCTTTAGAAGAACCCCACCTGTATATACTGTGGCGAGGAAAGCATATGTCGGCTTGAAGAAGACAAGTCCACTTGACGAAACGTTGGCTGCTGCATTCACCTTGTTCACGTTTTGCTCATCGTCTTGAATTTCCATCTCCCGCATTCCCCGTCTTTTCTAACAAAAAGCCTGGTAACATATGTGCAGTCAGCGAAAAAACGCTATTAATGCAGGCCTCCACGCTCCTGTAAAAAAAAAAGAAAGAAAAAGATGCAATTCAGTGGTGACCCTCTGGATGTGGATGCGCACCTATGTAAGCACAGCCGGCTCATTAGTCACAAAGTAGGAGCTGAAGAGAACTTTTTAATGCTCATTATACGACATTGACAGCGATTAATTCGTGGTCAGCCAGTGACAAACGCATTGCACCAAACAGTGAGACTTCGTTTTAATCCGCAATGCTTACGTGGCAAACAGGAGAGCAAAAGGTGAAAGAATGTTTTCATACAAGGCAAGTCATCTATGTAGTGGAATTGCATTTATCGTTGGCGTAGTGTTGCTTCACTTTCCGAGGTCCAACCTTTAATGCAGCTTAGTTTCCGTTGGTGCAAGTGCTTCCACTGAAAACAACCAAAATATGATTTATCAAATCACGTTGCCGTCTTGTAATTTTTGAAATTTTCCTCTGGTCTTAAGTCTTTTCTGAATCTGGAAAAGCTGGCTGATTGTACATTTCATCTCGAGATAGTTCACACACTTCCAGCAGCACAGGTTACCACACTTTGTTGAGTGCAGATGAGCGCTGCAAATTCTATCATTTTGATGAGGCACCGATCTAATGCCGCTCACTTTTGCCACAAAGCTTTCTCAACTTGTACTGTACTTGTTTCTTCCACCTTCCATTTCCAGCACCAGGGCTAAGGCACAAGAGCAATAACATTTCCAGCAGAAAATGCTTGCTCCTTGGCATCTGATCCCCCGTCCGTTTGCCACTCTCTTCCAATTTTTTTTATGTGATGCTGCTGCCTTCACACACTGTCAGACTGTTCTCCTTCATGTGTTTCCTTGTACTCTTACTGTCCGCTTCTCGCTCGACATACCGTGCATGCCTTCAGTCATGTCCGATTGATCGATGCAGTCTTGTCCTTTCCTCTCTCTTCCACAACCTGCAACTTTCGACAACCTAGCATTATTTTGCTTCTTTTTGTGATAGTGCCTTGGCTATCTGTTGCTGATGCCACAAATTCACTTTGCAATGGTTTATTAGACCACATACATAATTTAATAGCTGTATAAAACCTTGACTCTCCAGCACTTCCACAAAGTTCATGCAGAAGTTGAAACAAAGATTACACTTAATTCCTCACCTTACGTTACTATGTCTGCATCAAAGCTTGATATTACCAACATGTGTGCAGTGTCGTTGCCCGTGCTTCCTGGACAGGAAAGCCAGTTGCTCCAGTTGACAAGGCTAGAACAACTGCGAAGTGATTGAGCTATCTGCTTGTGCTGCATTTTGTTGCCACAAGCTGTACAAGGTCATGGCTTGTGCTGCAGAAACAGCATCTTTTTGCCTGCTGCATTCCTTTGTGATGCATTGAACGTGTCTTCTTCCGTTTCCCCTGCTATTTTTACAGCGAAGCTGTATATGGCTAGGATCTGACCATGAAAAATAGTGCATACAGCGACAGGGTGTGTAGAAAAAAGTTGCGTCGACAAAATTGAATCCACAGTAGCCTGCTGTGCGCCAGCAGTGCTCAGTGGCTCCGGAGTGGATGGCAGAATAATAAAACGTCATTGTGTACCCACCAATGTCTGTGCCTCGTTTTCTTGTGAAGTCGACATCGCTCTAGCGACGTTATAAGAAGTTTTCCTTTGGTCCTGCTATGGCCAGGACGCGTCTAGTCCGTACTGAAGAAGAACAATGTGCATGTTAGGAGCACCAGTGTGAGCAACAGCGTGAAGGTAACGGGCAGCTGCTATAGCCAGACCCGTCTTGTCTGCAGATCCGTAATGTCGGACAGCTTCTCTGTGACCGATGAAGAACAGCGTACCCGTGAGGATCGCCTTTGCAAACAGAAGCGGGAGTGGGCACGAAAGCATCGGCGATCAATTGCAGTATATCACAGTGACCACAAAGCAATGGTTAGCATGGTGACAAAGTAAATAGGAAAAGATAACGAAGTTGTGTGTATATTTTTTATTTAATCAATATAGCAATTAACCATATATAACTCAATATACTTGTCAACAAGTACAGCTTCAGCTGGTCTTCCATCTTCACATAGTGGAAGGGCTCTGAATTGTATTTTTTGATCATTTGTCATCAAACTTGTGCATTTTCTTTTTGTAATGCTACAGCCTGTTTCGTGTCATTACTGTTTTCTCTGCTTTCACCTGTTCTGCAGCAGTTGCTGGCATTGTCTCTTGCCTAGGTGTTGGTCCGCATGACATGCTAGAGATGCCATAGACAGCTTAATCACAGGGTGTGCAGTGTAAGAGAAGGTCAAAACTACTGGTGAGTAGAACTTGTTGCTGGGCGAGTTGGTTGGGATTTAAAGAATATATTGTTGCGCCAAAAAAGGAAAATAAAGACTTGGTAAGGAAGAGTACGAAAAGACAAAAGTCTTTTCGTACTCTTCCTTCCCAAGTCTTTATTTTCCTTTTTTGGCGCAACAATGTATTCTTTAAAACTACTGGTGTTTCTCATCTTTTAAGCAGGTTTATTTGAACTCTTGTGTGATAAAATCTGACTTTGTTGATAAACAAGTGATTATCTGTGACAAGTTGTTTCCAATGACAACATTTTTTCTGCGTCGAAATTTCACACATTTGCCAACAAGGTGCACAGACCACTCAAAGAACTTTGAAACTTTATAGGTCTTGCTCTATGCTTTGTCACTTGGTTTGACATTATATTCCCATTTTTTATCTCATTAACCTGGCTGCTGTGCGGGAATACCGAACTTGCTACTTAGTACTCAGCACGAATCAATGCTTTAAAACCACTGTGTTGTCCACTTGCCTCACGAAGCCACTATGTGGTTTTGATCAGAATTTTCCATCACAAGTACACTGTTACAAACTTGCACATGACAAGTACGTTACCCTATATGCAAGCAATGCACTGTTTAAAGCCGAGCTAAATACTTCATCAAAAGAACTGCTTTCACCTCCATTCCACTCTTTTTAGTCTGTTGTCTAAACATCCTGCCAAATACTGTCATTGCTATTGTGTCCTGCCGCAAATGTTCATTGTCAGTAGACCTTAATTATTTTGTTTGCTAGCGCAAGTAATATGCCTGAAAATGTACTATGGTGGTGTCCTGTCCTCTTAAGGATGACCGATTTTCCTGGAAACCATAGTAGCCAGAAGAATGGCATTTAAAATGTGCATCACCAAGGTCCTGCAGAAGAGCAGAGCTCAGTGTTTGAGTCTTGACATCACTCCATAGAATACTTGCATATCATTTGTGCTCAATTAACCTTGCTGCAAGACTTTTTCCAAGGGCAAGGTCTAGAATGTTGGTCAATTTTTGATGCTCTGACCTAGTCTGATGTGATTTTCTGTGACATTTTTCTCTGTTCCTTTCTTGATTATTTTGGATAGTGGCCTTCTTAGGAGCTATTGCTTCATTAGATGTTTCCTAGGAAGGAAAATCTTGGATGCCTTTATACCACACTAGTGCGCATCATCTGTATGGAAACAAAGCGCTGCATGAGCAGAGGTCTGTCTGCGGCAGCTGCTGTGAATTGCGCCCACGTATCAGCCATGTGCTTCTCTTGTGGTCTTCCAATTAGCAACGCAGTCGCGCCCCACTTCGCTTTGTTTGCGAAGTGCCATACGAGACAGATTGTCCATGCTAGCCAATATATTGCGAAATGGAAACATGTATAGAACTGCACTCAAATTTCGCATTAGGGAGTAGGCGAAATATTTTCTAAAAATAACAATTATATGAATAACATGCAATTAAATCAATCAATATGTACTAAACCAAACTTGTCACCTAATCGCACTGCAGGGAACCCTGATCATTATAAGTTACACCATAGCTTGTCATATTTAAATAGTCTCTAGTGCACGCAGTGCATGAATGGGATATCATTGAAAAATATGTGAATGCCTAAGGGAGTGTAATCAGGACTGGCACTTTTTTTACTTTAACTGTCAGTTCCCTATATGTTGCTTCGCTATAGGGAGGTTGTGCTCTAATAGAAACCCTTGGAAGACGGTTCTGTCCACATTGTCACTTCCATCTATATTTTGTTTTGCACTGTGCGTTCGTTTAAGACCCATCAACGAGCCCAAATTAATTTACATATCTCATAAAAGCAAGTGCACTGCAGTTGGAGCTTTGGAAATAAGCCTGTGTTTAAAACAGATTCGAGTGGTCGACACATGAAGTGGGCTCATTCATGTGAGTACCCATGTCAGTGCTGTATTGTCTTTTTTTGAAGAGGATCGATCGATTGCTCCTGCTTTAGATAAGGTCTAGTGATCTAGAGAGAATATTTTAAAAGGCTGATTAAAAAGGGAACACTTTTGGATTTTGCGTGCTAACTACTATCTTGTCAGCTTCTACAATTTTTGTAAATATTCAGTAAATATATTTGGTGCATCTCTTTTCCTCTGTAACACTTTCATGGAGGTTGCGGACGCTTCGAGACGCAAGACTGATTTATGCAGCAGGCGCTTCTTGGCTGCATCTGCAATGCTAGCTCAAGGCGAGAATGCTTTGGCCACGTTGGCATTTGCGTCCACAGTCATCCTGGCACAACCGCCATGGTATGTTGGCCACAGAAACGTCACGTGGGTTGACAATATGTGTAGGCTGCTGTGCACACAGTTGGCAGGTGGGCTTTGCTTGCCTTGCGTGGTTTAGATTCCAGCTTATGATCTTGAAAATCTCACTTTGTGCTTCTACTGAAGCATTACAAGCAATGGTGTCTGTCCGTTGGCATCATTATCTAAAACTTTTCACCTGTGTTGACATCTGTTTACAGCAATGTTTCTCTAACTTATCTTATGTTCAAGTGCCATTGTAAGTTAATTCTGGTTCACACATTTGACCCATCCTGTCATGTCTCGGCACCAAATGTTACGGAACCTGTATCTGTGAAAATAGAGGGTTTTCACACCATTTTCTCCTCTAACATAGGATACTGATGATGTTTAGAGCATCAGCAAATGTCGATAGCACCTTGTTTCTGCGGAGAAATCGGCAAGGAAATGCTCTGTCCTGACAGACGCGTGTACTGTGATGGGGCCGATAACACCTGTGTGAATCAGGCCTTCGTGAGGAACATCGTTGTCAATTTACCTTTAGACCAGTCTGGCTATGTCAAGAATTGCTGGATAAAACGCACTTCTCTCTTTCAGAAAGAGATAATTGAAGTGTTTTGGCGGTTGTCCTAATTTCCTGCCTCTGGCTTGAGCAGGTGTGCCAGATGCAAGCACTAGGTCCATAGAATTGACTGCACCATTTGAAGGTGCACCACTGTAAATGTTCGGTTTGCCTGCAAGACTGTGAAACATGCTTTGTTAAGAGTCTTATGGCTTCGGTAAATATTATGTCTCAATGTGCAGAAATACGTCTCAAGATGTTGAACTTTAAAGGGGTACTCACATGATATTTTTGACTATTCATTTCTTGCGTTAAATCAAGATCCTAGACTTCTAAACTATAGAAAAAATTGTGACAAGCTTCAGAGCGCAGTTAATAATTCACTAACTTTTCTACAGCCAATTTCAGTGTCGTTTCTTTTTATACAGTGGAACCTCGATACGATTCTGCTTAATACATTTTTCGAAATGTTAAGTTTTTTTTCTTTTCCCGAAAATCCGATTTGGTTGGATAATATGTTAGATGATACGATTTTCCTATGATACACTTTATTTTCCAGTTCCTGTGAAGATCGTATCAACGAGGTTTTACTGTATTTCAGTTTTTAATTTATTTCGCATTAACCCTTTATTGACAATTGTTGCCTACAGGCAACATACCAGAAAAAGAATGTTTGTCTTGCGTAGTTTCATTATTCAGTACCAAGATTCTGGCTAGGTGTCTTTGGCCAACACTGAATGAGAGGCAGCAACTGTGATTTGTTAGTTTAGAGCAGGAATACTCGACGAGGAAGAAGTTTGGCATGTGACTCACTGCCTTTTAAATGTAACGTCAGAGGATACAGGCTGATGCAAGATATCCAACTGCGGTGTTGTCACACATCTGAAGTAAAGCAAAAGAAATGCACACCTATGGTTCATATGTGATCAGAGCTGTCCATACAAATTGAAAACAAAGACTCAGGTGGCTAGGGGTGAAGCCCACTTCCAGATTCCTGCCTGCGGCTATTGTATTAAATAATTACCCCTTCATATCAGTAAAATCATGAAACTTTCCAGATATTTATTCATGAGGTGGAAATGTGCACATCAGCTGCTCTGAAATATAACCTTACCGAGCAGTCGA
This sequence comes from Dermacentor variabilis, assembly GCF_050947875.1. Classification (NCBI taxonomy): domain Eukaryota; kingdom Metazoa; phylum Arthropoda; class Arachnida; order Ixodida; family Ixodidae; genus Dermacentor; species Dermacentor variabilis. The sequence goes on along the minus strand of NC_134573.1, from coordinate 11,198,211 downwards.
CCTCACTCAACCTCAAATTTGTCCATGAGGTTGCCATTGCCTTAGCTAAAAAATTTTAACAGCCAACCAATTTCGCATCACTTTGGGAGGTTGAGATCAGCTTAGGTTGACTTCATTACGTCAGCCGTGTGAACCTTGTGAGGTTGGCCATCTTTGCATGGAAGTCTACATTCTATGGCCCCCTGTAGAATCCTGGGGTGCTATAACATAAAATGATTCCAAACTTTTCTATTACAATTCTGCAATCGGCCCACTACAATTGGTCAAAACTTTTTAAGGCCACTCCAAACTTCACCCGTCTGTCACGCCACGTCACGAAAACCGTGGTGGCTCTCCATCTGATATACATGTACCCACTGATTATGAATGATTAAACCGCACAAAAGAATAATAATTATTCCTGATTCAACGCCTTTTCACCATTAGACCTCTGCTATTAGTTCAATGTTTTTGGCCAACACCCACCTCTCCCCCACGTCTGTCACGCGACCTCACAAAACCGCAAAAACTCACTGCATCAAAGTGACGTGTACGCGAAAAAAATGGATTAATATGCCGAACAAAAGTGAAAATTTTTCTGAATAGCCAGAGACTGCCCCTTTCTGAAAGGAATAGAAGATGGCTGCCCGCCGATCGCTCAGGCTCTCGCTACTCGCACCTGCCGGTCAGCATGTATTTATTTGCACATGATAAACCTTTTTGCATGGCAGTAAAACGTTATCAAGCCCTTGCGGCATGCATACAGCATCACTCTGCCAACTCTTCCTTGCTGAGGATCCGTTTTAGCGGCATTCTTATCCTTCTGTTGCAAGCCGCCGCGATTTTCTATCAGCCACCGCAAGCTAAGTAAGGTGAAGCGGACCAATCGGAGAAGCCAGCACCACCCTCTTCATGCGGTTATCTATTTTCACTGTGCTGGCTCGGCCCCATCGAAACCCTCTCCACTAGACCGTGCTCCTCGCCTCTTGTCAGCCAATTAGATAAGAAAAACCGGTGAGAGTAAGCAATGTTATTGGTTTTGAAAGTGAACAAAGGTGACCTCCTAGAAACGAGGAGAGTGTTTATTGGGTTGTTCAGACCACGCTGCAGGTCGCCGCTCGATGCTTGTGCCGGTGGTTACGTAAATTTGATGTCAGGAGATTGGAATCAAAACAGTTTGAAATCATTTTATGTTCTAGCGCCCCTGAATGTGCTTTACTTTAGGTGCGTTCGATTCGCCTGCACCACCTGAACCAGCTCGCGAGGTCTTGCACCCTGCCATTCGTTCCAGTGGTGCAGCAATGGCGCCCGCTGAACCACTCCGTTCGTTTCAAAAGGTGCAGGGCTGGTTCATGATTTTGCTGCACCTACTCCGCTGTCGGTGCCGACTTGGTGCAGGCGTACAGGTGCGACACAGCAGTGCAGCAGACAATCCAGCACATGGGCGCAAGCGCCATTAAAAGCCCGCTTACGCACGTCTGATGTGTCTACAAGTGTGGTTTGTAGTTAGGCCCACAAGCTGATAATACTTGTAGTTCACGATCTTTCAAATGTACGCACTCTGTGCACTTTAATCGAGCATAACATAACGCCTGCACTGCATCTGCACCTTGGCATTCGTTTCGAGTGTTGCACTGTGACTGCACCGCAGAAACAAGCTGCACAATTTCTGAACTTCTCGTGAACCTCCGTTAACTGGTTCACAGTTGTGCAGTTGTGCTTTTAAGTGCTTCCACATGAAGTTCTTAGTTGCCCTTACGTTCCTTGGTGGCCTGATGGCTGCTTCAGGTATTGTACAACATGTTCGATTCAACATTGAAAGAACATTCAAGGATATGAATGCTCATGAAGGCCAAAATTCAGTGACATACAGATGCATTAATTCTGCACATAAACTAAAAATTTTGAAATTTCCTTCTTCCTAGCTGCATTCAGTTAAGCATGCTACTAAGTTGGAATTGCTGGAAAAGTGTAAAAAAAGGAAATAATCTTTTATAGTGTAGAGTGTCGACTGAGAACTGGCCTTACGGCCAGAAATGATGTGCTTACCTTTAGGAGGATGTTTTAGTTCAGTGCCAACTCTAATCTCTTTATTCAAATACATGTAAAATGCAGAAATGCTTTTGAGACAACTACTGGAATAATTTCAATCAGATTTGTTGCATTTGAGAGAAAAGGTTATAATTTAGTCATTCTAGGCTGCATAGTTTTGATTTAGGACCTTGAATATTAAAGAAAAATTGCTGAGAGTCCGTAAGCTTAAAATATCAGCACAAAGTTTGCAATTTCATAGCTTTTGTATCAAGTTGTAAAGTTCATACGGAAGTCTTTTTAATTTCACAATTTCCAAAATTTCCTGCCACAAAAAATTGCCCCCTAAAACAGTCGCTACATTATTTTTTTTTACATGTGACCAAGCTCATCGAATTCCGTTGCTGGCTTCAGAGAAACACTATTTCTCTTTTCCCATGTATTCAGATAGGAGCTCCCGAGATAAAACTACCGCCAAGTCAGGTAAAACATTGTATTAACGACCATTATAAGGAGGAGGATGAGAAGGAAAAACATTTATTAAAAAAAAGAAAGGAGCAGCAGGTGTCTTTCTGCTTGTGTGGGAGGCGCCCTTATTCCAGGACTCCTGCGGCTCTTGCTGTCTCCCGGGCTCGCCACACCTGGTGTAACAAGAATTGTGTTCTCATCTGAATTACTGGAGTTTACTTTTTCCTTTGTCATAGGTGGAAAAGTAAAGTATCAGCAACGTTCTCACACCTACACTGTCCTTATTGGTATGTAGTGTGACTAAATTCTGCTTCTGCATTAGTTCTGTTGATAGCATGCTTGTTCCAAATTCTTATTTGTTCCTTTTGCAAATTTCCACTTTGTTCACAGAACTTTCCAAAAGGGGAACGTATCCAATAAAATAAAGCACTAATTTACTTTCATGCTGAAGATTCATAACTCTTACAAACTGATGTGGTTTCTACCTGGTGATCTTCACTGCACAAAAGAGTTATGAGCTAAGTACAGGGTATTCCAGCAACATCATGAGCAAGCAATACCATCTTCTCTCATCTCTTAGAGAAAAAAAAATTCGTTATAACTTTACTTCACTCTGCAATATGCTTAAAGCATAAAAATATCACTCGCTTTTTATTTTTGCATCTTATAGTACGCAAGCGCATATTAAACAATGAACAGTACACCTCATTGTCTTCTCCCATCCAGTCATCCCTGGCCCAAGACTATGCGACTGCCAGGTCAGCAAGCCAAATTAAAGAAAGTGTACCACACAAGAAATAGGACGCTGAAAAACTTATAGATAAATTGTGTTGTAGTTTAACCTACCCCCTTCTCCTCCTCCTACATGACAAAAAACTTATTTGCATGTTAAGGTAGCATCAGAAAATACTAAATTTCTTTTCTGACTGAAATTAAACCTGGAAAGTATTCTATCAAGTGCAGAGGGCAGAAGAGCATTAGCAAATAGCATAGCTTTCAAGATTTTTCACACAGTGCCTATGGGTTGCCTTGATGCTGCCTCCAATCTCCCTTGTACTGAAGCATGCACACACATTATACCTCCATTGATACCAAAGTCCCACTCAAAAGTCTCTGGCCACCGCAAATCATCCTGCATGTACCGCTGACAAGGTGTACATCTTTGGAGAAGTTATTTCTGATTCATACATCTGATGGGCCAGAAAACTATAAATTTCGTTATGTCATCAATAACCAAAACGCGAATTAATATTCCTGCTTGCAGGGACACAAACTGACTGCTGTTACTGAACGGCGCTCTGTGGCATTCAAGTGAAGAATGATCTTGATCGTCACTTATACGAATAATCATTCGGTTGTATGGCTGGGATTCCTAGGTCATGTGAATTGCAGTGGAGCTGCTTAGTGTAGTGACTGACTTGGGGCTGCTTAATATTTTTTTTGATGCCACTCTAATGTCCTCCAAATAAAAGGAAATGTATTTTTCTACATTGTGTCTTATCATTGCTTTGCAATTTGCAAGCACAGTACAGCAAAATAGGGGCCTTGCCTTGCATTGGTTCTATTTGAAACAGGCAATAGCTGTTTATTTCTTCATACATGCTGCAGTTCGTGCTCTGCAGGTCTCTAAGCATGAGTGCCTGCTTCCGAGAAGACGACAGCTGTAAGAAAGAAATGACTCTGTGTCACACAACTACAAAAACATGAAAGTGCCTGCTTTATGATAAATACAAAAGAATGACAACTCAGGCAGACTGGCAGAGCAGTCATCAGTAATAAAACAAGACATTGCACAGTTTATTTGCCTAAGAAATGAGGTCTGCACATCAAGCTTAGCAATTATCGGCAGCTTGCTCGCCTTATACAATCAGTCCACATTGTTAGCTCAACATATCCGTTTGATGGATTTCGCAGTCCTCTTTAACACTCTGCCTGTCCCTTACTTCACCAAATCTGTTGTTGCTGTGAACACCACTGAAATTACAGTGGAATGTCATTGATAAGTGTCCAGGCAATTGTAGCTGTCATCCGTTTAGCATCTATTTCAACAAACCAGTTGGGCAAGGGTCTAAAAACCAGCAATTTGGAACCATCAAGTTACAGTGCACAGGGCTGGGCAAACACTTTGAAATTGGGTGCCAACAGCACAGAAGGTTCGCACTACCCGCCGTGGTTGCTCAGTGGCTATGGTGTTAAGCTGCTGAGCACGAGGTAGCGGGATTGAATCCCGGCCGCGGCGGCCGCATTTTGATGGGGGTGAAATGCGAAAACACCCGTGTGCTTAGATTTAGGTGCACGTTAAAGAACCCCAGGTGGTCGAAATTTCCAAAGTCCTCCACTACGGCAACCTTCTAAGGCACTGGGGTGCCTTAGAAGGTTGTACGAGAATCGGCAATTCAAGGCAAAGGGTACTGGCAGAGCAGTCAATAAGAGTAGAATGCGCTGAGAGCAATCACGGTGAAGAGGACAGGAGTGTGGCGGCCGGCGATGCGCACACATGCCGGACATATGCTGATGATAGGCACCGTACCGCCATCCGCAACGCGACCAACGCGTGCCGACGTTGGGGTGAAGACCTTTTTCAGTCGTCATCGGAAGGCAGCACTCATAATAGAAAGATATGCTCCTGCATCGATGAGTGCAGTGACAGGTGTAATGGTTGGAGTCGGGCATGAAATGGATGGTAGCTGGCCCATGCGGTCATCGAACTTATCCACGCTGAGGTCATTGTTGAAGGGAGAGACTTGTTCTCATCAAGAACGAGGAATCTGGGATTTATTTACAGTATCTGCATGAGAAGTTTATCAGTCTAACATGACTGAAAAAGGAATGGACCCTGAGGAGCCGCCAACGGCTCCTTAAATACACTGTCCTCCCGAAATCCCTAGGTGAGGGAAAACGGCAGTTCACCGCCGACCAATTCGGAGCGTCCAAAGTCATCGTAACCAACCCACCTTTGAGGGAGAGGGTTTACGCACTCACTTCTGCACAGTTTGCACTGACCACACCAATGTGAGAGGGTTTTCGCAGACACTGTGCTTGACCCGAGCAGGCGCCTCTTTATCCCAGAGTTGACCCTGCAGTCAGTGGCCGCCGCATCTGTCCATTGACTGACGCGTGAGACGGGTTCTAAGCTGCATGAGACGGCACCGCAAAATATCTTCCAGGAGCTCCCCTGCTCCAAGCAGACCTTGATGGTGTACACGCTAGCAATACTTGCTCCGCCCACTGTGTCTAGCCACCTCGGCGCCCTTCCGTTGGGGACGCGGCGCATTGTCCTCCTTACAAAACCAGTATGCGCCACCATGGGCTGGGTACTGATGTCTGGTCGTCCTTTCAAAGCGAGTCGTTACAGCAGACATGGTGGCGCCTTTCCGTCGGTCCCTTCCTCGAAGATCGCCAGCCCCCGCTGGTCAAAGGTAACACAGGATACCCATCAACGTCAAGAAATTTTTGGTTCGTAGGTAACATGAGCAGAGAATTTGAGGGCAGGGTCGACAACACAGCTTCACCTCGAGAAGCTGTAGTGCCTAGTTTTTTGGCTGCATCCAGGAGGCGATAAGCGGCGAGGAGAAGCGACGGGCCTGGGGCGAACGAGACTGATGGCGTTGAGGTGAGGGCGAGTGGCAGTAGCGAAGGTATGAAGGTGGGGCTTCAGCGGCAGTGGGTTCTAGGCGGGTGGCATAGGGAACAGTAGGTCCAAAGGTGCAGGAATAAGCGCCGGCGTATGTCTGAGGAGGTGGTGGCCATTGGTTGCGGCAGTGACGAGCGACGTGGTCGATGCAACAGCAGTGGAAGCAGATCGGCTTGTCATCAGGGGTACGCCATTTGGACGGGTTGCGATATGTGGCAGAAAAGGAGTGCCGGGGACGAGGAGGGCCGCTAGAGAACGGGGGAACGCTGGGTTGAGTCGTTGAACACACGAAGTTCAAACCGATGTTCTCAAATTCCTGTCTGACGACGGCCTGAATCCTGGCAATTGTGGTTGCTGGCGGGTCGGGAGGTGTCGCGGAGAAGGCTCGCCAACAGGTGGCCTCGAGATGGTGGCGAACAATACAGGTTAGGTCATCACAGGTGGTCGTCTGATGTGGTCGACCGTCACATGTCGACGTAGCAGCAGTGCTGGGTAGCTGCGTGATGTGGTGTGTGATACGGCGGCTCTTAGCTTGTTCAAGGCGACGGCATTCATTTATCATGGCGCCGATAGGAAAGACGTTGCCGAAAACAAGGAAATTGAAAGCGTCGTCGGCGATGCCTTTTAGCCACCTTATCTGCTTCAGACATAGTATCGGGGGCTTTGTGGCAAAGAGCCAAGACATCTAGGATGTATCAAGCGTATGGCTCTGTAGATGTCTGGACACGAGGCGCAAGAGCCTTTTTCGCGGCAACCTTGCGCCCAAAGGGGTCGCTGAACAGTTCTCGTAGCTTTACTTTGAAACTGTCCCAGCTCATTATCTCGTCATGCGTTTGGAGTCGCACGCGTGGGGTGCCGCCGAGATAAAAGATTACATTAGCAAGCATAATTGTTGGATTCCACCTGTTATTAGCACTGGCGCATTCATAGAGCTTGAGCCATTCATCAACGCCCTGTCCCTCCAGGCCACAGAAGAGACCAGGGTCACGATGTTGGGCAACCATGAAGATAAGAGCAGTCGGACAAGCTGAAGCCGTTGCAGATGCGGTGTCGTCACCGGGAGGTACGGCGACAAGCTGGATGTACCGACCACTTCGGAGTGCCATGACGACGACGAGGATCGCTAACCTCCACCAGAATGTTGCACAGACACAGACGAAATACACAGATCAAAGATGCTATTTACATGCTATTTACACTGGAGCCAGACAGCCAGGCCGACACTCGCTCTCGCCATGAGCCCAGACACACTTCATCTCTTCCTCGCGGCGGCTCGTCTCTTGAGCATCTCTCGATGAGATCGTAATAATATGAATGTCTGTACAACATAGTGTGGTGTGTAGTGCGTGACACGGTGTGGCAGGTGGAGAGAGACAAGGAGCAGGCGAGAAAGAATGTGCGCGCAGAGGCGAATTCCGTACTGGATGGAAGACAACGTTGAAGAGCGTCCGGCACGTGAGCACGCAGCACAAGAAGAAAAAAATTAAAGAAAAAGGCATCCAATCAGAAGAAAACACGGAGCTTCCAGTGGCCAACCAGGAAAGGATAAATCGACCAGAGCGGCAGAGAAGCGAGGTGCGCTGGCAGAAGGGAGCGTTCCAGGAAGCGACGCCAAGAGAAGGTCGGCCACCGGACCGGGAGTTCAAGACCGGCCGGCAGGTTCGGGACCCGAGCCACCAGGACTTCCCCCAACTGGGACCTCCTGCCAACCCGTTCCTAGGCTTCGCCACTCTACCCGATCGTGAACTGCTGCTCGAAACCGGCGAGTTTCTGTGCCCGTGGGCACAACGAGAGCAGTCAGGCTATGGGCCCGAGTTCTACGCCCAGCTGCTTGGCCAGAACGCCATCATCATCTGCCGCCGCCTGCCTTCCCTCTTCAAACCGGAGCCACCGCACTCTGGTCGCCTGTTCGTCCACCGATCCCATCGACATTGTGGTGAGAAATTAAATTTTTTTCTGTTTTCCAAATCCCCTTCACCAATGAGAAATTTCGCAGCATCCCCCCTTCAAGTATTTATTGAAGAAAACTTTCAATCAAGAATTCATTTATGCTGATGTAATTATGCAATGACTTACAGAACTTCATTCAACTTGCTTGAACAATGAATAAAGAAATTAAAAGGAAACCATTAGTCGGTTGGACTACACCTTAACGTGCAACATAATTGGTGAATGTACATCCATAATTTATTTCCTTCCATGTCAGTTAATTTCATTGCTCTGAGAAATTTTCTAAATTTTTTTTGTGCTTGCATTACTATGACCACAGCTAAAGTAATGCAAGGCGGCAAATTATTCAATGCTGCCAAAAATCTAAACTTGTCGGCAGCAACACAAGTGGAAAACTGCTTAGCAAGATTTGTATCTAGCAAATACGTATGCCGTTGGCATCTTCATAACAACAGAGTGGATCCTGCTACGCTGAGGCTCAAGGGCCAATTGGACAAAACTAGCTGAGGTAGACAAGGATGGACCAGTGCATGGCACTGGCTCGGGTCAGGCCAGGGAAAAGTGCCCATGCAGTGCTCTACTTTTATGCACTGTTTTCAAGTACTGAAATTTCATCCTTAAAAAATTTCTAGGTATTGCAAGCATACTATGCTCTTCTACATCCATCACAGCTGCCTCTCATTTTCACAACTACCTAAGCTTTATAGCTCAAAATAGCTGTAAAAATAAGGTATACTGAAGCATACACTAATGTTTTGTTTTGTGTTCCTGTCGTATGTTGAAAGGCAACGTTTAGGTTGCAAGGTGACTTTCAGTTTTGTTTTGCCTCGGCACCATGACAATGACGTATTGTCAAAAATTCATTCAACAAGAGAGATAGCAGTTGATGCCACAACGTCACGCTTACCTTTTAAGTAGCCGGAACACATTTTTACACAAAATGATTTCGCCCAAAGCGCACGATCACCAGGTCACTACAGATGTTGGTAAAGCACTATTTATTTCACACAACTGTTGCACCTTCCTTGCAACTGTTGCATCTTCCTTTCCTTAAATTCTTTTCTTTTTCATACGGAAGGGATGGTTTGCATAAAATTAAAATATCTGGATACACAAAAATACGGAGCAGTAAAGAAAGGTAAAGCGGCAGATGAGCAATATTCTCGCTCCAACGTAGTGACAAATGAGCTGCTGCAAATGCTTCTTAACAGTCATGCTTTAACGGTGCGAGTGGTGCCTGCATTATGTTTCGAAAAAATTTACGATGCACTACCGAGGTTTAGCTTCATTTAACATGTTAAAGGTAAACAGCGGGACTCCGCTGTTATACTCTGCGTCGTCGCAAACTACCGAAAGGCGTCACAACGCATCTAGAGCGCGTAAATGGATAAAGTAAGGCTATCAAAAGCTCACCTTAAATGCAAATCGGAGCGCCGAACCTACGCGTCCTGTTGGAAAGACGAAGCGAGTGCTCTTCAAAACGCAATAAACAATGGCCACATATCGATTTATCAATAAAGATTGTTATAAAACGCTTCTGTGTACTGGCGGTGCAGAAAATACAAACTGTTTGAAGAATTTAAACCATTTAAACTGGGGATGAATCCTTCAATGACACGGACGCCCTGCAACAAACCAATAGAATAACTTCCGAGCGCTGAGAACGAGATTAACGCTTACAAAAAAAAAAGATTGGCTTTGCTAGTTTCTGTTTCGGTTTCTGATGCATGAAGCGCCACCTGCTTCCTGCAAAAAGTGCCATGGCAACTTCCTGTTTACTTTTCGAAGTTGGCGTAACTAACGCAGCTGAGTCTCGAAGCTTTCGTGTGCCGTTATGCATAACGCAATGTCATTGAATAGATGCTGTGAGTATTTGTGGAGCCTCTAGAAAGTCCTGCATCGATACGTGTGTGTCTTTGTATACGCGCCATGTCTGGAGGTAAGCAAACCTTCTCAGCCAGCTTGCGCCGACCTTCGTTGCAATGGCAATATTTGTAATTTAACTACATGCTTTATCGGTATACAGCTGCATCTGACCGCCACTTTCTTATAGGCCTGATGAAAAGTGGTACTGAAACCACTACATGGGTACTACCGTAACCGTAATCTCTACCGTAATCTACCGTATTCTTAACCTGTGTTTTTGTTTGCTTCAGTTCTAGTTCGATTTCAAAACAAGACCCCATTTGTTGGTACTCATCGTTCATTATATGCTTAGCATGTTGGACGCACCCGATTTGCCCAGAATAATATATATATCGTCACCTTATAACAGACACGTCGGTATCGGAGAAGCTCGCAGGTGGATGTGCCGTTTTCACTGCCTAAAGTACGTATGAACGATGTAGATAATGACATCTAGTGATTCATAAATAACTTGGAGTAATGAAATGCTGTGTTGCAGCGAAACTTTAGTGAAAACAAAGCAAAGATACGCCTGAAATGTTTTTCAGTGAAGTATTTGTGCACATACTTGGGGACGTATTCTGAAACGTGCCACTTCGGCGATAGTTTGCCTAGACAACAATTTCGCCTTCGGGCGCGCACTGAGATGCTAAGATGGCATAACAAAATACAAATTGCATAGCAAAATACAGTGGTGACTACCAGCTGATGCTTTTTGCAGGAATTACAATATATGTAGCAATCAAAATGCAAGAAAAAGTAGCAACAGAAGAAAACAAATTAACACCTGTGAGTTTATTCAACCATGCACTTGTGCATATATATGTGCTCCCAGGTAGTTTTAGCTTTCTTTTATTGTGTCCGTGTTTTGCTGCACTACCCAGATACCATTACACGATGACTGACCAACACGCCCATATTGCCACCCTTGTCGATTTCATTTCTAGTACAACAGGCTTTTCTCAATATGTTGCTCGGGATTCCGGGCATACTGTTGCCCTCATTGCCACGGCTGTCAGCGGCACATGTGTCCTAAGGTTCTGTATTAACGCGACAGCGTTAAGGAGCTCATGCCGCAGAAAAGCCGGTGTCGTCGGCGTCGGCGGCGTTGGCCGTGAGCGATAAATCCCAGCAGAAACTTCATGAATAAAAAACAACTTGCAAGATGGGCTGGGTGGGAATCGAACCAGGGCCTCCGGAGTGTGAGACGGAGACGTTACCACTGAGCCACGAGTTCGATGCTTCAAAGCGGTACAAAAGCGCCTCTAGTGAACGCGGTGTTGCCTTAGAAACGAGCTGTTTCTAAGGCTCAGGCGTGCGTCGCTTGCTCAGAAGCACATTTCGTTGTCGCGCCGAACGCTGCGTTGCTCGACGCTCACCGCCTCCGATGCGGGGCGCGTAGTTGCTGCGCCGTAGCCCATTGTCTTACACCCCTTGGCGGGTCGACGGGAACGCTGTCGCGTTCCACTCTCGAAGGCGAAGCTTAAGCGTCCTCCAATTTTTCATAACAAGCAGCTTCCACAGGATATAAAATCGTTGTTTACTGGTTTCGCACCATTCGGATGTTGGTCACGGAAAAAGAATTTTGAAGATTGTACGTGCTGAACGGCTTCAGCAGGCGTGTTTCCACAGAGATTACCCCAGCGTGCAGATGTTTGATCAGTATGAGCCGTGCGTCGCAAGGAATCTTCTGTCGAGGCACATGCACTTAGCTGATCAGGTCACCAAGTTCCTTTGGCAACCTCAAATAAGACTACTACGGGCTCACGTGAACAAGGATTGACAGAAAGCAACAAGTGATGTCTACGTTTCTGAAGGTTTCATCCTTCCCAACAATGTGTGCAAACTTCTTGGCCTCGGTCCCAAAATTTGCCCAAGCTACCAGCTGGACTAAACCGGAACTTCCCTGTCCGTCATAAGTAAAGTGTCCAGAAGAGCCCCGCAAGAAGATGGTGTGGGGATGAACTCGGAAGGTTTAGATGCCCTGTTATAATGTTAGCCCCAACGTTCTAAGTTACCTGTAAAATGTGTAGTCTTACCTGAAGAATAATTCATTGTGTGTCATACCAGCTGACAAAGAGGGTGGTTTTGCAGTTTTTTCCTTTAAATGTATCTTGGAAAAAGTCAGTCAAGCAATTTCTGCAGTGTTCAATGAGCGCAAGGATGTATCACTTATAAAAGTAGCTGCGAAACCAAGTGAAATTTACAGAAAGTTGAATCTCGATAAACTAAGGAAAAGTTCAGAGATGTAATTTTTAGTAAGTGCACAAGGAGGATGTTCCTTTTCAGGTCATAATTTCCAAAAGGGGTAGCTGGCAGAAGCAAGCTGCCCTGTACCTGGTTTCAAAGCTGAACGTTAAAGAGATTGATGACCAGTTTCTTCTAAAAGGTTCTGACGAATCCTTGATTTTGTTAGGTTTCACGGCAAAAAGGGCTTCAAGGCCTTCTTAGCTAAGGTCAAAGAATTATATTATTCTATCCTGCTCAACGACCTTATTCAATGTGTCGAGGATTGTGCTGACAAATATGGCGCCGTAAGGTTTTCACAGGAAGCAGGTTGTTTCAGTAGAAGGGTATTTAGAATTATGGTGTTTTTACATGCCGTCAACCTTTGCACAGTGGAACAATAAGCTGCATCTGCAGAAGAAAGGCATTTGCATACGGTTGTGTCTGGCTCCCGTCTTTAGCAACCTATATTTAGCACAATTGGATAGCCACATATATGACCACCTCACGGGACTAACAGTTTTTCAGCGAGCTTTTAGATTTGTCAACAATTTTTTAGTGTTTCTGGATTTCCCTAGTAAAAGTTTTCTAGAAAAATGTCCTGATGTCTAAGATTTTTTGCGAGTGTTTGAGACCTCTTGAAATGACTTTTGAAATGCAATACGTTTCAGTTTCTTGACTTTCAGTTCATCTCTACTGATAGTAGGACTTTCTGGGCTTACAGTCCATGAGCTAAGAAACCCCTTCTCCAATTTCATTCAGCCCATTTGAATTTGGTGAAGAGGGGCATAACTAACTAATAGGGATGGCTTTCTGCCCACTGCTGCGCATGTGGATGTAGGCCGAAGTTCAAAAAATGCTTTATCATTGCAAAACACGGAGACCGTGTTACACGTGAGATAATCAAAGCGGGAGAAATTCTACATTTAAATGATGGTTGCATCAGCACCCCTCTATCGCTCTCACTGACAAGATCAGATACCTCGAGCTATCACCACGTCGAATTTTGTGTGGCTTTGTCGTGGCGTTCTAAGCATGGTTGGTAGGCTATTGTGTGACTGTATAAATAGCGATGCTTTCTGAAAAGAAAATAAACAGTTGGAAGTTCACCGCTCCGTTCTCTCTTCTATCCCTTCTGGTGGCTTTGCGCTGTTAACCTGACTTTGAAGCATAATTTATCAACAAGCCCAATCTTACACCCTTCGTAACTAACATGTGTTTCAAAAACGTCCTAATGAAAACCAGTTTCCAGCAACAGGCTGCAAGTCTTAAGGAGGCTGGCTACCCTAACCACGTGTTGGTGGCGGTGGCAGAAAGGCTGCTCAAACAGGAACGTTCGAGACGATGCCTCCGTGCAAATGCAAGAGCTAGCCATGACCAGGTGAAAACCGCTGTGATTCCGTAGATACACCAGATATCACATAGCCTGAAAAAGATAGGAAGCCAAGGTAACATGCGGGTGTTTTTTCAGCTCCAAATAAGCTAAGCACCTTGTGTAAAACCACAAACCCAATAAGGACAAAAAAGCCGGTTTGTGGTAGAATCGCAAAGATGAGTTCGTCGGATGCGCTGTAGGAGTAGTCTATCATATTCCACTGTAATGCGGTAGATGCTACATAGGCCAAACCGGAAGATGCATTATTGAGCACTTAAGATAGCCCAGAAATATAGTGTATCAGGTGACGATTTTCTTGCTTTGCATTGCAATACATCTCCATGTCGCATTCTTCTAAATGACACCGCTGTTATATACAGGGATAAGCGCAAGTGTGTAAGATTAATAGTAGAAACTGGGCAAGTCCTCTCGGCCGCTGACCAATGTATCAGAAAACTATCGCTGTCATTATCCGTGAGAAAGTTAGATTATTTGCGCATGCCATGAAAGTTGACTGCATTTGCAATGGATCATTTAGGTTTCTTGGTGTTTTCTTGTTGTATCGGTTTTAGACAGTGCGGCTCTACTCATGAGCCATATATACAGTCGACTTCCATTAAGTAAAGCAATGAAGGGGGCTAGTTGGTGAACGTTTATGGTTATATTGCGCTCAGTTTAACAAACACGATATTAAGGAAGGACAGGACGTGGACGGACGAAGCGCAATATGCGCTTCGTCCGTCCACGTCCTGTCCTTCCTTAATATCGTGTTTGTTAAACTGAGCGCAATATAACCATGGACTTCCATTAAGTTGATCATCTTTCTGGGGTTTTACTTGCCAAAACCAGTTCTGATTATGAGGCATGCCCGTTAATTCGATCCTGACATGACCATTGAGATGACTGGTCGAACTAAAGAAATGCATAAAAAACATTGAAACATGTCATTGCTTCACTTTGCAGTATTTGCCTTTAAAATTAACTTTGGCCGCGTTTCAGTTTAGCGCTACACCTGCAACCATCAACAGCTACCAACTCGCCCAGTTTACTATTTTTCTTAATGTTAGCTTCACTGCAGTACAACCATGTTATGCATGAAACCATACCAAGCAGAGAAAGGTGCCATTGTTGCAAGAAAGCACGTGTTCCCTAATTTACGTACATGCAAGTGTGCAGTCTCCAGTCACAGTATGAGCACCAAGACGCCTATTAGGTGTATGGGCAGGCCTTCAGAGTTTGATATCATCATCATCATCATTTATTTACCCTTAAAGGCCCTTGGCTTAGGGCATTACATAAGGGGGGGGGAGCAGTCGTTACATATACAATGGTCGGTAACAACAAAAAAGCAATACAAAGTGCAGGATTCATGTTCAACATTAACATCATTAGAAGCATCAACACTAAGATAGACACAGCGGCTCAAGAACAACTTGGAAACAAAACAAAACACGCATACACGTTCAAAAACACGGCAAAGTAACTCAGCTCGTGAAATGTGCTGTTAATAAGTGCCTGAATTTATTAGGTTCTATTTCAGTAACTATGAAATCGGGTAAGTCATTCCACACTCTTTATATTCACACTCTTTTGTTGGCTTTTAAAATCTCCTCGGCTTATCGCAGTTTTTTCAACTTACTGCCTTCCTCCTTGCTAGCTTTCCCAAAACACATGATTGTTTTCCACTTCTCTGTGCACGGCACATTTACTTAAAGAACACGTACTAGGCCCCATTAACGGTCTCTTATACGAGACATGCATGGAAGCTGAAAAAAGGACTCAAATCACCACTGAAACGTAAGAAACAGCTCTGAATGGCTGCCAGTATGCTGATTAGGTGGCTAGGTGCTCCTACTGTGACAGGAGACTGCATGCCTGTATAATCAAGGAACACGTGCTATGTCCTGTGACAGTGGCCCTTTTCCATTCTTTGTATGCTTCACCACAGTAAGTTGCATATGCTTCAGCGCATAACACGGCTGTATTTGGGCGAATCTGACCAGAGAGGTTAGAATTATCCGACGAAGGCCAATTTTGAGATTGAAATAACAGAAGTTTGGGCTCACAGAAATGTATTAAATAAAAAACAATCATCAGCAAACAACTTTATTTAAAAGAGGTGACTGACTACTTCTATATCATTCATCATCATCATCATCAGCCTGGTTAAGCCCACTGCAGGGCAAAGGCCTCTCCCATACTTCTCCAACTACCCCGGTCATGCACTAATTGTGGCCATGTCGTCCCTGCAAACTTCTTAATCTCATCCGCCCACCTAACTTTCTGCGGCACCCTGCTACGCTTCCCTTCTCTTGGAATCCAGTCCGTAACCCTTAATGACTATCGGTTATGTTCCCTCCTCATTACATGTCCTGCCATGCCCCCCATTTCTTTTTCTTGATTTCAACTAAGATGTCATTAACTCGCGTTTGTTCCCTCACGCAATCTGCTTTTTTCTTATCCCTTAACGTTACACCTATCATTCTTTTCATAGCTCGTTGCGTCGTCCTCAATTTGAGTAGAACCCGCTTCGTAAGCCTCCAGGTTTCTGCGCCGTAGGTGAGTACTGGTAAGACACAGCTATTATACACTTTTCTCTTGAGGGATGATGGCAACCTGCTGTTCATGATCTGCGAATGCCTGCGAAACGCACCCCAGCCCCTTCTTATTCTTCTGATTATTTCCGTCGCATGATCCGGATCTGCCGTCACTACCTGCCCTAAGTAGATGTATTCCCTTACCACTTCCAGTGCCTCGCTACCTATTGTAAATTGCTGTTCTCTTCCGAGACTGTTAAACATTGCTTTAGTTTTTTGCAGATTATTTTTTAGACCCACTCTTCTGCTTTGCCTCTCCAGGTCATTGAGCATGCATTGCACTTGATCCCCTGAGTTACTAAGCAAGGCAATATCATCAGCAAATCGCAAGTTACTAAGGTATTCTCCAATAACTTTTATCACCAATTCTTCCCAATCCAGGTCTCTGAATACCTCTTGTAAACACGCTGTGAATGGCATTGGAGAGATCGTATCTCCCTGCCTGACGCCTTTCTTTATTGGGATTTTGTTGCTTTCTTTATGGAGGACTACGGTGGCTGTGGAGCCGTTATAGATATCTTTCAGTATTTTTACATACGGCTCGTCTACACCATGGTTCCGTAATGCCGTGATTGCTGAGGTTTCGACAGAATCAAACGCTTTCTCGTAATCAATGAAAGCTATATATAAGGGTTGGTTATATTCCGCACATTTCTCTATCACTTGATTGATAGTATGAATATGGTCTAATGTTGAGTAGGCTTTACGGAATCCTGCCTGGTCCTTTGCTTGACAGAAGTCTAAGGTGTTCCTGATTCTATTTGCGATTACCTTAGTAAATAGTTTGTAGGCAACTGACAGTAAGCTGATCGGTTTATAATTTTTCAAATCTTTGGCGTCCTTTCTTATGGATTAGGATTATGTTAGCGTTCTTCCAAGATTCCGCTATGCTCGAGGTCATGAGGCATTGCGTATACAGGGTGGCCAGTTTCTCTAGAACAATCTGTCCACCATCCTTCAGCATATCTGCTGTTAATTGATCCTCCCCGGCTTCCTTCCCCCTTTGCATACCTCCCAAGGCTTTCTTTAGTTCTTCCGGCGTTACCTGTGGGATTTCGAATTTCTCTAGACTATTTCCTCTTCCATCATCATTGTGGGTGCCACTGGTACTGTATAAATCTCTATAGAACTCCTCAGCCACTTGAACTATCTCATCCATATTAGTAATGATATTTCCGGCTTTGTCTCTTAACGCACACATCTGATTCTTGCCAATTCCTAATTTCTTCTTCACTGCTTTTAGGCTTCCTCCGTTCCTGAGAGCATGTTCAATTCTATCCATATTATACTTCGTTTTGTCAGCTGTCTTACGCTTGTTGATTAACTTCGAAAGTTCTGCCAGTTCTATTCTAGCTGTAGGGTTAGAGGCTTTCATACATTGCCGTTTCTTGATCAGATCTTTCGTCTCCTGCGGTATTTTACTGGTATCCTGCCTAACGGAGTGACCACCGACTTCCATTGCACACTCCTTAATGATGCCTACAAGATTGTCCTTCATTGCTTCAACACTAAGGTCCTCTTCTTGAGGTAAAGCCGAATACCTGTTCTGTAGCTTGATCTGGAATTCGTCTATTTTACCTCTTACCGTTTACTCATTGATTGGCTTCTTATGAACCAGTTTCTTCGGTTCCCTCCTCAGGTCTAGGCTAATTCGAGTTCTTACCATCCTGTGGTCACTGCAGTGCACCTTGCCGAGCACGTCCACATATTGTATGATGCCAGGGTAAGCGCAAAGTATGAAGTCTATTTCATTTCTAGTCTCGCCGTTCGGGCTCCTCCACGTCCACTTTCGGCTATCCCGCTTGCGAAGAAGGTATTCATTATCCGCATATTATTCTGTTCCGCAAACTCTACTAATAACTCTCCCCTGCTATTCCTAGTGCCTATGTCATATTCCCCCACTGCCTTGTCTCCAGCCTGCTTCTTGCCTACCTTGGCATTAAAGTCGCCCATTAGTATAGTGTATTTTGTTTTCACTCTACCCATCACGGATTCCACGTCTTCATAGAAGCTTTCGACTTCCTGGTCATCATGACTGGATGTAGGGGCGTAGACCTGTAGAACCTTGATTTTGTACCTCTTATTAAGTTTCACAACAAGACCTGCCACCCTCTCGTTAATGCTATAGAATTCCTGTACGTTACCAGCTATATGCTTATGAATCAGGAATCCGACTCCTAGTTCTCGTCTCTCCGCCAAGCTTCGGTAGCACAGGAAGTGCCCGCTTTTTAGCACTGTATATGCTTCTTTTGGCCTCCTAACTTCACTGAGCCCTATTATATCCCATTTACTGCCCTCTAATTCCTCCAATAGCCCTGCTAGACTCGCCTCACTAGATAATGTTCTAGCGTTAAACGTTGCCAGGTTCATATTCCAATGGCGGCCTGTCCGGGGCCATTGGAATATGAACAAGCTCATATTCCAATGGCTCCGGACTGGAATATATCAATAATATATATTAAATATGACAAGAGGCCAAGCATGCTGCTTTGAGGAACACTGGAAGTAACTGGCACTTCATGGGAAGGGCAATCGCTTATGGTGACGAATTGTTTGTGCTTAGTTAAGTATGCAGAGATTCAGCCAATAAATATGGCAGAAGATTTGTGATTTCGAGCTTCTCAATTAGTTTAGAGTGTCAAACAAGCTCAAATGCTTTTCTGTCTGCAATACAGGGATATAACATCAATCTGGCCAGGTTTATCAAGAATGCTAGCAAACGCTTGCATGTATAAACCCTTGATCCAACTTCCAATAAATCATTGAAAGTACCACTTGTGTGTGTCTCTTCTCTCGTCTGTCTTGTCTGTGGTTCTGTGCTAAGCACTAAAAAAATGTTGTACCAACAATGTTAAAAGTCCACCCTTGCAATGTAAAGTTTCTTTCTTTTTCAAAAAATACTCTACACTTCTCTGAAATGTGAACATATTTGTTATTCAATATTCAATAGGTCAGTTTCGTCAAATATCCATATTTAATTCTATCCAGAAATATCAGAATATGAAAACCCCTACTACATATGGGCCTTGAGTGGAGCAGTATATCATTAAATGCGTGTAACCAATGCTACTTACAGGGAACACAAGAGGTGAGTCTGGGGTTTTATGTGCAACAACCCCGACATGATTATGAGACACACGATAGTGGGGGACTTAGGATTAATTTTGACCACCTGGAATTCTTCAATGTGCACTCAATGCACGGTAAACAGGTGTTCTTGCATTTCTTCCCCGTGGAAATGCAGCTGCTGCAGTCGGAATTTGATTCCGCGCCCTTGGGATTAGCAGCACACAATGCCAAAGGCATTATGGCGGGTTTTGAAACTCGAGAGTTGGAAAAGAAACCGCGGAAAGCTTTAGAAGAGATGTTTTTAGATTGTTTGACACATGTAATGCCAGTCACAACCAGGCTTCTGGTCAACTGATAAGTTTGTAAATGAGAGTGACTGAAAGGTGATAGTATCTGCCGCACCAAGGTGACATCAGGAACATGTTCACATTGTCCAAATGATAATTTTTACAGCCTCAATTGAGAAAACAAATCCGTTGGCTGCCTAAAGGCGAGGCATCCTTACTGCGCGACTAGAAATTACTAAGAAAAGCAAAAAAGTACCTGCTGTATATGTCCGCTCAGGAACTGCAGTTCCCTTTGAGAATGGTCACCATATGCACCTGACTTTCTCCCTAAAGATTCCAGTATGTGTAAATATTGACAGAAAGAAAGATTTGATAACTTCTAATTGCCTTCTCCAATTGAATAAAAGTCAAATGGTCAACAACTATTTGATTTACATTTGACATTTTGAACATTCGCACAGCAAAAATATGTACTCCAGCCATACTCGAGAAGAACACAATCAGTGCAGATTGTGAAACACCTGACGAGTAGGGAAAAAAAGCTTCGTTTTCAGGGCTGTGAAATTATTTTGAGTTTTGTACAAGTGCACCGTCAGTAGCGTACCTACTGGTGATCATCAAGGGTTCAGCATTTAATATATCTGCTCTTACCACCACCCGCCGTGGTTGCTCAGTGGCTATGGTGTTAGGCTGCCGAGCACGAGGTCGCGGTATCGAATCCCGGCCACGGCGGCCGCGTTTTGATGGGGGCCAAATGCGAAAACACCCGTGTACTTGGATTTAGGTGCACGTTAAAGAACCCCAGGTGGTCAAAATTTCCCGAGTCCCCCACTAGGCGTGCTTCATAATCAGAAAGTGGTTTTGGCAAGTAAAACCCCATAATTTAATTTTTTGCTCTTACCAACACTAACAATACAAGATATTCCTCTAACAATTCTTTCCTTCCTCAAATAAACACTAATTGTCAACGTTTACTGCTCTTTTATGGCGGTTAAACACTAAATTAAACCACCGCATATTAAAGCCTGCCGCACAATTAACATTAACATTCAAGAGAGATATGAAGAAATATTTACTATCGACACTACTGGCGACAGACTCATTACTATGAACATATATGTTACATCCTTTATTGCCGGAGGCAGGGTACAGATAGGCGGGAAACCGCCGTCACGTGACACATGGTAACACAGGGTTGCTTAGCCCTAAGATTGTCCCGCTATAACACTCCTCCCCCCTACGTCACGAAGTCCTTCAGATACGCAGGACGGCTGCGTTGGCGCTGTGGTCGCTGGACTTGAAGGGATGCGCTCACTTTACTGTCCTCACCACAGGAACCAGGTTCGGTACTGGGTGTTGCAGCCTCCTCTCGTATTTCTCTTTGGTCCCGTCTTCCAGGGTCCTCTGGGCTTGAAGTAATGCCACTTTCGGAACACTCTGCCGGGGAAGCAACCAATGGTTCCTCCTCTTCACACATTCTATAAGTGGAACTATCCAATGCATAGCTGGCAGAACGACTTCTGAGTTGGTCAACATGGCGTCTCCACCGACGTCCATCCTTGGTGACGACCAAGTACGACACTGGTCCAGTGACAGAATCCACAATGCCTGGCAACCACTTGGGCCCATAGAGATAGTTGCGCACAAACACTCGATCCACCACTTCAAACAGTCGCACTGCCTGGTTACGGCGCTGCATCACCTGCTCTTGTTTTTGCTGCACACTGGACTGCAGGTCAGGATGCAGACGCTCTAACACATTTGAAAGTTTCCTTCCCATTAGCAATTCGGCTGGGCTTTTGCCTGTTGTAGCATGAGGCAGGATATGCTGGGTCATTAAAAACCTAGCCAGACGTGTGTCGATATTGCCTCCAACCATGCGCTTGAGTACTTCCTTGGTTTCGCGCATCATTCGCTCTGCTTGACCATTTGAAGAAGGGTGATATGGGGCAACGGTCACATGTCGGATTTGATTTCGGCACATAAAGTCTCTGAACTCCTCCGAACAAAATGCAGTTCCATTATCCGAAACAACAGTTTCTGGAATGCCATGAGTAGCAAAAAGAAAACGAAGCTTCGCACAAACTGCAGCTGCCGACATGGAAGTCATTCGGCACACTTCCAACCACTTTTAGTGAGAGTCCACCACAATGAGGAAGACGCTGCCTTGGAACGGCCCAGCAAAATCAATATGTAGTCTTGTCCAAGGACGCTTGGTGAACTCCCTAGGGTGAATTTTTGCAGCTGCTGGCGCAGACCTGGATTCTTTACAACGTGCACAGTTCCTCACTTTCTGCTCAACATCTCCGTCAATTCCTGGCCACCACACGGCTCCTCTGGCGAGCCCCTTCATCTTGACAATTCTTTGATGAGCTGTGTGAAGAATGTCCATGACATATGGTCGAGCTGGCTCCGGAATGACCACACGACTACCCCACAGCAAACAACCTTGGTACACCGACAGTTCATGCTTGCGGCTCACAAATGCTGCAAACTCTTCCGGTAGCTTGCCCTCTGGCCACCCATGCTGCACCCAATTGCAGACTCTAGCCAACAGCTTGTCCCTTGACGTAAAACTTGCCACCTTCCTAGAGTTCAATGTTACTTCCGGCGCCATTTCTAGCATTCCTACTTCCCAAAGACGCTGCTCCTCTTGCTCCGCCTTACTGGCCCTCAGTGGTAAACGACTGAATGCGACAGCATTGGAAAGCTTCTCTGCTGGTCGATACTCAATTTCATAGTCATATGCTGATAACATGAGAGTCCAACGTAGCATCCGTGGTGATAGCACCTGGGGAAGGGGCTTGGTATGGTGCAACAGTCCTAAGAGAGGTTTGTGGTCCGTCACAATTTTGAAATGCCTCCCATACAGAAATGCCAAAGCCAATGGCGAGCGCTTCTCGGTCTGTTTGGGCATAATTCCGCTCTGCCGCGCTCATAGTCCTAGATGCATATGCAACCGGTCTCTCGCTGCCATCTTCCCCCACATGACTCAACGCAGCACCCAGTCCATACGGGAAAGCGTCACAGGCCAGCACTAGGGGCCTGTTGACATCATAGTGCACAAGAACATGCGATGATTGCAGCAGATCTTTCGCCTGGCGAAATGCGTCTGCCTCGGCTCCCGTCCAACGCCACTGGCGACCCTTGTCCAACAGCCGGTACAGTGGCTCCAAGGCATGTGTTGCTCCCTTAAGAAACTTCTTGTAAAAGTTCAGAGCTCCCAAAAAGACTTGAAGCTCCTTTTTGCATGTTGGCTCTGGGGCCTCATGAATAGCACGCACCTTCTCTACTGTCGGCTGCACACCTGCAGAGTTCACGCTGAACCCCAAGTAACGCACTTCCTCAACACAAAATTGACATTTGTCAAATTTCAGTCGCAGACCGTCTTCGTGGATTCTTTTGAGCACCTCTTGCAAACGAGCATGGTGCTGTGCCTCATCCCTTCCACCGATCAAGATGTCATCCAAGAACACCAGCACACCATCAATTCCATGCAACAGCTCTTCCATGTACCTCTGAAAAATAGCCACTGCCACTGCCACGCGAAATTGAAGACGGGTTACGCGGAGCAGTCCCCGATGTGTTGTAACCGTCAACAAGTCCGCTGTTTCCTCATCAACGGTCTTCTGTTGATACGCTTGTCCGAGGTCTAGCCTTGAAAACTTCGAGCAACCAGGCAGCCTGGCAAACAGCTGCTCTGGTGTTGGCAGAGGATACGTTTCCCACTGCACCACTCTTGTAGTCCCCGCAGATCCTTATCGATCCACCTTTTTTGACAACTGGAACGACAGGTGTTGCCCACTTCGAGTGCCGTACAGGCTAGAAAATGCCTTGGCTCACCAACCTGTCCAGTGCTTCGTCGACCTTCGGTCTCAATGCAAACTGTACTTGCCGTGGCTTCAGAAATCGTGGTGGAGCTGCCGGGTTCACCTCTATGCGTACAGGAGGCCCTTTACTTGTCCCAAGTCCAGGCTCAAAGACTGAAGAATACTTCTTGAGCAAGGCCGTTGTTCCTTTACTGCCAGTTCTACTCGGCTCGCACACACTGTTAACGCCACTCAGACTTATTCCCAAGGACTTGAACCAGTCCCGACCGATAAGTCCGACACTAGCACCCTTAACCAACACCAATCGCAGGCGATGTTCCTGCCCCTTAAATTCCACCGTCACGGTCAGTTCCCCCAACACTCGTAGTTCCTTGTTATTGTAAGCTCGGAGGTGACGGCCACTTGGGCGCAACGCCCTTTTCGATATTCGCAGCTTCCGCATAGTGCGGTCGTTGATGACTGAATACACTGCACCCGAGTCCACCTCCATCTCTAAGGGACTTCCGTTGGCGCGCACTTCCACTCTCATGCTGGCTCCTCACCAGACAGTACGAACACGTCGTATACGTCCGACGCAGCATTCTTGTGACGGCCTCCATTGGCCCGTTTTCCGTTCGGAGAGTTCGGTTCAGCCGAAGCGCGAGCTGTAGCCTTCCTCCTGCATGCTCTTACTATGTGCCCTCGTTGCTTGCAGAAGTGGCACTGCACATTAATGAATGGGCAACTGCTCGGCGAATGCGCACCCTTGCAGCGGAAACATCCACTTGTGCTCCCAGGCGAACCAGCCTGCTTCTGGGTACCCTCCTTGGCTGTCACTGGCGCAGAGACCTTCGTAACACATGGGTCGAAACGCTTCCCGCTCACGCTGCAAACTTCAGACGATGTGGCACCGCCACGAATTTGCTCAGTCTGTCGCTGTGCAGATTCTATGGCAATGGCTTTCTCCCGAGCTGTCGCAAACGTAAGCTCCGGCTCCGCCAGCAACCGACGCTGAAGAGTCTCGCTTCGCACCCCGCACACCAGTCGGTCGCGCAACATGTCGTCGAGCGACTCACCGAAATCACAATGTTCCGAGAGACGTCGCAGTTCTGCGATGTAGTCGGCAATTGACTCACCGGGCTGCTGCTGACGCGTGCCAAACTTGAAAAACTGTACTGTCACCGACGGTCGCGGCGAGAAGTGGTTTGACAGACGCCTGACGATCTCATCGTAGGCCACCGCCGACGGCGGATCCGCAGAACAAAGGGAGCGAACGATGGCATACGTTGCTGGGCCGCAAACGCTGCAGAGCGTTGCTCGCTTCTTCTCGTTACCGTCAATGTCGTTTGCTTTAAAGAAAAATTCGAGGCACTCTAAATACAAGGGCCAAGACGGCGCCTCCGTCGGAACGAATTCCCCAATCGTGCCCAGTGTAGCTGCCATTTTCCCCTACCGCCAACCACTTCGGCTAGCCCCGCGCCTCATCAGGCCTAAATTTCGATCCTCGCCGGAGGCAGGGTACAGACTAGCGGGAAACCGCCGTCACGTGACACATGATAACACAGGGTTGCTTAGCCCTAAGATTGTCCCGCTATAACAATATATTATATACAAATTTATTTTACCACTTTCAGTGCTTCTGTATTGGCCTAATGTATTGCTTTTATTCTCTATATCCCATTGTCTTTATTTCTTCCTTTCTTATTTTCAGAAATTTTAAGTTTTTTTTGTCGCACAGTATATATTTCACTTGTACTTTGCATATTGTAAGCATATTTTTGTTTCTAATTATCTAGTGCAATAACCTTGTGTTCGTTGATATTTGTCATCCCTATTTTTCCATAACGTGCCAATTACTACATTTTTATTTATTCATACACAGCATGTATTTCATTTGCTTGTATTTGTAAGCACCTTCCTTGTATTTCATTACTTGCTTCATTAACTTCGTGTATTCTGATGTGTATCACTGCTATGTTGGCATAATGTATTACTTACTATATTGTTAAACTATTAATAGGTCTCACTGACAGTTTTTGTAACTCCGGGACCTCCTTCTGTACTAAGGATGAATGATGAAATAAAATTTAGGTATTCTGCATCAATTGTGTAATTATTAGGTATTAAACATCACCATTGCTAGATTTCACAGCGGCACCACTCCCCAGGTTTTGAGCGACCTCTAGTAGAACGAACAAGTGATCTTTTTTCATGTAGTGGATTGGCTTCCCGCATGACATCATAAGAATACACAAAGCAAGCCTCCTCATTAAGCTTATTTTTAGTAGGATATGAAGGCATAGTAATTTATGTACCTGTAAAAGTAAACACACTAATGTAAGACATGTAGATGTTTCTTGAGTCCAATGGTAGAGTTGCCTGGGATAGCAGATTGTCTGCCACTGTTGTCTACACACATACTATCGACAAAAAAAGTTTGCGGACCACAGGATCTCAGAAAACGCTAAATATCCGAGCAGCCTTTAAAAGTAGCCAGTAAAACCGTACATCACAATGTTCGCATATACTAGTAGAGACTGGAAGTGGGAATAGCAGGCTTCGTTTTGAGGCTGCGGAGATATTCAGCTTTTTGTGAGATCCCTTCATTAGTTAACTTTTTGGGTCGATAGTACATTTGTATGTGTGTGGTAGGGAAGATATGAATTAGAGAGTTTCTCCAAAAAAGCAGGGCTTTGCTATAGATGTGCCAGGCTGTAGATGTGCAGGCAAAGAGTGAGAAAGAATGCAATAATCTTTAACAATAGCAGAGTGACGACAGCAACCAAAGCAAAGCGGCAGAGGGGTACATGTGGTAGAAACTTGCACTGTACCTATTGCACTTATATTCTTGTACTGCAGGTGAGTGCAGAGAGTAAGTTACCGCGACTGCACACTGTACAAAACATAAGCGCTCTATGTAAACTTCGTTTTGCGGCCATCATCACCACAATAACAAAAAAAGCTGCATCTCTAAGTGACACGGGAACACACTAGGTTCAAGTAAACTGCAAGTAGCCAACACTACTGTCACTGTACAATGTCGTGTCCAATAAGGCAGGACATAGCCAAGTAGCCAACACTACTGTCACTGTACGATGTCGTGTCCAATGAGGCGGGACATAGCCAAGGCCACATAGAATAAAAGTGACATTGTAGAGGAAAGGCTTTAGAGGAGGGTAATTTTTAACCACTTGCAGCTCTTTATATAGCATGGTGACATGAAGCTTTCTTGAGTAGCCATTCGAGGAGAGATACTGTGTACGCGTAGGTAACACACAACTAAAATAGTTTCAGGGACTCTTTGGATGATGAGGTTAACCTTTAGTCTTCTTTTTTTTATGCACCCACAAGGTTCTGTTACACATGTACAGTTTTTCCGTGAACATTTTTTCTCCTTATCAACTTGTGTTGTACCTGTTTTTTCACCAATAAACTTCCAGTTGTGAATAGGTGCTCGTGTGTGTTCCTTACTTTCCTTGTATGATTTTGTTCTGTTTTCTTTAACTTCAGTCTTTCCTCAGCGGCAATGCTGATGTCATTGTTATTGATTTCTAGTGCTTTAAGCTAATATGGGCAGTCCTACACAATAGAGAAAGAGTGAAATAAAGAAATGCGCAAGATATGCATGCTGGGATGTGAAGTGGTTGCTTACGATGGGGCAGGGTGGACACCTTAGGGAATGGTGACTGAAACAATGTAATAATTCTTTTTTTCTCACACTTTCTCATTGGTCTCAGCAGCATTATGCTTACATTATCATCAGCAGTTCTACCAGTAAATGATAAGCAAATTCTGACATTATACCAGCTAATAACTGCCTTGCTCAAGATGGACAACTGAGCTATTTCATGATAAGAATGTTTGAAAACTTGCATCAATACTGACTGAAGGAAATGCTATTTTACTTCAGCTACCTAGAGAGAACTAGCATTAGTGGGGTTGATCTCTTGATATGTCTTATGGTAAATGAATGGAGGTGCATTTGCCCATTTAGAATGAGAATAGTGGAAATTAATGGGACACTGAAAAGACACTTCAACATTCCGACGGTTGTTATAATAATGAAGGGCATGACAGTTCCCGTAGCATTACTGTTCTGCTTACCATTTAAAGGTTACCAGCTTACTGCTGTGGTTTGGACATTAAACTCTACATTCGACCTCAGATTGGGTGTTCTTGTTGCACGTGCCTTGAACCCCACCCTTTCCATGCATATGAGGTGTGTTGAAAAAGAAACCGAACTTTTGCTATAACAGCTTTGCTGCTTATGGTACAACATTTTATGTGCTGTCCCCTTCAAATAGTCTCCTCTACTGGCAATGCACTCTTCCCATGTTTTCTTCCATTTTTGGAAAGGCTCCTGGAACGCAATTTCTGGAATGGCATGCAGGTCTCTTCTCGCATTGTCCTGGATCTCCTCTACGATTTGGAAAGAATCTAGGCCTGGAGAATATGGTGGGTGGGGCACAAAAGGTGTGTGGTGTTTCGCTAAGTAGCTGCGGACAAGGAGCGACATGTGAACCAAGGCATTGTCATGATGCAACATTCAAGCCTGATTTTCCCACAATTCAGGCCTCTTACTGCACACAGAATCTCTCAAACATGCTAGGGTTCCCTGGCAAACTTCTTTGTTTACCATCTAACCATGTGGCACAAATTCCTGATGGGCAATGCCTTTGCAGTCAAAAAACACAACCAACATCACCTTCATTTTTGACCGACTCATGCGTGCTTATTTTGGACGAGGAGAACCTTTGGCCACCCACTGCGACGACGGCTCTTTCGTTTCAACATTGTAGGCATAAACCCATGTCTCATCGCCTGTTATGATGTTCTTAAGAAAGTTTTCATCTTCATTGGCAGCGGCAAGCATTTCTTGGCTGATTTCAACATGGGTCTGCTTCTGTGCACCAGACAATAAACGTGGCACAAATTTTGCACTGACTCGACGCATCCCAAGCTTGTAACTCAAAATTTGATGACATGATCCTACGCTGATACCCACTTCATCAGCGACTTCTCGAACAGTCAAACAACGATTTCCACGAATCACAGTTCGAACTCTCTCGATGTAGTCATCATCTGTGGATGTGAAGGTTGTCCAGGCTTGGGATCGTCACCGACCAACATTCTTCCCTCTTCAAAACGGTTGAACCAATAATAGCACTGCGTGCGACTCATATAGTCCTCCCCGTATGCTTGGCTAAGCAACTGAAATGTCTCTGTGAAAGTTTTCCCAAGTTTGTAGCAGAACTTCACACACACACACACTGTTCTTCCAATTCCTTCATTGTCACTTTGGCACCAATCCGAAGAGCAACTTGTTCATGTGCTCACTTCAGCGGTTGTAGCTCGCCAACTAACGATCAGAGCGAAACGCGGCAAATGGCAGTTTGTTGTCTAAACCTGCGCTACATGCGCTTAGTAGCCGCAGCGCGCTCCCTCTGCTGATTGGCACGCTATTTCAAAAGTTCGGTTTCTTTTTGAACCCACCTCGTATATTTTACTGCACACACACACACACACACACACACACACACACACACACACACACACACACACACACACACGCACACGCACACGCACACGCACACGCACACACACACACACACACACACACACACACACACACACACACACACACACAAACACACACACAAACACACACACACACACACACACACACACACACGCACGCACGCACGCACACAAACCTTGAGTCATACGTGAGAACTGTGTCTGTCCCCTTTCCTTTTCCAATCAGTTGACACTGTTTTCGTTCTAAATACCTTCTAGGAACTAGGCCATCAAGACACTGTCTTGCAAGTGCCCTATATTATCTGTGTTGTACAGTCCAGTTTGTCAGTCCACCTAAATTTAGCATTGTTTATATATTCTGCTTAAGTGCTTCAAGATTTTATGTATTCTGTACACTTCTACAGGTCAACACCACCACATTGTCATGTAAGTAAAAGTTACTATGCAGAAAATGCTCGTTTTATTTGAACACCAAGCAGTTTAAGTGATAATGCATGTCCTGACTAGGTAAAGTTAAGGAAAAGTGACCAAACATATTTTTCAAAGAAAGGCTATGTATATGTACTACAGGCAATACAAACCTCCATTTGCATGCCGCTGCTATAAGTCCCATGACCAGTGTGACTTGCTTTCTGTAAGCAGTACACGCTGTACGGAGCTGTCAAGTCAGCTAGTCTTTAGTCTATCTAGTTTGCTTTCCTGGTGCTTTCATGCATACAAACCAGAAGGTCGCCTTCTACAGTATTATGCTGAAGATTATAAACGGTTGCCTGACACTGTGCCTTGCAATGTTCACAGGCATTCGGCTTACCAGGAGACATCATTTGTGTTGGCAACAGTAGGTGAGAGGTAAATAAAAAATAAAGTACACATTAATTTAAAAGCCTTCATCTTCACTACATTGTGCAACATGAGGATGCCTTTCCAAAGGGATGTAGCCAGTGCCATCGGCAAGCACATTGCTCACCAGCTGCAGTGGCTTCATGTCGACACAGTTGACACGTAAAGACATCGTTGTGCTTGAAGTGAGGTGCATGTAAAGCACCACAATCCAATAAATCTGCTCATCTTTTATACATGTACTGCGTTTTTGCTCCCACTTTAAGGTTGACATGATGAGCCTGAATGCCATCAGCCATCCCATACAAAAACTGTCCCAACTTTCATTCAAATGACTCAACCTAACTGTGATAGGCTAGCAATTTTCCTGTTTGGATATGCTGTTCAGTTCGTGCATGTTATAGTGCAGGTGTACCACCAATTGAGTTAAGCATTGTGAAAACCAAGTACACTACATTGCCTACTTAAGCACATGAACATTTAAGCAACAAAATCTTTTTCTACTCATGCAGTGACCTACAGCTACAAAGGAAGACACAAAGACAGTGCAGACGTGTAGGTAATATCAAGCTTTGATGCAGACATAGCAAGCTGTGGTGAGGAATGAAGTGTAATCTGTGTTTCCACTTCTGCATGAATTTTGTAGAAGTGCTGGAGGGTCAAGGTTTTATACAGCTACTAATTTGTGTATGTGGTCTAATAAACCACTGCAAAGTGAATGTGTGGCATCAGCAACAGATAGCCAGGCACTATCACAAAAAGAAGCAAAATAATGGTGGGGAGTGGTTGTCGAAAGTTGCAGGTTCTGGAGGAGAGAGACAATAGGACAAGACTGCATCGATCAATTGGACATGACTGAAGGCATGCACGGCATGTCGAGCAAGAAGCGGATAGAAGGAGTATTAAGGAAACGCATGAAGAAGAAGTCTGATAGTGTGTGAAGGCAAGAGCATCACATAAAAAGAAAAAATTGAAGAAAATAGCAAATGAATGGGGAGATGAGATGCCCAGGAGCAAGCATTTTCTGCTAGAACCTGGGGCTGCAAATGGAAGGTGGAAGAAACAAGTACAGTACAAGTTGAAAAAGTGTTGTGGCAAGAGTGAGCGGCATTAGATCGGTGCCTCATCAAATTGATTGAATTTGCAGTGCTCATCTGCACTCAACATAGTGTGGTAACCTGCGCTGCTGGAAGTGTGTGAGCTATCTCGAGATAGCTGTAGATAACTGTTTCCGTTCCTGCGATTCCCCTGAAGTGTGTGGTATGCTGACCTTGATCTACAACACTAATGAACAATGCATCGGCACGACGTAATGCTTTGCCACTAAAGTCATCCAAGAAGACACCTCACTTCCAAACGTATCCCCTTGCGACTATAAAATTTAATATGCTACCGTCGCAACAAAATTGCAACAAACTCACCTCGGACGCAGGTTTTCGCCTTGCCGGCCACACATCCTGTCGATTCTGTGCTGCAAGCTCGGCTAGGGACAAACGGAGCAAACCGTTTTCTTCCTCGTAGTACATAAAAGACGAGAAATTTTGAGCACCGAAAGTCCCCACATTTCTCTCTGGCAACCACTGCTCCTCGCGCGTGCGCAGAAAGAGCAGAAAAATCCAATTTCGATGTGCTCGTATGAGTTCGAGCTACGTCGCTCCAGTGTTGCCAGTATGAGGGCAACAATATAAGCGCCGAAACTAGCGTGACGCGTGCTTTATTAACTTAAGTTGATGTGTTTTACTGTAAAAAGCAGCATAATATATTTCTGAAAGTATTGCAGTAGGTTCGTATCCTTGCACGTATAAAAATTCAATCGTTTGCTCGTTCCGTGCGACAACCGGAAGCACTTGAGTTACTTACATCCAGTTCCGGCTTCGCGCTATTGGCTAGTCGCTCATAGCACTTCCGGGCGACGAGCGACGAATTCTAGATTTGCAGAACCGCGCGATCGCGCGAGAAGACTGAGCGGTCTCTTCACGCGACGGCCCGATCCGTCGCTCGTCGCTGTCACACACAAAATCGCGCTCATGGGGTTTAGCCTTAACCGGTGAACTGAACAAGAGGTGGCAGCGCCGACGCTTGCGTCGCGCAAGCGGATACCTCTGGCGCGCGCAGCGCTGTCGGTCATACTCGGCCGTTTTTCAGCCAGCCGAGTGTGGCCGAGTCACTTGCGTTTCGCGAGATAGCGATAACGCGGCCTAGAACGTGCGCTCATCACCACTGGTAGGTCACGTATCATCATCATCATCATCATCATCATCATCATCATCATCATCATCATCATCATATGTACTTTATTTCTCGTCCGAGCGAGGGGAGACTGGGACTAAAGGCACGCAGGCCTGACAGAGGTCCCAGACCCCACGGTTACAACAGCGGATAAAATCAGTACAAATGAATACACATATAACGTACATAGATATTTCACACAAGAGATCATAAATTCATGAACAAAAATGATTACAATATTTGTTCGTTAGAGCCAGTAAGCCTCATAATGATGAGGCTTACTGGTTCTAACGCTGGTTCTACAGCCAGCTCTTCCAGCTTTCTACCTTGTCTCAAGGAAGAAAACAAGCGCGTTCGCGCCAACGTACGATGACTCATTCCGTTTGCCGAGTGCACGCTCAGAGAATATTAGAATAGGGGCCCCAATGGTTTGGGGCCCCAATGAGCTTTGCGGGTGTTAGCGTTGGGGAACGCAGGAGTGCACGCAGGAAGGGCTTTGCGTTTGCGGATAGCGTCTTGCGCTGACAGCGCCACTACGGTGTCAAAGAAAAACTACTGGAAATAAATGAATAAAATATACCATTTCATGACAGGAATAGTAATTTTGACTTGCGTGTATTCGCGTTTAATTACACTTTAGAGGTTATTATGTAAGCAGCACAAATTAGTTGCGCTTAGTTTTGCGCAAACCAACTTTACGTGCCTTCAGCAGCCAAGCTTAGCCGTGTCAGGCCTATGAGCCATAAAATCCACAAACGAATTTGGAATCAGCGGCGTCTAATGAATCTGCTAGAAACACACGCTAGTTGAGAGAAAGCGATAACCACAGTCACTTC
The DNA here is from genome assembly GCF_050947875.1 of Dermacentor variabilis. NCBI lineage: Eukaryota > Metazoa > Arthropoda > Arachnida > Ixodida > Ixodidae > Dermacentor > Dermacentor variabilis. The sequence goes on along the minus strand of NC_134573.1, from coordinate 11,165,438 downwards.
TCCTAGCTTGCGAAGCTTACGCATTACCACGAATCGAACCCAGTTGAGTGCTTTAGGCTAGAGTCGTCGCTTCGATAATAATACAATAATAATATTTGGGGTTTTACGTGCCAAAACCACTCTCTGATTATGAGGCACGCCGTAGTGGAGGACCCCGGAAATTTTGACCACCTGGGGTTCTTTAACGTGCACCTAAATCGAAGCACACGGGTGTTATCGCATTTCGCCCCCCTCGAAATGCGGCCGCCGTCGCCGGGATTCGATCCCGCGACCTCGTGCTCAGCAACCCAACACCATAGCCACTGAGCAACCACGGCGGGTTGCTTCGATGGGTCCGCCTTGTTTGCGGACGCAAAGCTTTTGGGGCCGCCATTTGGGCTCCCGCTAAATCGGTGAAATAGCGTGCCCAACGCAAAACCCAAACGCAGTTTGCGTCTCGCGCATGCACAGTGGTTTTGACGCTATTTCTTTGGGGCTCCTATTCTAAAGCTCTCTAGTAGAGAGGACGCAAATAGGTTGCGTACGCAAGGACTAGGGGTGACGGTACTGCGCATGCGCAGACCGCTACTTCTACTTGCGTCCTTGGTCAAAAGCGCGGCAGTTTGCGCGAGTTGGTATGTCATGACTTTTTTAGGCTTGTAGCGCTCACTCTGTTCTCTGTTCCCTTTCATTACCCCTTCCACCTTCCTTTTTGCTCTTTCTGATGAAGCTGCGCTACAAGCCTAAAAAATGCGTCCTTTGGTTGTTGGGGCGACAGAAAACATCGCTAGCCCCCTAAGCGGTCACGTTACCCACGTGACTCTCGCCGTGTGTGAGAACTTACGAGAAGCGAGACCAGCCGAGACAAGCCGCCCAACCTACCGCTTATAAAGCTTTTTTAGTTTCGAAACTGCTCCTCCCAAAGCGGGCGCGTTTGGCGCCTAGGCAGTGAGATGGCGCTGCGGTCAAAGTTTGCGCTACGCTAGTCACGCTGCCGTGCAAACAACGCTGCCGACGCTGCAGTAGACGTGAGCATTTTCGTCGCGTTTTCTTGTCGAGTGGTTCTGATTTTTTCCCTGTAAGTGTGTGTCCATTATTTTGAGTAGTGCGCAAGTTGCGCTTCAGCAGCTTTCGGTGTGTGGTATGATGTGGTCGGTGTGGGCGCCCATGTGACCTGCTTGGGACCTGCAAGTATGCAAGTAGCGTGGGCTGCCGCTCTTGAATGCCAGATTTTTTTTTATTTTTAGCTGTCAGAAGGTAGGTGGTGCGTGTGATTTATTTTCGTTACAATGTGTTAGGACTGAGCAACCAAATGCCAACGTGTTTCGTGCCGGGTGTACCAGCCGGTACCGGCGCAACACAGAGAAGAGGCACTTCTCTCCGCCAACCGATCCGCTTCTCCTTGCAAATTGGTAGAGAGCGATACCCCACGCAGACAAAGTGTTGGGGAAAACATCCAAATTGCGCGACACCCACTTCGAAGAAGGGGACATTGTGAAGTCGTATAAACCTATAATCAACGGAAAAGTGATTGAAATCGAGCGCGGAGTAAGGTCTCTCAGTAGTGATGCAGTTCCTACCGTATTTCCCAATCTCCCGCAGTACTTATCCTCAAATCATAAACGGAGAAAATCTCCGGAAAAGAGAGCAAAGGCGCGATAACCTAACTCAATTCCAAACGAAAAGTATTCCAAACTCCGGACGTCAAAATGGCATGACTGTTTCTGCATATGGGGGCGGGAACCTGCGACGTTTTTCAATCTGCCCAATCAGTAGCCTCCATCGTTGCCGAAAGCATGTTTTGCTTGTTTTTTATTTGCAAAGGGACCGTACAGCAACTAACATTTAGATATAAACGCATAATAAATAAACAATTGTATGTCGCTCGCAATAAACTTCTTTTGTAATCTTTTGACGAAAGATAAGTTGAAGCGTGCTTGAAAGTAAACACAAATATTTAAATTTTTCGATTCATAGCCACACATGTTCCAATTCCGCATCCAATCCATTTCGCTACGCACACGTTAAGATGGCGGCTACGTCAAAACAGCTGATCAGTTCTGTGGGCCGCACTTGGTGTATTTTTGCCCGTAACGCTGCCCGATTAGATGAAATTTCGGCGTCCGAGATGTACTTTCGCCCGAGAAGAATTTTGGAAGCTGTGAACATCATGGTGACTGTGCAAACGTAGTGCTCGGTGAGTAAACACAGCATTCTTTCTTGTGCTTAATGACTGAGCAGTAGCATCTGAACATCTGTGGTGGTCGCATGGTGTTCACTTTTGCTTTTATTCACATAGGATACGGAAGAATTGATGAAGGCTGGAAGGCATCTCAACAGATAGCTGGTAAGAAAACTGTGATAGCGCAGCACGTCATGCCGCATGTGTACTGGGCGGGCTAACTGCCATGATCCATGTGACGTCACATAGCGATATATATATGTACGCCAGCACTGAATAAACTGATTCCATTCCCGGTTTGGCTGCGTGATGACGTTATAACAATTGGCGACGAGGGTCTTGCATACCCACGTAAGCGACGGCCTTGGTCCTGCACGGGTGGACAGGCACGAACGGAAGCAAGCGAGCGGAGTTTTCGTCCAGCTTCAAGGCGCTGCACGTGCTCCCGGAGTACGGCACCGCCCACCCAACATTCCTGCGGAGGAAGTACTCGGCCACAAGGAACGACAACGGGGCTTGGAGCTGGCAGCACGTCCAAGCAAGGAAACGCCAAACTGATGAGTAACGGATATATGTACTGCTGTCGAAATGCCGCCACTGGGAAAGATGGCCGAGTTCGACCCGAAAACGCAAAAATTCGAGTCGTACTTAGAGCGTTTTGAACATTTCTTAACGGCTAATGATATCGCCGACGCAAAGCGCCTTCCCGTATTTTTGACAGTCATAGGACCAGAGGCTTACGAAGTACTGAGAAGTCTTGTTGTGCCGGCAACCCCGGGAGAAAAGTCGTACGCAGAAGTTAAACGCCTCCTGAAGGAGCACTACAGCCCCAGGAGTTCCGTAATAGCAGAACGATGCAAGTTCAACCGGCGCGTACAACAGGAGGGCGAAAGCGTGGAGGTGTTCATCGTGGAACTTAAACATTTAGTCAGGAAGTGTGACTACGGTGACTTTTTGCAAGACGCCCTCCAAGATAGGCTGGTTGCTGGCATACGGAACGAAGAGACCCGGCGTGCCCTGTTTGCTGAACGAGAGCTGACATTTGATGGCGCTTGCAAAATCGCCCTGGATAGAGAACTAGCGGCGCGAGACACTGAACAACTGCGGTCAGGAGAACGAGAGGCTCCGGTGCTAGTCGTGAAAAGCCGACCACACCAGTATCAGAGACCAGCTAATCCTAAGCATGTCGAAGCCCGCAAGAACGAAAAATGCGCAAGATGCGGCAGGGGACACTCGTCGGAAGAATGTTGGTACAAAAACTTTATTTGTCGCAAGTGTTCGGCTGTAGGTCATTTGAAAAGCATGTGCCCAGTTGCTAGAGCGAAGCCAAAAAACATGCATGCGCTCGAGTGTTCTGACGAGGACTCGGAGCAGGAACTGTACCATGTCATTAACGCCAACCAATCATCTTATGTAGTGAGTGTGGAAATAGAAGGGCGTAAACTGAATATGCAAATTGACACGGGAGCGGCTGTCACAATTGTGCCGGAGCAAGTGTACCTGTCCGAATTTTCACACGTAAAATGTGAACCTTGCAAAATGGCGCTTCGCACGTATACTGGGGAGCAAATACAGCTAAAAGGGCAGTGTGACGTGGTGGTTAAGTACAACAATCAGTGCATGACTCTACCAGTGATTGTTGTAAAAACAACGGGAGGAAGTTGCCTGTAATAATGGGGCGAAATTGGTTAGAACGTTTGAAGCTTGACTGGCTAGAAATTGGCCAGATTGCAGTTGAAGACAGAGTCGCGGTGCTAAAACAGAAGTACCCTTCCGTGTTTTCTAAAAAGCTGGGGACAATACAAAACTTTGAAGCAAAGAGTGTTATGAAACCGGGTACAGTTCCTGTATTTTGCCGTGCTAGACCAGTTCCGTTTGCGTTGCAGGAAACAGTTGAGCGGCAGCTGCGAGAACACGTGGAAACGGGCATGCTGCGTCCTGTAATGCGGAGTGACTGGGCTACCCCACTTGTCACAGTTGTGAAGGAAAACGGCAGTGTCCGGTTATGCGGGGATTACAAGACTACAGTAAACCCCTCTCTCAAAACAGATCATCACCCCCTACCCAGACCGGAGGACTTGTACACTGCCTTAGCAGGAGGAAAGGTGTTCAGTGTACTAGACCTTTCTTCGGCGTATCAGCAGCTGCCACTCACTCCGGAGTCACGACCATTTTTGACAGTAAACACTAGTCTTGGGTTGTTCGAATTTCAGCGCCTTCCTTACGGGGTGGCAAGTGCACCCGCTATCTTTCAGGCAATGATGGACGAGGTACTTCATGGCATCCCACATGTAGGCTGTTCTATTGACGACGTTATCGTCACAGGGACAGATATCGGCGACTGCCAGGAGACACTAGAACGTGTCTTGCAACGCCTCAGTGAATACAACATCACGCTTAACCTGGATAAATGCCGTTTTTTCCGAAAATCGGTTACATATTTGGGTCACACAGTGACTGAGCAAGGCATTTACCCTACCGACGCCAAGAAGAGCGCAATCTTACAAGCCCCCGAGCCCACTACAGTTACAGAGCTTAAGGCGTACTTGGGTATGTGGAACTTTTACTCAAAGTTTCTCAAGAACGCTTCGACTGTAGCAGAGCCGCTTTATCGGCTACTTAGAAAAGAACAAAAATGGTCGTGGACAAAGGAGTGCGGCACCGCGTTTAAAGATACGAAGCACTTGCTAACAAGCAGCAAGGTGCTCACATTCTATGACGTCAAGAAACCGCTCGCAATGCTTTGCGATGCATCGTAATATGGCTTAGGAGCCGTTATCTTTCACGAGACGGCTGAAGGTGAAGAAAAACCAATTGCTTTTGCTTCGCGTACACTGTCGGAAGCAGAAAAAAAATACGCGCAGTGCGAACGCGAGGCCCTGGCGTTGATCTTTGGCCTAAAGAAATTTCACCGGTACCTGTACGGCCGAGAATTCACTATATATACAGACCACCAGCCACTGCTTGGGATACTAGGGCACGATAAGCGTATCCCGACTATCGTTGCCGCGCGTATGCAACGCTGGGCTTTAACCCTCGCAGCTTACAGGTACCGGCTGAAATTTAGGAAAGGAAAAAATGTTGAAGTGGCAGACGCCTTGTCTAGGCTGCCCCAACCAGGACCGGTGAACGACGAGTCATCAGATTGCATGTCAATCTTTCAGTGTCTCCCGCTGACAGCAGAGGAGATTGCAAGGGTCTCGAAGCGAAGCTTAACTCTATGCCGCGTGGCACAATATACGCTAAACGGGTGGCCTAGACAGCAGGCAGATGAATTGAAATCTTACTATGTTCGCCGCGATGAGCTGTCACTAGAGCAGGGCTGCGTGACGTGGGGCGTAAGAGTCTTAATTCCGGAGCTGCTGAGGGACCGCGTGCTAAACATGCTGCACGAGGAGCACCCTGGCACCAGCCGCATGAAAACGCTAGCGAGGAGTTTAGTATGGTGGCCAGGAATCGATTTGGCCATTGAACAGTACGTTCAGCGGTGCAAAATTTGCCAAGCAGTTCAGCCAGCTTCTCGGCCGGTTCCTCTTCACCCTTGGCAATACCCCGCCTAGTGTTGGTCACGCGTACATGTAGATTTTGCACAGAAGGGTACGAACGTGTTTCTGGTATTGGTCGACTCATTCTCGAAATGGATCGAAGTATGGCCGATGTCCTCAACCTCTGCACAAAAAACATTGGAAAAACTTCGGGGTGCTTTTGCCGCTTATGGCTTGCCCGAAGTATTGGTGAGTGACAACGGGCCACAGTTCACCTCAGAGGAGTTCGCAGAATTCATGAGCACCAACGGTGTAAAACACGTTCGTATTCCGCCTTATCACGCAGCGTCCAATGGTGCTGCAGAACGAACAGTACAAACCGTGAAAAAGGCGTTACTGAAACAGGTGCTCGAGCGTGAGGCCTGGGGTAAGCAGCAGACAGTACAGGAAAATATTGATAGTTTTCTGATGGCCTACCGGAACACACCGAGCAGTGTGACAAGCAAATCACCAGCTGAACTATTTTTGAGGCGCCAGCCACGCATAAAGCTTTCACTGTTCCAACCTGATTTTGCAAAATCCATGCGAGACAAACAGGAAAAACTAACAGAGCAGCGCGATTTGTTTCGTGGGCAGGAGCGCAGCTTCGTGGTGGGGGACCCGGTGATGGTGAAAACTGTGCGTGGTGAACGCGTTTCGTGGGAAGAAGGTGTTGTGATCCAAATTGTCAGTGCTGTGACATATATGGTGAAAGTGCGCGATCAACTCCGGTTCACACACGCCGATCACCTGCGTCCTGGACATGCTGACCCCGGCTCGCGGAGGTGGGTGTAAAACAAACGCCACCAGAAGGGCTACCGGCAGACGACCGCACTCCGACATCAAGACAACCGCAGGCAGACCAGGATGGTCCCAGTTCCCCTGGGACGCCGGCAGACCCCGATCGCAGAACAACACTAGAGCACGACGAATCAGTACCGCCACCCACACAGCAGCCTGTACCGCAAGACTTGGCGGAGTCGCACGTGCCAGCGGCGCCAGCTGCACCCAACTCGGAGGAACAGCCACCACTACGTCGGGCTGCTCGTGTGCGCCGGCAACCGGACTGGTTTAGATCTGAGGACTTTAAGTAATTTCCTCTTAATTAGTCAGGTGGTAATGTTAAATTGTTTATTAGACTGTGCCTAATCTTACTAAGTGTTATTCTAGTTAGCTAACCCATGTATTTATTTCAGCGGGAAGGAGTTGTGATAGCGCAGCACGTCATGCCGCATGTGTACTGGGCGGGCTAACTGCCATGATCCATGTGACGTCACATAGCGATATATATATGTACGCCGGCACTGAATAAACTGATTCCATTCCCGGTTTGGCTGCGTGATGACGTTATAACAAAAACGTTTTCTATAAACGATCATAACTTATCCGAATGTAGGCCCTGATTTAAATCGAAGGTGGTCTGTAACAGAGGCTCTTTTTTTTCTGTCACACACGGCTGCGCAGTGATAGATTCCCCCTTGCTGGCGGTACAGATAGTTCTGCTGGATATGACTTGCACGATAAAAAATTTCTTTTGTTATTCAGTTGTGTTAAATTTGACGTAACACTTATGTCGTGATAAAATAACACATTAAGTAAACGTAACCATTAGTGATATCTGAAACGGTACGATTTGCTGGTATTAATTCGCTGTGGTGCGGCGAAATTTGAGAACAAGAAGAAGAAATGGCGGCGGCACCCAAAAGCGCACGCGTTTCGGCGGCGCAGGCCACCATGCTCATCGAATTCATTGAGCAGCATCCATACTTGGAGAGAGGCACCACAAGCCTCTCGCCAAGTATGAGTGCTAAAAAAAAAGCACTCTGGGGGGAAGTCGCCGCGGCGTTCAACGTGATCGGTCCGGCAGTCAAAGCAGCCCGGCGCTAGCGCCTATATTGGGCCCGGCTGTGCTACGACTGTCGGAGGATCGCGGCGCAGGTGGGTGCCAGCCCGCGGCTATAGCAACATCTTCCGAACGTATAAGCTCACAGTGTTCATGCATTTGCAGGAAAACGAGAGGCGGAAAGCTGGGCGGCTTGGAGGGCCGCGTGCTTGATGTGCTTGGGCGAACTGGCCCATGTTACGTTTCGCCTACGACGCGCGGTTTAGCCGGCGCGGATGCAACGGACGCCGGGGCTTCGTTCAAAGCGGCAGACATTTTGGCCCGTTCGGCGCCGCCGCTACGCCTCCCTGCCAAGCGCGTCCAGGCATGTTCCAATGCCACGTGTCTTCATGTGCGTGTGTGAGTGTATGTGCGTATTGGTGCCCACGCTTGTCGAAGCGCGGCAGCCGGGGAGAGGAGCTCCCAACAACTGTGAAGCAAGGGGGTCCGAGCGGCGCCGACACGACGGCTGCTCCTCCTTCTCTTACCATTGTGCCCACGCTTGTCGAAGCGCGGCAGCCGGGGAGAGGAGCTCCCAACAACTGTGAAGCAAGGGGGTCCGAGCGGCGCCGACACGACGGCTGCTCCTCCTTCTCTTCCCATTGTGCCCACGCTTGTCGAAGCGCGGCAGCCGGGGAGAGGAGCTCCCAACAACTGTGAAGCAAGGGGGGTCCGAGTGGCGCCGACACATCGCTGCGCCACCTTATCCCATTGTGCCCGAGCGGCACAGTCACGTGCTCGTCTATAGAGGGGTTCCTTCTTGCCCTCAACTGCGAGAGTATAAAAGCAGCTGCCCCCGGACGCCAAGAGGGCTCCGATTTCTTCTGTTGAGTAAAGTGCTCTCCCGTCTCTCTACTTCGGTCAACCTGACCGCCAACTCTTTGCGATGTTAGAATAAACAAGTTGTTTTGTTGTTACCAGTCTACTCATGCTTTGCCGGGACCTTCGGATGCTTCCAGTTGTACCCCAGGCGGCCAGGCCAACGCTACCCTTGGGGCTTGCGACCCAGGTGCAACAACGGGCGTCAGCGCCGAGTTCCCAACAACTCGTGCCATCGGTGCGATTACAACACCCAGCTTCCGCTCCTGCGGACTTTTTCGCCGACGACGCCGAGGTGCGTAGCAATTTTCGTTGCTATGTGTACCGATTTGGGACAGCTGCACCGTTCAGTGGTGGTGAAGATATTGCCGTTGTGTGCTTCTGCGTGTTTTCTTACAATTCAGCACACATGCTAGCACATGATATCCGTATTTTGCAAGAATGGAAATGCTGCCCCACTGCTGTTAAAGCAATGCTGTTAAGAAACACCTTGTCATGGATTGCATGGTTCGTTAATCCGTAAATCATTAGCAACGAGTTGTCAAAGCTCTAAGTCACTAGCATGCCACATGCTGCATTAAGAATTTTCTGACTGAAAAACTATAAGCGAAATAGACATTGCAACCAGTTGATGGAACTTAATCACATTATATCTACTGTTCTTTATTGTTCCAGCAGGACACTTCCAGGGACGAGGGGCGACCTGCTGATGTTCTGATGCCCCCTGCTCCACCAGCAGCTGCCCACGTGTCCATTTGCACCGAGCCGGGCACAAGTGGCACTACACGTAAGGCACTGCAGCAGCTATTGCAATACGAACACATCACTCATGTACACACATCATCATGTGTGTACTGGATGGAATTATGTACTTAATTTTCACGTGTTTTGTAACTTATGCTCGGTTTTTCTTAAAATGATGTACAATAAATATGTGTTTGCCCACCCCTTATGCAATGCCCCTGTGGGGCTTTTAAGGTAATAAAATGAAATGAAATGAAACGAACACATCACTTAAAGCAACAAAGCAGTATCTGTTAAAGCCTTTTAAACAGAAATTATGTATTTCTATTATTTACATCGCAAAGAAAAAGTGCCCGCCTAAATGTCACTGCAAAATGGAACAATATTGTGTTCGACTATTAATAGCATTTTTGTGTAGCGTACAAGCTTAACTTACTATCAGTGTAGCATTTTATAATGGTGTAGTGACTTTTTGTTTTTGTAAATTTACTGTTCATTTTGTGAACGCGGTGTTGCTGGAATTGTTTTCATGGGCTTCCACCTGATAATGAACCAGTAAAAACTCTACGCAGGGCGGAGCAAAATTTTTCTATCCTGTTTACTGATCTTATTCAAATCGGCAGCAGCCCTGCAGGCCACCTCGGCAACAGCCCCTGGAAGAAGCGGCCAGCAGGGGAGTCGAAGAGTATGCGCAGGGGAGCCGAGGCTACTAACGCGGAGGCCACCAACTTACACCAGCTGCTGCTGCCGCAAACTAGGCAGGTACGTACAACTTAACCAGGTCATTTTTAAGAGGGGATTAGTGCGCATGGTAATGTACGTTACAACAAGATTGTACATGAAAGGCATATGTAGTCATTGGGCTCATTGGCTCATGCGCATTTATACATCTCCTATGAGGTGTTTTTTAACGCATGTTACGGAGGCAGAGACCTCGTCAGGCACTCACACCTTTAGTCTCTGACACCCGCAGGATGATGTGATTTTCCTCCAAATAAAAACTGACCGACTGACTGACATAGCAACTTACAAAACATGTCCATGGTTGCATCTATCACCACAGCGTGATCATCTTTTGTATATCAATTCAACTAGTCACCAATACGGCCTTCTTACAGGCGGAGGTGGCTTGGTAGGATTTGCTACTTGTAACATGTTTTTAACAGAACAGGCTTTATCAGTTTGCACGGCCATTTCTCATGCCATATGTATACGATCTCACTGCCCTCAAGACCTTGCTGAAACTATAACACTTGCAAACAGTGAGAAACAAACATTTACATTGCATAACCTGTAGCTGAAGTAAGTGAATTTAGCAGCTGGTGGAAGAGCTCAGGGCGTCCCGCGTGGTCCAGCAGCAACTGGCAGCAGAGATGCGCAGTTTGGGGGAGGCCACTGGCATCATCGCGACCACGCTACGCCAGCTCCTGGCTGCCCTGGTGCATGGGCTCCACGAGCCGCCTCAGCCATGAGGGATAGGGTCTCTTTTTTTCCCACTCCCCATATCATCCTTTAGTGCTAAAAGGTACAAGTGTTGCCTATCTTTCCGTTCATATCACCGCTGCAGCATGGAACATGGTGGTGCCCACACGTCCTCACAAGCTGTTGTGACGAGTTGTAGCCAGCCTTTTGAAATGATGTGCAGGTCATGCGTGACCATGGCAGCTAAAGTTGATAGTGCTGTCATGTCACTTGAAACACGAATGCACGTTTTTTTGTATGTTGCACTAAAGGATGATATGACTGTTTTCCGTACATTGCTGTCCCTAAGTCATATTTTTTTCTCAAGTTCATTTTTGTCATGTGCATTTTTACTTGCAGTTCAAGTTTGTCCAAGTGAGGCATTACAAATTATATGTCGAATTTTCCCAATATTTTCGTTAGGTGTTGTTTACTTTTGTTTTGCTGTTTCTGTTATGTTTGAACGTGCACTGTTTTTCCAAGGAGGATGTACACTATGGAATAACTTTTGTGTTAGCTTCAACATTGTATCGCACACCTATAGGTGCACTTAACTAGAATGCTGTGATAACTGGAATTGAATTTTCATGCCTTATGTCATGTTTGCAATGTCAAATCTGTCGTGCCTACGGATAGGAAAGTGGCCGAATTGGAATTTTTAACACCAAGCGCGTGTTACTTGTGGTAGCTACTGTGATATTTCAGGTGTCCTTACCTATGATAGCAATACAATCTAGTCCCCTTTGTAGTTAAGCACAGTTTGTGATATACGTAACATAGCCATCGATGTGGCAACTATTTTGACATTCATTGCCAGGCTGCTCTTCCAGCCGTTGTTACATAAAAGACCATTGAAGTGCCAAGCATTTTCTCACTTGTCGTTCTTTAAAAGCATGTGACAACTGTTTTATATTGTGATCTTATTACGGTACTAGTCATTGAAAAGAAACTCTATTTCATGCTACAAACATGTTGACTACGTAGCAGACAAGACACATATTTCTTGCTGTGAAGTTGCTGGATGAAGATAAATGGTTGCGCACGAGCTTAAAAAAATCATCATTATGCTCGTGTCATATTTATGCGATTTAACATCTGCCAACAGCCCATTGGTAGTGTACTGCGTCCCATGTAGTGAACATCACACGGCTATTTTGTCCCCATGAAGTCATGCTCTGTGTACTTGTCTGTCATTTGCTTTGATGAAAGATGGCATTGAAAATGGATGACATGGTTTTATTTACAATTTAGATATAAATAAACGATTTTAAACAATGCAAGTGGCACTTGAAATATATATATATATATATATATATATATATATATATATATATATATATATATATATATATCTATATAGAGAGAGAGAGAGAAATTATTTATTTATTTCGAAAATGACATACAAATACGAGCCTGCCGAAGCCAACAATGGGCTTGTGGGGCAGCGCTCGGCAGAATGGAGCAAGCCAGGGAGCGGCACAGTAAATCAATTATGTACAAGACTCAAAATAAAACTAAAGAAAGAAAGAAAGAAAGAAAGAAAGAAAGGAAAGAAACGAAATTACACATACAAATCAAAAATATCAGATTTAACTTCTTTCCGTGTGCTGGAAGATAAAACTTTATCTGGCAGGTCATTTAACACATCAGGTACATAGAAGGCACGGGTACGTTTGCCATATCTTGTCCGTACTCTTGGTAAGGTAAAGCGGTCACGTGTACGTAATGCTCTGGCGGGGACATACGGGAGGCAGAACTCATTGTTCCATATATACAAAAGGATTACCGTTTCTTTGAATAACAGCCTGAACGAGGGCATGTGCGAGCATGAAAAAAGACTGGAATTGTTAGTAATGTGCACACCATACATCACCGCCCGAATTATGAATTTTAGTAAAGAATCAACTTTATTGCGCCAAAACACTGAACAGAAATAAAAAGAACAGATTCCATATCTCAGCACACTGTACGCCAATGCATGTGCTATTGTTTTCCTTACGTAAATTGGGCATAGTGCTTTAATAGAATGCAGTAGGCAGGCTATTTGCGCAGCCTTTCACAAACGTTAGCCAAGTGAGTGTTCCAGGACATGTTAGAATCGAAATGAACACCGAGATAATTGACACTTGAGAGGTATGGAATAGGAGAGCAAGAGCAATTGTTACACAGAGGAGAATGAAGAAACAGTGGAGTGATGACAGGAATAGATTTCAGCGGATCGTGAAAACATACTAATTTAGTTTTATTCTGGTTAATAGAAATTAAGTTTTTACGGTACCAACTGATAACATTTGTAGTGTCAGTTTGTAATTCAGCCACGGCTTGATAGTAATTAGTATGACGAGATACTAAAAGCGTGTCATCTGCGTATTGAAACACCCGACAGCGAAAAATTGCTGGACTGAGATCATTAACCTACAAGTTGAATAGAAGGGGAGCTAAAATCGACCCTTGGGGAACTCCAGCGCTCAACTGTCTAGGTTTGCTTTTAATATTTCCGAGAACTACTACTTGAATTCGACCGTGCAAATAATTCTCAAGGAAAGTTAGAAAAGGCCCTCGTAAGCCATAGCTATGAAGTTTACAAAGTAAAATTTCATGGTTGACGGAGTCAAAAGCTTTTGATACATCTAGAAATAATGCACAAGCGAATGCACTAATTTCAAGAGTACTATTGAGGAAATCGGTTAATTCATCTAATGCTAATCTAGTGCCACGCCCACAAGTAAATCCGTACTGATTAGGCGATATTATGTTGTGCGCATCAATGAAGCTCTGCATTACGGGAAAAATATGCTTTTCAAGTATAAGAGCAATGCACGAAAGTATCGAAATTGGCCTGTAGTTTGTGACAACATTGACCTGTCCGCTTTTTAAGAGAGGAACTACAAGCGCTTCCTTGAGGCCAGGCGGTATTTCTTTTGTGGTTATAATGTTATTTATAATTGCTAAAAGAACATTCTTCAGGGCCTCGAAATTTCTGCGAAGGACGTCCACAGATACACCATCTAATCCAACCGACTTGTGCTGTTTTAAGTTAAATAAAATATAGCGAATATCATCCTCGGTACACTCAGGCAGGAATGCAGAGTCAACTACCGATTGTGGCATACAATAACTAGCCGTATTACCGGACAAGCTTGCTGCAGTAGACGAGAAAAAGGAATTAAATTGGTCTGCTAACGTTATAGATGGTGGACCGAAATTCTTCGCAATAGTTTGGTATGCGCCTTTCCGGGGACGACCCCTTAATTCGTTAACCACGGACCAAGTCTTGGACGGGTTATTTCTAAATTCAGAAAATTTACCTTGGAAGTGCTGTCGCCTGGCACCTCTAAGCACAGCGGTGACTTTATTGCGAGCCATCTTATAAGCTTCACGAAGATACTGATTATTAGGTGAGCGCCGACAACGCGCCCAGGCTAGTTCTTTTTCAGCTAACGCGGTTAGAGCATTTCCATTTATCCACGGGCATTTCGGCTTTCGTTGCTTTAAGACGACTACGTTTTTGCAAGAGTGCACTGCCTGCGTATAAACGGCAATAAAAGATTTATACAGGTGACTGGCAGGAACTTCTGCTAGGAAAAATTTCCAGTCGTAGCCTTGCAACAACGAGTCCAGCTTTCTTTTATCAATAACCTCTATCTGTGATACTGGGTTGTTAGCCGCAGCATGCTGAGACGATAGAAAGCTACACCCAGCATAGAAGTGATCGGATAGCTTTTGCTCAATAATAAACGGAAGTACCTGGTCGTTCTCAGTGCGAACATTGACGTGATCTATGCATGAAGACACAAGCGATGTGCCCAAAATTTCGAAACGTGTGGGAAGGTTGATAATAGAATCTATTCCAACGTCAGCAAGCGTGTTCAAGTAATCAGCTACAATGTGTCGTTCTTTCTTCAGCACGTCAATGTTAACATCACCTATCATGCACACGTGACCAGATGGAAAAGCAAGTAGATGCAATTCGTCCACAAACTTTGTAACACTTTGATTTGGCGGCCTATAAGTAGAGAGCAATGTGATGGCAAAAGATCGTGCGTGAATACGAAGGGCTAGCGATTCAGCACTTGTGAAAGTCATGTTCAGAGGACTTGAAATCCAACAATTTTTAATGAAAATGGCAATTCCACCGCCACGGCCGTCCTTGCGCGTCAAAAAATGATTGTGATAACCTTGGAGTTGAAAGAGACCAGTATGTTCATGCCCAATATTAATTTTAGTTAAGACAAAAACATTAGCTATATCACGTACAGCACCAGCGTGGACACAAAATTCATTCCAGTGCTTGCGAATACTACGCACGTCTGCATGAAAAACAGTGAATGTGCCTTCACCTGGTTTTAAAAGAACAGAAAAAGAAGGAAAGTCTCGAAATTGTTCGCACGAAGCCATAAATCAGGAAAAGACTACAACAGACAAAGCAGAGGATAGAAGAGGTCAGACTAGCCGAGACAAGTCACAAGGGCTCATTATGCGCACAACTGGGTCACCCTCCTTCTTACGGGCATAAATTTTGCCATGTTTCACCCATACGAACTTGAAATCGGCCTCTTTGGCCTTAGTCTTTGTCTCCCAGAACAGTTCTCTGTTATATTTCGTCAAGTTTTCGACAAAGAAAACCGAGGGCTCATTTTCCTTCGCCAGAGATTCCAGTTTCTTTCGCTTTGCCAGCCAGCTGTCACGTATGCCCGCCGAAAGGAAGCGCACTAAAACTGGATCTGTTTTGCTCTTCCTGGGCAACCGGTGCACAGCTACTACGTGACGTGGCAGGAATGAATCAATGCCCAGTTGAGCGGCCAGTTCAGCAACAGTAGTAGTCAAGTTCTTACTCGGAAGTTGGGGTAGGTTATGAATTTCGAGACCTACTATACTGTTCAGAGGCATTTATTTCTCCTCTAAGGTCTTGAATGACAGCTGCCTGAGAAACGACCTGCTCCTCAAGTACCATCACCCTAGAAGACAATTCAGTGACCTGTTTCTCTCGTGTTGCTGATCCTTTCAGCAAGGAATCATATTTATTTGAAAGAAAGTCAACCGAGTCGTGTATTTCCTGCATTTTTGTTTTCACTGCTTCGATCTCGGACTTGAGGCACAACAGTTCGTCTATTTTCGACGGAACCAGGGAAAGAGATTCAACTTTCGCACGAATAGAATCCAGCAACGATAGCTTTTCAGCAATAGCTGTTAACTGGCTAGAACTGCCTTGGGAAGAATCCGCTGATCTACATGTTTTACACCGCCACTTTTCTCTCTTTTTCGGGCCCATCGACAAGAATGTGCCTTCAGCCACACCTGAGCACTCTTGACCGAGGTGATACAACGATGCACAGTTAGAGCATTGCATGCACCGGTCTTCGCCGGCAAAATCAACCCCACATTGAGCACAATATTTTCCCTCCATCACACATGCGCACAAGAGAACACACGCGGTAGATCAAGCAAATGACAGTTTTGCAGTTGGCGGCATGGAATGTACAGAAAAGTTGCTACAGCGAAACCGGCTCACCTGCAGGAACAGTACAAATCGTTTTAAGGCCGGCTCTGGACGTGCCGCCAACTGCGCTTGCTGCTTGCAAGCGATGCGCTTTTATGGGGACGATGACGGCGCTTGTTGATCAGAGCACCATCTTGTGACGCGAACCGAAGTCAAGAAGAACTGGAAAAGGTTCCACGTTTTTCAGCAGAGCTGCCACACCGTCGAAGCCATCCGTGCAAAAGAGCATCCGACGTCCGATGAACCACTTGAAACTCTTGTGACGTAGTTGCGCACCTGCAGGAACAGTACAAATCGTTTTAGGGCCGGCTCTGGACGTGCCGACAACTGCAAATGAATATTTGCAATTCGTGTTCCTTCAATTTCAGAACTATTTACATATTATAATACCGAGACCGATCGAGTTGTCCAGCGCTGTTTATTCCACAAAAGGCAACGCCCCCAGCTCACACGCGAAGAAGTCGAAGAACAGGGAAGATGATGATGGCTATGTACAAATGAAAACGACGAAGTACGTTAATAGTGCTTACGCTAACTTCCCCTCGTCAGGGAAGCGGCCAGCCTGGCCGCAGATTAGAGATTATCTAAACGGGGAGTGAAGGGCTTCATCCGCGAGACGTGAACAATTTCGGCATTCCGGCGGCGCCGGTCAGTGACGGAGTGTACTGGGCGGACGAGATAGTTCACTGCAGATGTTTGCTGCACAACGGTGTATGGGCCAATGTAGCGTGGAAGGAACTTCTCACAGAGGCCTGGGGTGCGGACTGGAGTCCAAAGCAGGACTTGGTCTCCAGGGTGAAAACGTAGGTCACGGCGTTTGTTGTCGCAGTAACGCTTGCGCTCAGCTTGGATAGCTTCTGTGCTTTGCCGGGCGATTTGACGGCAATGTGCAACTCGGGCAGCAAAATCTTCTGGAAGCGACGCGTTGGGCGAAGAAGGTGCGAAAAACAGTTCTCTGTCGAATATGGTGGAAGGAGATCGTCCATACACAAGGAAGAAAGGGCTGTAGCCGGTAGTCCGTTGAATAGCAGTATTATATGCGAATGTCACAAAAGGAAGAATTTTATCCCAGTCAGTGTGGTCAGGACGGATGTACATGGAGATCATGTCAGACAGCGTACGGTGGAAGCGCTCAGTAAGGCCATTTTTTTGCGGATGATAAGTAGAAGTAGATTTGTGGACGGTATTAGTGGCTCGAAGAACTTCCTCGAGAACTTGTGAAATGAACGCCTTGCCACGGTCACTGAGAAGAACGCGAGGAGCCCCATGGCGCAAGACGATGGCGCGCAAGAAAAAGTCGGCGACCTCAGAAGCGGTGCCGGATCGCAGAGGGGCAGTCTCGGCATATCTTGTTAAATGGTCGACCGAGGTGACAATCCAACGGTGACTGGAGGGTGTCAACGGCAAGGGACCATATAAATCAAGGCCAACAAATTCAAAAGGTGCCTCCGGGCAAGGGAGAGGTTGTAGTAAACCGGCAGGAGGGGATGTCGAGCGTTTGCGGTGCTGACATGACGCACAAGAGGCAATGTATTTGGCCACCGTTGAGGATAGGCCAGGCCAGAAGCAGCGGGTCTTTATGCAGTCGTAAGTCTTGTGGAAGCCTAAGTGGCCAGCCGATACATCGTCGTGAAGTGCCTCTAATACCCGCAAACGAAGGCAGCGAGATAGAACTGGGACCCACCGGTGACCTGTTGGGTGGTAGACGTAGCGGTGTAGCACGCCACCTTGAAGGCGGAATTGTCGAAGTTGGCGTCGCAAGCGGCTGTTGGGTGGTTCGGCGAACCCACTAAGGCGATCCATGAGAGCTCGACAGTAGGAGTCGTCCCGCTGAAGCGAAACGAAATCAGAGCGTGATGAAAGCGTTACTTGGTCCAGGGGCGTTATCGAGAGTTGGTGAGAGGCAGGCGTAGCATCGGAACGACGTGGTTGGGAAGACGACTGCGCGTTACCTGGAGAGAGTGAGAGTGGGCAGCGAGACAATGCGTCTGCATCATGATGGTGTTTTCCAGACTTGTATGTTATAGTGAAGTCATATTCCTGCAAGCGGAGTATCCAGCGTCCTAAGCGTCCTGACATGTTTTTCATTGATGACAGCCAACACAGAGCATGATGGTCGGTGACGATGGTGAAGTGGCGGCCGTGAAGGTATGGGCGAAATTTCTGAATCGACCAAACGATAGCCAGGCACTCTTGCTCTGTTATGGTGTAGTTCCGCTCAGCTGGAGAAAGTGTTCGGCTGGCATATGCTATGACTTGCTCTTTAGATGCTGTATTACGTTGCAGAAGTACTGCGCCAATACCTTGTGCGCTTGCGTCAGTATGGAGTATGGTGGGGGCACGATTATCGAAGTGGCGAAGCACTGGTCCGGAAGTAAGATGCCGCTTAAGAGCTTGAAAAGCCGACTCGCAGTCGCTAGTCCACGTGAAAGAGGCACCGGTAACCAGTAGCTTGTGTAGAGGAGCTGCTATTGCTGCGAAGTTGCGTATAAACCTACGGAAATATGACGCCAAGCCGAGGAAACTACGTAGATCTTTCTGTTGCTGGGGGCGAGGAAACTGAAGAACGGCACTAATCTTTTCGGGGTCAGGCTGGATGCCATCTTTTGAGACGACGTGACCCAATACTTTTATTGTTTTGCTTGCAAATTTACATTTTTTTGTATTGATCTGGAGACCAGCATTCGCAAGGCACTTGAGAACTTCGTCTAATCGATGAAGATGTTGGCTGAAGTCAGACGAAAAGATGACAATATCGTCCAGATAACAGAAGCATGTCTTCCATTTTAGACCACGAAGTACGTTGTCTATCATGCGCTCAAATGTGGCAGGAGCATTACAAAAGCCAAAAGGCATCACGTTAAATTCATAAAGGCCATCCGGTGTAGCGAATGCGGTCTTTTCTTTGTCAGTCTCGTTCATCGGAATTTGCCAGTATCCTGATCGAAGATCAAGGCTGGAGAAATACTCCGCCCCTTGTAGCGTGTCCAAAGCGTCGTCAATTCGAGGTATTGGATATACGTCCTTGCGTGTGATCTTATTGAGCGCTCGATAATCCACGCAAAAGCGAACTGAGCCATCTTTTTTCTTTACCAGGACCACGGAAGACGCCCACGGGCTAGATGAAGGTCGTATTATCTTCCGCGCAAGCATGTCAGCGACCTGTTGTTCAATGACCCTTCGTTCGGACGGCGATACACGATAGGGGCGTCGACGTATTATAGCGGAACCAACGGTTTCGATGCGGTGTGTAGTTGCAGGAGTTTGGCTCAACACAGGGGAACAGCTATCGAAACAGGCTTTGTGTTTTGCCAAGACCACCATTAAGGCTTCGGATTGCGCGGCTGTTAGGTCAGAACCAAGAACGGCTGGAGGAGGGAAAGAATCATCCAAACCTGAGGTTGGTGCTGGCGATGAACAAGGGCAAAGCGTGACTAGAGAGATAGGTTGAGTGTCGGCGAGGGTTGCCACAGTCATCCCTTTGGGCAGCGTCACAGGATCTGGGGTCATGTTGCAAGCAGACAGAAGGGCGCGGCCGCGTGAAAACCGGACGAGACAGGTGGCAATGAGAATTCCGCGAGAAGTACAGCGGGAAGAAGGGGCGACTAGGGCGTCTCCGTCGGCGATCTGACTGGATGTCACGGCTACAACGTCTTCGTGACCAGGACGCAGGACGTAGTGTGCAGCGATGGCCAAGTTCACGCATGAAAGTGAAGAGTCCGCAACAGGTTCAAGCTCTGTATCGGTGATGTGGACAACTTCCTCTCAACATGAAATGACGGCTGAAGCAGAATGTAGGAAGTCCCAACCAAGTATAAGTTCATGGATACACGTTGGAAGGATGATAAACTCGATGTGGTGGCGTATGCCGTCGACGAGAACACGAGCAGTACACTGTCCGTCAGGGTGAATGAATGCATTATTAGCACCACGCAAAATAGGTCCAAGATAAGGCGTTTTTACTTTACGGAGCCGGGAACACAGACCACTCCGAAGAACAGAAACGGCGGCACCGGTATCGATGAGAGCTGACGCGGGAACACCTTCGACAGTCACAGAAAGCATGTTGGCCGGGCGAACAGGAGGAATTTTTGAAGACCGATAAGAAGCAGTTTCCCCTCCAAAAACTGCAACAGTTAGTTTTCCGAGTGCTGGTCGACAAAATGGGAAGTGGGACGAAGCGGTGATGTAGAGCGCCGGTAAGGGGATGGAGAACGACGTCTGGCCGAACGGGAAATATGAGGCAGATTGGGAGCAGCTGGTGGAGACGGAGAACGCTATTGAGGGAACGAGTGCGGTCCGGGATAGTAGTCGTCTGATCGGCGAGTGCGGTCTCTTTCGTGCTCAGCATAGCCTCGCCTTTCATCCTGCTGGCGCCGGCGGCAAAAGCGAGATATATGGCCGCGTATGCCACAGTAAAAACAAACCGGACGAGGTGGACGCCACTGAGGGTACGATGGCGCAGCAAGTGCTCTGGTTCCCATCGAAGCTAAATGGTCATAGGAAACGCCAGTAGGCACGGAAGTCACGGTAGGGGTGGGTATCGAAACAACATCCGCGTAGGTAGGTGTGGAGCGCGCTACCGGAGCAAGATGCGTCGTGGGTGTAGTCATCGCTGTCAACTCCTGCTTTACGACCTCGCGCAAGTCGAAGGTGGGGGTTATTGCGCAGGCAGCAGGGGGACGCTTTAGGTCTTGTAGTTGAAGCTCCTCCCGGATGATGGTGCGGATAAGAGCACGTAAATCTGAAGAATGAGGAACCTGAGGATCGCTGCTCTCATGTGGAAGACGAATAGACTGCAGCTCGTCGAGGCGTTGACACGTTGAAGTGATGTCTTGGACAGAAGCCGGATTTTGAACGATTAAGGCATTGAACGCGACAGGCCCAATGCCTTTTAAGATGTGGCGAACGCGTTCGGCTTCCGTCATGCTAGGATTCGCACGGCGGCACAGAGCCAAGACATCCTCTATGTATGAGGTGTAAGACTCTTGGGGAAGTTGGCGGCGCGTTCCCAGCTTCTGTTTGGCGACTTCTGCACGGCCAGACGAGGAAGCGAAGATTTGCCGCAGCTTCGAGGTAAACGTGGACCAATCCGCGATGTCGGATTCGTGGTTGAAATACCACGTCCTTGCAACGCCGGTCAAGTAGAAGGCGACGTGCCTCAATTTCTGGGTGTCGTTCCACTTGTTGCAAGAACTCACGCGGTCGTAGTGGTCGATCCAATCGTCTACGTCATCACCGCGAAGTCCCGCAAAGACAGGGGGATCGCGCTGAGGGCTCGTCACAGTCCAAGAGGGCGCCGCAGGTGGGGTCGTCTGTGTGGTAGGGTTTGAGGCGCCGGAAGGGCCGGGGTTGGAAGTGTCCATTGTTGTAGGGGTAGCTGGGTGCAGGCGGCGACCGGAACGGAGCTCCAGGGAGGACGGGAACGCGAGAGGACGTCGGGATCTTGACGTACCTCCACCGCTTTATAATACCGAGACCGATCGAGTTGTCCAGCGCTGTTTATTCCACAAAAGGCAACGCCCCCAGCTCACGCGCGAAGAAGTCGAAGAACAGGGAAGATGATGATGGCTATGTACAAATGAAAACGACGAAGTACGTTAATAGTGCTTACAATATGTACATTCTCCCAAGGGCGAATAATGCGCTTGACATGCCAGGCGATAGTTTCCGGCATAACTTGGCCTTTTGTCAAGCAGCAGCAGCAGCAGCAGCAGCAGCGGCGGCGGCGGCAGCGGCAGCAGCAGCAGCAGCGGCAGCGGCAGCGGCAGCACCAGCAGCAGCGGCAGCAGCAGCGGCAACGGCAGCGGCAGTGGCAGCGGCAGCAGCGGCGGCAGCGGCAGCAACGGCAGCAGCGGCGGCAGCGGCGGCAGCGGCAGCGGCAGCAGCGGCAGCAGCAGCAGCGGCAGCGGCAGCGGCAGCTGCAGCAGCGGCGGCAGCAGCAGCAGCAGCGGCAGCGGCGGCAGCAGCGGAAGCGGCAGCGGCAGTGGCGGCAGCAGCAGCAGCAGAAGCGGCAGCGGCGGCGCCGCCGGCGGCGGCGGCGGCAGCAGCAGCGGCGGCGGCGGCGGTAGCGGCGGTAGCGGCAGCAGCGGCAGCGGCAGCAGCGGCAGCAACAGCAGCGGCAGCGGCAGCAGCGGCAGCAGCAGCAGTAGCGGCAGCAGCAGCAGCAGCGGCAACAGCGGCAGCGGCAGCAGCGGCGGCAGCGGCAGCAACGGCAGCAGCGGCGGCAGCGGCGGCAGCGGCAGCAGCAGCAACGGCAGCGGCAGCGGCTGCAGTGGCTGCAGCGGCCGCGGCAGCAGCAGCAGCGGCACGGCAGCAGCAGCGGCAGCAGCAGCAGCAGCAGCGGCACGGCAGCAGTGGCAGCGGCAGTGGCAGCGGCAGCAGCGGCGGCAGCAGCAGTGGCAGCGGCAGCAGCGGCGGCAGCGGCAGCAGTGGCAACGGCAGGAGCAGCAGCAGCAGCAGCGGCAGCGGCAGCGGCTGCAGTGTGTGGTAGCGGCACGGCAGCAGCAGTGGCAGCAGCAGCAGCAGCAGCGGCAGCGGCGGCAGCGGCAGCAGCGGCGGCAGCAGCAGCGGCAGTGGCAGCGGCAGCAGCGGCGGCAGCGGCAGCGGCAGCGGCAGCAGCAGCGGCAGCGGCAGCAGCAGCGGCAGCAGCGGCAGCAGCAGCAGCAGCAGTAGCGGCAGCAGCAGCGGCAGCGGCGGCAGCGGCAGTGGCAGCGGCAGCAGCGGCGGCAGCGGCAGCAACGGCAGCAGCGGCGGCAGCGGCGGCAGCAGCGGCGGCGGCAGCGGCAGCAGCGGCGGCGGCAGCGGCAGCAGCAGCAGCGGCAGCGGCGGTAGCGGCAGTGGCAGCGGCAGCAGCGGTGGCAGCAGCAGCGGCAGTGGCAGCGGCAGCAGCGGCGGCAGTGGCAGCGGCAGCAGCGGCGGCAGCGGCAGCGGCAGCGGCAGCAGCAGCGGCAGCGGCAGCAGCAGCGGCAGCGGCAGCGGCGGCAGCAGCAGCGGCAGCAGCAGCAGCAGCAGCGGCACGGCAGCAGTGGCAGCGGCAGTGGCAGCGGCAGCAGCGGCGGCAGCAGCAGTGGCAGCGGCAGCAGCGGCGGCAGCGGCAGCAGTGGCAACGGCAGCAGCAGCAGCAGCAGCAGCAGCGGCTGCAGCGGCAGCGGCAGCAGCAGCGGCAGCGGCACGGCAGCAGCAGTGGCAGCAGCAGCAGCAGCAGCGGCGGCAGCGGCAGCAGCGGCGGCAGCAGCAGCGGCAGTGGCAGCGGCAGCAGCGGCGGCAGCGGCAGCGGCAGCGGCAGCAGCAGCGGCAGCGGCAGCAGCAGCGGCAGCAGCGGCAGCAGCAGCAGCAGCAGTAGCGGCAGCAGCAG